>NC_141875.1:121661381-121965935 GCF_056163025.1 Triticum urartu
TCGGCTGGGGGTCGGACTGGTCTAGGCCCTCGTCATTTGTTTCAATGGGGGTTGTGCCCCCCATGTTTTCGGCAGCCGAGGCATTACCCTCTGGTGTCGTTTCAGTGGCCTTCCGCACCTCTCCCTGGTCTGGAGAAGTCCTTTGGGACAACACCTCAATGTCATCCGCTACATGTGGCAGAGAGGCTTGCGGAGGCGTTTCGCTCTCCATCATCTCCGACGCCAAGGAGTTCCCCGAAAATGATGATTGTTGGGGGAGATCACGGGCCGGACTAAAATACATAAATGATATGTTATACTACAATTTGTAAATGGCTAGATATATGTATAATATCTATGAATACTTATGATTCGGCCAGGGGCTTCGGCCCGGGGCGCCACTCGGGGATGGCTTCGGCGTCCGATTCCGAATCGTCCAAAAGAGAAAATTTCCCCTTCTTGGATGCCTCCGCCTCTAGGTCCACGGAAGCCCCCATCTTCTTCTTCCCCCCTTTAGGGGATAATTGCTCTCCACCTCTTCCTCTTCATCTTCATCCCCCTCGTGGGAGGAGAGAGCTTTGGTATCCCCGGATGCAGCGTCCAAAGTACCTTTTGGGCGAAGGCCGCCTTTGGCCCCCTTACCCTTCTTCTCCGGCGCCTGGTATGGCGCCAGGACCATGATACGTCTCCAACGTATCTACCATTCTGAACGCTTTTCCTCTTGTTTTGGACTCTAATTTGCATGATTTGAATGAAACTAACCCTGGGCTGATGTTGTTTTCAGCAGAACTACCATGGTGTTGTTTTTGTGCAGAAATAAAAGTTCTCGGAATGGAACGAAACTTTGCGAGGATGTTTTATATCAATAATAAGAATTTCTGGAGCCAAGACCTGCCGGAGACGGGCACCTAGGTGGGCACAACCCACCAGGGCGCGCCCCCCTCTCCTGGCGCGCCCAGGTGGGTTGTCCCCACTTGGTGGCCTCGCAGACCCTGAAACCGACGCTATAAAATCCTATTTTAATAGAAAAAATCAGAGAGAAAGAATTATCACGATCCATGGGATGGAGCCGCCGCTGATAACCCACAAGTATAGGGGATTGCAACAGTTTTCGAGGGTAGAGTATTCAACCCAAATTTATTGATTCGACACAAGGGGAGCCAAAGAATATTCTCAAGTATTAGCAGCTAAGTTGTCAATTCAACCACACCTGGAAACTTAATATATGCAGCAAAGTATTTAGTAGCAAAGTAATATGATAGTAGTGGTAACGGTAGCAAAAGGTAACCGTAGTAAAAGTGATGTTTTTGGTATTTTGTAGTGATGATAGCAATAGCAACGGGAAAGTAAATAAGCGAAGAACAATATATGGAAAGCTCGTAGGCAATGGATGGGTGATGGAGAATTATGCCGGATGCGGTTCATCATGTAACAGTCATAACCTAGGGTGACACAGAACTAGCTCCGGTTCATCAATGTAATGTAGGCATGTATTCCGAATATAGTCATACGTGCTTATGGAAAAGAACTTGCATGACATCTTTTGTCCTACCCTCCCGTGGCAGCGGGGTCCTTACGGAAACTAAGGGATATTAAGGCCTCCTTTTAATAGAGTATCGGAACTGTCGTGGAATTGTCACGACAGATGTCCTAGAGCAAGGACTTAGTCGTAGGGCCATCGCACTAGGAAGCTTAAAGGGGTTAATCAGGACAAAGGACACGAGAGAGTTTTATACTAGTTCGGCCCCTTACGATGAAGGTAAAAGCCTACGTCTAGTTGGGATTGGTATTGCTGACGTTTCGATCTCCAAGAGGCTCAACTCACCGGCTTGGTTATCGACTTGGTTGTCTTTTTTGCCCTAAGTCACCACCGGGTCGTCCCCTTATATACATGGGTTGACGCCTGGTGGTCTACAGAGTCCCGACCGGCTCATAATCGTGTCCGGCTCGGTAACCTTCTTTACATGCCTTTCTTTACAAGTCTTTCCTTACATATGGCGGTTCATAATATCAGGCCTTAAACCGCCTTCAGGCCCTTGGGCCTTCTACAATATTTAATAAACAACAATCTTAGATGTTTACTGGGCTTCTTGCGTAACCCGCCATTGGGGCTGACCCGGTCCCTCCTGGGCGGGTCTCAACTGATAATAATATCCCCAACATTAGGCCCCAGGTTGACTTTGAACTTTGTTCTTTGTCAATCTTCCATACTTAGCCAAAAATCCATCTTCTTATCTTTACTGAAATTTTCTTGTAACCCACCGTGACATCATCTCTTGAAAACACAAAGAACTTTCATGACGTCATCCTCCAACGGATCTTTTATCTTTAATGTTTCCCAAGAATCGAGGCACCTGTATAGTTGTATAACCATTTATTCGGTTCTCCCTTGATTTTCACGCCCATCTGTTCGCATTTTTCCTTATAAATAGGCTCATCCGGCCTTCCTCATTCTTCTCTCTCTTTCTATCTTCTTCCTCTCGCGACCCTGCTACAGCTCGAGCTTTGTCGCCGCCGCCGTGCCTCATCTCCGTCATCGACTCTGGCCGCTGCATCGACCTGAACCGATCCAGAGAAACCGCGGCGACCTCCGCAGCAGACCTGCAACCGTAAGCTTTCTTTCCTTCGTGTTCTCAGATCTTCATTAGGGTTTCCAAGCTCCTGCGTGTTCTTCGTAGTTCATCATAATTCTTTCATAGTTCTTCCATTGCCTCCTCTTTCTGATCCAAAAGAGATGTATGTTCATGCAGTAGCTGTTTGGTGTCTCCTTTTGATACTAGCAGACTCCTTTTTCTGGTACAAGAGCTATGTTTAGATATGATGAACTCATATGGACTGTATTTTTAGGTCTAGAATTTTTTTCATTTTGAACATCCATTTGATCTGAAATAATATCAATCACTTTGGGAAACTTGTTTGTCCCAACACTTAGCTGAATCCACTTTCTGAAAGAATCTATAGTCATGGCGGTTTACCGCACCGGCTCTCTTTTCCTTATATGTCATTAGACCTTAGTTAAACTGCCATTACTTGTTTTATAACTGACCGTAGGCTGAACCGGCATGTTGTTATTTATTTTTCAGTTCTCTGCACATCATGCCGTCAAAGACACCCACCATCTGTAACTGGGTCCCTTCGTCCATAACTGAGGAACGGTTAAAAGAGTTCTTCATCATTGGGTTTCTGCCTTCGAAGAATGTCATGTCTTATCGTGCTCCTGACCCGGAGGAAGAACGCCCCAATCCAAAAGACGGAGAAGTGATTGTCTTCACTGACCACATGAACCGTGGCTTCTCACCGCCCGGCTCAAAATTCTTCAGAGAGGTCCTTCATTTTTTCAAACTCCACCCTCAGGACCTTGGACCCAATTCCATTTCCAATATTTGCAACTTCCAAGTACTCTGTGAGGTGTATCTTCAGCAAGAGCCCACCATAGAGCTGTTTAGGGAGTACTTTTATCTAAACCGGCAGAACGAATGCACCAATGGTCCTAGCTTAGAACTTGGAGGCATCTCAATTCAGCGCCGCCAGGGTGCTGTTTTCCCTCTTATCGTCTTACCAAGTCACCCAAAGGACTGGAACCAAACTTGGTTTTATTGTCAGGATATTTCTCCAGCAAACGAGAAGCCTCTGCCGGGTTACCGCCCCGGTCATCTTGACTCCAAGTTCACCCTTCCGGATAAGCTCACCGTTGATGAACACAAGAGGCTACTTCCCTCCATCAGAAGAATAAATGCTTTGTTGGGCAATGGTTTAACCGAAGTAGATCTGACCCGCTGCTGGATCTCATGGCGGGTTATTCCATTAGGCCGTCGATCCAAACTGATGTATGAATATGACGGAAGCCCGGACAACTCTCTTCGTCACAGCTCAGTTGAACTCACCAAAGAAGACATTGTTTCAATGTCAACCCTTTTGGTAAATGGGAAATATGAAGATTGCAGTATCATTGGGTTAAATCCCATCTGCAAGCTTAACCCGGTGCCAGAAGTAAGTACATTCTGATCTCTTTTTCTTTATGTTTTGCCCAGCTATTATTATTTTAATACTGATCTTTCTTCTTGTCTTTGCAGGCCAATTCTGACTTTTGGAAGGTGAAATATGACCACGAAGCTGCCAAGAAGGCGAAAGCCGCCGCCATGAACACCAAGAAGACGACCCGGAAATCAAAAAAGAAGAAGAAAACCGCTATTGAAGATTTAATGAAGCTTGATGACACGTCTGACTCGGAGGTAGCCCTTGATTCCCTTGTCCAATTTTTTATCAATCTTATTGACACTGATCCTTACCAGGATGACACTGGGGCCAGTCAGGCCGGGGAAGCAGAGGTAACTATCAGTTCCTCCGACTCAGAGCCCTTACCAAGACACAAAGTTCGACGAGTGATCCGTAAAGTAAGGTTTTCTAACCCCTTAGCTCACTTGGATCCCAACTTTCATTTGAAAAGGCAGCAACATGAAAGCCGTCGTGAAGCTGAGATTGAAGATGAACCGGCTGTCGACCTTCAACAGACCCCTCGGAAACGCCCGAACGAGGTTTACTCTTACTGCCCTTAACTTGTTTTAATGAATCCGGCTCATTGTATTCCTTTTAACTCCTTTCTTTTACCTTTTCAGGAGGTGTCTTGTTCTTTAGGCGACTCATCACAAACACAATTTCCGGCTTTCAAGACTGCTCCTGGGTAATCAGAAATTCTCTTTTCTTCCGGGTTGATCAATTGTATCTTGATGCTGACTGTCCTGTAATATATTTTTTTCATTAGCGGCCAGGCTAAATCCAAGAAGGCGAAGGTAACAAAACCGGCAGAAGACCCGCTAGTACTAGCATCTGGGCCGGCTAGGCCGCCTTCTCCATTAACTGCCGCCCCAGAAGACCCGCCTATTATCAATGAAACAAATCCTTCGGAGCCGTCCCTTGACAAAGCCACTATGAATCCTTCCACAGTTGGACCGTCAAGCTCAACTGACCCGCCGTCTCCACGTGTTCAAGATGTTCAAATTACTGGGAGCCGCTTTGTTGAGCCGGGGAACCCAACGGTGTTGGCTTGGTGCACAGCTAAGCAAGAAGCATTAGAGAGGCAGAAGGTTTGCTTTGATGTTGCCAACTACGACCGTCTTAATGCCAGTGATATCTTATCCAACTATCTCAGTCATGTACACTCCAGTCATGAGTCTGAGATCGAGATGGTCAAGCAGCTTCAGTTGAAATATGAGCTACGTGTTTCCGGTTTACCAATATTCCTTCAGCCCCCAAGTCTGCAGATTATGAGAGAAACGGAATAACCTGTAGACTTAAAATTTAGGCCGAGACCTTTACCTCCGAATCTTTGCCTGATATTGATAGAACAAGACTTCACCCATAGTCCCCAAGGACCGGTTTATTTTGATCATTAATGAATCGGTACTTCAGAATATAAAACCGTCTGCAAAGTACTTAACATTCCGGTTTATCCTTGATAAACTTGCTGAACTGCGTACATTAGCCCCCAAGTGCCAATTACTGTTACTTTGTAAAGGACTTGGGACTTCCAATATGTTGGTAGAGTCGTAAAAATTTGATTTGGCACACATTAGCCCCCAAGTACCAAGTGGTTTATTCGTAAAGTACTTGGGACTTGAATCTTGAATTTGGATACTGGACTTTAAAACCAAGT
Source organism: Triticum urartu (assembly GCF_056163025.1). Classification (NCBI taxonomy): domain Eukaryota; kingdom Viridiplantae; phylum Streptophyta; class Magnoliopsida; order Poales; family Poaceae; genus Triticum; species Triticum urartu. Next base: position 121,667,014 of record NC_141875.1, read on the forward strand.
CTTGACTTATCTGAATGTTTCATAGAATGCATTGTCTGAACTAAACTCTCAACTGACTGACGCAAAGACCCGGCTAGCGAGTCAGGAATCAGAAATCAAGTCTTCCACCTCCAAGCTGCAAATAAGCCTTTCTGAAACGGAGAATTTGAAGACCAGCTTTGCTGCCAAAGAGAAAACTTAGGAAGATGAGAAAACACTTCTGACCCGGCGAGCTGAGACAGCCGAAACGGCTCTGAAAGAGATGTCAATCGAGCTGAACGGTTTAAAGGGCCGGGTGTCTCAGATGGTCGCTGCTATCTTCGGTAAGCTGCCTTGTTTTGACCTTTCGTGTATTTTATGCCAAACCGGAGTATAATCCGCCAACTGACTCTGTTAAAAATATATGCAGGCCCACGAAGTAAGAATCTAAGCCAAGATCCATTGATTAAACTGAAAGTAGTATACACTCTGGTGGAACAACTATATATCGGTGCACAACGGGCTCTGGCTGCCATATCTCCTGTTAATCAAGGACCCAACCGGCTCAACGATGTCCTGAAGAAGCTGTCCATCCTTCCTGTCCGGTTCCAAGAAGTAAAACGCTCCTGTGTGCGAGCCAGAGCTTTGACTGCTCTAAGCCGCTCCAAGGCTTGGGTGCCAGACCTAGACCCGACGGACGTAGCAAGGGGCTATCCTACTGTGAAGGAGGACGGGTCTCCTTTTAGTCAGGATGACTTCATAGCCTGTGTCCGCGAAGTCCAGCCCCAGGCGACTAGTCTTGTAGATGACACCAATGTTGACAAGTACCAACCGGGTTTTGATAGTGAAAATAAGAAGATGACCACTCCTTCATACAAAGTAGCAGATCTGATCCCACCTGTGAGAGAAGATACCTTTGCCCCGGAAATTGACCCGGTCGGCCTGATTGATGACGAAGCCAAATTTGTCGCCATGAACGGCTTTGATTGGTCAAAATCCAACTTTCAGCAAACAGAAGGTGGTGAACCGGCAAGAGAGGGATGATGATCATCTTCCTAGGCATATAAAGCCTTGTAATAACTTTAGTTAAAACACTGCATGTTTGCTTATGCCGTCGTGCATAAAATACTTCTTATGTGAATCTGTGTTTCAGATGTCAATGAATGCATCGTTTAATGTTTGTCTCTGCAAGGGTTGAACTATGTTCCTGTGAATAAGAGGAAAAGACTGGCAAGGCGGTTTAGAACCAACTAGGCTTAAACACCTAATGTACAACCCATAAATTTACCTCAATAAGAAAAACAAAGATAAATGCAAATAAAGGATAAAGGTTTAATACTAACTCTTGAGTTAACGATCCAGGTAAGCGCATATAAGTAAAACCATACCTTATCCTTGTTGATCCTTAAATCGCCGGTTTAAATAACCCGGGTGATGAATTGATAATTCAATATGTATGAAAAGTTAATACTCCTTGAATACTCAATGATCATCATATCTTAGTAGCTCGTACCTTTGGATCTTTGAACCCCCGGCTTCGATAACCCGGACGGCTGTGTTGTCCAATAATTGAGCCGACGAAGAAAACCAGGCTATCTTATTTGTAATATTGAAACAACAAAAACTTCAAAGGCAAGAAACAGATAATAAACATAATTTTAACTCTGTATTAAAAAGTTGGGGGTTTCTGGTTCGAATACGATCAGTAAACCGGGCCAAAGGGGTTAAGCTAAGGTTCGAATACGACCATATAGCCCCCAGTGGCTTTGGCGTTGCGCCGATCAAGAGGGTACCAGCAGCTATGTTCTCTTTGGTTCGAATACGACCTATGTTTGAACAGGAAGCCCCCAAATGACCTTGAGAGGTTTTTAACGACCCTGATTCAAATATGATCCAAGTCGGACTCAAAAGGGGTTAAGCTATGATTCAGATACGATCAAGAAGCCCCCAAGTGAGTTTGGCCTTGAGCCGATCAAGAGGGTTACGACAGCTATGTTCTCTTTGGTTCGAATACGACCTATGTTTGAACAGGAAGCCCCCAAGTGACCTTGAGATTTGCAGCTAGATTCGAATACGATCATAAGCCGGACTAAAAAAGGTTAAACTTGATTCAAATATGATCAGCTCTTTAATAGCCATTTGTGAATAAAAAATAATAAAGATGCATAGTCTTTGAAAAGAAAAGAGACCGATGGTCTTACTTTATTGCTTATCATCATATATACAATGTGAACGTATGTACATGATGAGAGCCGGTAGCTCAAGTGTAGTACGGCCGAAGTTGAGCAATATTCCACGGCCAGCGGGTCTCCTCTTCCGACTTACGTGAGTCTGCATGCTCTCGAACGTCAATGAGGTAGTAGGAACCATTTTTTAAATTTGTACTGACCACAAAGGGTCCTTCCCAAGGTGGGGATAACTTGTGTGCATATGAAAGATCTTGGATGAGCCGGAGCACCAAGTCGCCTTCCTGAAAAGTCCCGGACTTAACCCGGCGGCTGTGATAACGACGCATGTCCTGCTGATAAATAGCTGACCGTGCTGCTGCTAAGTCTCTTTCTTCATCCAACAAGTCAAGCCATCCTGTCTGGCTTTTTCATTGTTAGCCTCAACATAATCCGCCACACGGGGCGAGTCATGACGGTTGTCACTAGGCAATACTGCTTCTGCTCCATAAACCATGAAGAAGGGTGTGTAACCCGTAGATCTGTTGGGTGTAGTATTGATGCTCCATAACACTGAAGGCAACTCCTCTACCCAACAACCCAACGTTCGCTGTAAAGGAACCATAAGCCGGGGTTTTAGCCCTTTCAGAATTTCCTGACCATTGGATTGAGGATGAGCTACAGAAGAAACATCAAGCCGGATGTGCTCTCGCTGACAAAATTCTTCCATAGCCCCTTGGGATAGATTAGTGCCATTGTCTGTGATAATACTGTGTGGAAAACCGAAACGGAAGATTACTTTTTTCATGAACTGAACCGCCGTGGCTGCATCACACTTACTCACAGGCTCCGCCTCAACCCATTTGGTGAACTTATCAATAGCCACCAAGAGATGTATCTTTTTATCTTTAGACCTTTTGAAAGGTCCCACCATGTCAAGCCCCCAGACTGCAAATGGCCAAGTGATTGGAATCATCTAGAGCTCTTGAGCCGGCACATGCGCCCGTCGTGCAAATTTTTGACATCCGTCGCATCTACTGACCAGATCTTCTGCATCAGCGTGAGCCGTCAACCAGTAAAAACCGTGACGAAATGCCTTGGCCACTAAAGATTTTGACCCGGTGTGATGACCACAATCGCCTTCATGGATCTCACGAAGGATTTCTTGACCTTCTTCGGGGGAAACACACCGTTGAAACGCTCCGGAAACACTGGATGAAATAACCCTCAATCCGAAATCGTCATGGACTTAGATCGTCGGGTTATCTGCCGAACCAGAGTCTCATCCGCTGGCAACTCTCCCTGGGTCATGTAAGCCAAGAATGGCACCGTCCAATCTGGGATGACATGGAGAGCCGCCACCAACTGTGCCTCTGGGTCAGGAACAGCTAAATCTTCTTCTGTGAGCAACTTGACAGAGGGGTTATGCAGCACATCTAAAAAGGTGTTGGGTGGTACTGGCTTACGCTGAGACCCCAGCCGGCTTAAAGCATCAGTTGCTTCGTTCTTTCGACGGCCAATGTGTTCCACCTGATAACCTTTAAAGTATCCTGCAACAACATCAACCTCTCAGTGAAAAGCCGCCATGAGAGGGTCTTTGGAATCCCACTTGCCAGATACTTGCTGAGCCACTAGATCTGAGTCACCAAGACATCTGACCCGGCTCAAGCTCATCTCCTTTGCCACTCGAAGACCATGGAGCAACGCTTCATATTCTGCTGCGTTGTTAGTGCATGGAAACATCAACAGTAACACATAACAAAATTTATCACCTCGTGGGGAAGTTAACACAACTCCAACCCCCGAGCCTTCCAATTGCCTGGATCCATTAAAATGAATAGTCCAATATGTGTTGTGCGGCTTCTCTTCTGGCATCTGCATCTCTGTCCAGTCATTGATAAAGTCAACCAGGGCTTGAGACTTAATTGCAGTGCGTGGAACATACTTCAGCCCATGAGACCCCAGCTCAATTGCCCACTTGGCAACTCGCCCCGTGGCTTCTTTGTTTTGAATAATGTCTCCTAAAGGAGCAGAGCTAACCACAGTGATTGGATGTCCCTGAAAGTAATGCTTAAGCTTCCGGCTTGCCATGAACACCCCATAAACAAGCTTCTGCCAATGTGGATATCGTTTCTTAAATTCAATGAGCACTTCACTAAAATAATAAACCGGCCGCTGAACCGGATGTTCTTTGCCAGCCTCCTTGCGCTCTACCACCATAGCCACACTAACAGCCCGTGAATTGGCAGCCACGTATAACAATAGCGGCTCTTTCTCAATTGGAGTAGCTAGGACCGGTGGCTCAGCCAGCTGTGCCTTCAAACCCTCAAAAGCAGCGTTTGCAGCATCGCTCCAAACAAAAGCATCTGTTTTCTTCATCAACTGATACAGAGGCATAGCTTTTCCCCTAACCGGCTTATGAACCGGCTCAAAGCAGCCAAATGACCCGCTAGTCGCTGAACATCATTGACGCAGGTTGGTTTAGCCAGAGATGTGATTGCTTTGATTTTCTCCGGATTAGCTACAATACCTCGGTTAGACACCAGAAAACCCAAGAGCTTACCGGATGGCACTCCAAAAAAACACTTGGCCGGGTTAAGCATCATCTTGTAAACCCGAAGATTATCAAAAGTTTCCTTCAGGTCTGTGACCAAGGTTTCCTCTTCCCTGGATTTCACCACTATATCATCCACATAGGCATGAAGATTGCGCCCAATTTGATTGTGAAGACAATTCCGCACACACCGCTGGTAAGTCGCCTGGCACTCTTAAGCCCAAAATGCATAGACACATAGCAGAAAGCCCCAAAAGGAGTTATAAAAGCTGTCTTCTCTTGGTCCTTGACTGCCATCTTAATCTGATGATAACCGGAGTAAGCATCTAAGAAACTCAACCGTGCGTAACCCGCCGTAGCATCAATGATCTGATCAATATGGGGAAGAGAAAAAGGATCAGCCGGACAAGCCTTGTTCAAATCCGTGTAATCCACACACATGCGCCAGGTGCCATTCTTTTTGAGTACAAGCACCAGGTTAGCTAACCATTCTAGGTGAAAAACCTCCACAATGAACCCGGCTGCCAAGAGCCGGGCCACCTCTTCTCCGATGGCCTTGCGCCTTTCTTCATTGAACCACTGGAGAAACTGTCTGACAGGCTTAAACTTTGGATCGATATTATGAGTGTGCTCAGTGAGTTCCCTTGGGACACCCGGCATGTCTGAAGGCTTCCATGCAAAGATGTCCCGGTTCTCATGGATGAACTCAATGAGCGCGCTTTCCTATTTCGGATCCAAGTTTGCGCTGATGATGAACTGCTTGGATGAGTCGCCAGGTACAAAGTCAACCATCTTAGTGTCATCAGCTGATTTGAATTTCAATTCCAGCTCATGCTCTGTTGTTGGTTTCTTTAATGACGTCATGTCTGCCGGGTCAACATGATCCTTGTAGAATTTTAACTTAACGCTGGAAACGGCAAGAGTTGGATTACATATTGGGTAAATCATATCTGGGGTGTTACATCGGCCGGGCCGCGCCGCCCGCAAGCCGCCTCTCGCCTTCCTCCGCCCAGCGCCGCCCCGCTCTCCCCGCCACCTCACCGGCGCTGGCCACCGCGCCGCCCGTCCGGCGCCACCGCACCTCTCCACCGGCGCCGCCCCGCGCTGCACACTGACCCGCCGCTGCCTCGACCTCGCCTCCCCTCGCCCGGATCCGGTCCCGGCAAGCTCCTCCGGCCGCTAGACGCTCCGGCCACCGCGCCCCCGTCGCCGGTGAACAGTTCTCCGGTGATCTCCTCGAAGTCCATGCCGGCCGTTCCAGATCCAGATCTGGGATTTGTCTCGGTTGACCTTTTGCCCGAAACCCTAATCATTTTGCTATTTTCATCATGTTGTATCTCCGCATCCGTAGCTCCATTTTGGGCATATAGCATATCAAAATGTTCGTCTCAGAGAGCACATCATTTCATATCATCGCATCATTTTCATTTGAGTTCATCTTGATGCCCGAAATGCTGTTGGAAGAATGTTATTTGAGATAATTGTCAGATCTGCTGCTCCAATTAGATATTTGTCATTTTTTCCATGATTATTGTGTGCATGATATGCCCCTGCGCTCTACATGTGTTTTGTTATATGTTTTGTCATATTTCCAGTGGTGCCATCCATGTATTTTTGTGGTGTGTGTGGTGGCTAGCACAAGCTTGCAAAGTGGTGCATTCGTTAATGCTAATTTCAGGGACTTAGCATTTCCACCAAGTCCTTGATCTGTTTATTTCAATATGCCATATGTTCTTGTTGTTTCCTAGTAATCCGTGCCTCTTTTGAGGACGACCAGTAAGGATGTTTTGTTAATCTTGTAGTGCTCTATCCATCCATGTCTTTGTTTGCAATTATGGAGCACCCTAGCTTGAGTCAATCGAGCTCTACTTTTGTCATTCCGTGAATCTGGGAAGATTGTCTACTTGTTAGCGATTTTGCCGATGAGGTTGTAGTTGATCCGTGCATGCCATGTTATTGTTCTTGCCATGACTAGCTTGTATAATGTGTATTCTTGATGTGTGTATGCTTAGATTGTCATGACATGCTCTGTAGTGAGTGCATCGAGCTCGTAAACATGCCTACTTGATATCTGGTTTGCATGCTCCAGTTTTTCACCAAGTCTGTGGTCTGATTATGTTTTTGCCATGTTCACATGCTTGCAAATGTATTTTCTGATCCCTTTTGGATCAAGGTCACTAAGGGACGTTTGTTAAGCTCTTTGAGTAGCTCCATGCCATGCTTTACTTTGCCATGTTCAGGCCCTGTAGCATATAGTTTTCATGCTCCAAATTGTGCTACCTGATCTGAAATTCCAGACAAGTGTTAATTTCACCAAGTTTGAGATCTGTTTACCAAATGCATTTTTGCCATGCTTGTTTGAACCTGTTAATGAATGAATTGGCCGTAGCTCAGTGTTCCTCTTTTGTTAAGCATCATGAATGGATTCCTGCCATATATTTTGTTGCCATGTTTGAGTGCGTTAGCATGTTCATCTTGTTGCATTTAGATGGCTACTTGCTGTATATCGCAGAACGTTGTCATATTTGAATTGCTTGCCATTTCCAAACCGTGACACCGATTCCGGCGTTCTTTATATCGTTTTCAAGCGATTTCATCTCACCTTTCCAGTGGCACATTTGGATTTCCAAGTTGAGGCCAGGTTCATTCATCTCTTGTCAAATCTTGCATATGCATCCCGCATCGCATCCCGCATAGCATACCATGTTTGCATCATGTTGTTTGAGTTGTGCACGTGGTTGATTGCGTTCCTTTTGCTTGTTTGTCTTGTTTGGGTAGAGCCAGGAGACGAGTTCGCTAACGAGGAGCCCGTTGAGTTTGCTTTCGAGGATCCAGTCAACTTTGACAACTTTGTAGGCAAGATGATCATACCCTCGAAATCACTTCTATCTTTGCTTTGCTAGATGCTCGCTCTTTTGCTATGCCTATGCTACGATGCCTACCACTTGCTTATAATGCCTCCCAAATTGCCATGTCAAACTCTAACCCACCATGTCCTAGCAAACCGTTGATTGGCTATGTTACTGCTTTTGCTCAGCCCCTCTTATAGTGTTGCTAGTTGCAGGTGAAGATTGGAGATCGTTCCTTGTTGGAACATTATTTACTTGTTGGGATATCACTATATTATCTTGTTATCTTAATGCATCTATATACTTGGTAAAGGGTGGAAGGCTCGGCCTCTCGCCTAGTGTTTTGTTCCACTCTTGCCGCCCTAGTTTCCGTCATATCGGTGTTATGTTCCCGGATTTTGCGTTCCTTACGCGGTTGGGTTATAATGGGAACCCCTTGATAGTTCGCCTTGAATAAAGCTTTTCCAGCAATGCCCAACCTTGGTTTTACCATTTGCCACCTAGCCTCTTTTTCCCTTGGGTTTCCGGAGCCCGAGGGTCATCTTATTTAACCCCCCCGGGCCAGTGCTCCTCTGAGTGTTGGTCCACCTCGTCAGCCGCCGGTGGCTACCAGGGGCAACTCTGGGCTGGCCTACCGGAAGTTTGGACAATCTGAGTGTGCCCTGAGAACGAGATATGTGCAGCTCCTATCGGGATTTGTCGGCACATTCGGGCGGTGTTGCTGGATTGGTTTTAACTTGTCGAAGTGTCTTGTAGAACCGGGATGCCGAGCCTGATCGGAATGTCTCGGGAGAAGGTCTATTCCTTCGTTGACCATGAGAGCTTGTCATGGGCTAAGTTGGGACTCCCCTGCAGGGATTGAACTTCCGAAAGCCGTGCCCGCGGTTATGGGCAGATGGGAATTTGTTAATGTCCAGTTGTAGATAACTTGAACCTTAACTTAATTAAAATGAATCAACTGTGTGAGTTACCGTGATGGTCTCTTTCGGCGGAGTCCGGGAAGTGAACACGGTGTTGGAGTAATGCCTGCCGCAGGTTGTTCTCTAGTTATTCGTTCGTGCCTTGCCTTCTCTTCTCGCTCTCTTTTGCGAACAGGATAGCCACCATACATGCTAGTCGCTTGCCGCAACTCCACATATTTTACCTTGCCTTTCCTATAAGCTTAAATAGTCTTGATCGCGAGGGTGCGAGATTGCTGAGTCCCTGTGGCTCACAGTTTACTTCCAAACCAGATGCAGGGCCAGACGACTCAGTTCCAGATGACGCGTTAGAGCTCAAGTGGGAGTTCGACGAGGACTCACACCGTTACTATGTATCTTTCCCTGATGATCAGTAGTGGTGCCCAGTCGGGGTGATCGGGACCGTGTCGCATGTTGGGTTGGTCTTTTATTTTGGCACCGTAGTCAGGCCATGAGTGATTGGTTGATGTAATGCTATTTATGTACTTTGTGTGACGTGGCGAGTGTAAGCCAACTATGTTACTTATCCTCTTATTATGTATTACATTGGATGTTGTGATGATTGCCTAACTTGCGACATTTCTTTCAATGCGGTTATGCCTCTAAGTCGTGCCTCGACACGTGGGAGATATAGCCACATCGAGGGCGTTACACAACATCACCCTCTTCACATTCCAAGGCTATCTTTCGGCTCCCATGTACTGTAATGGTGCCTTTGTGACCCGGCATCTTGAGCTGCAAATATACGTAACACGGCCGAGCCATGAACTTGGCATAAGCCGGCCGTCCGAACAGAGCATGATATGGACTTTTGATTTTAACCACTTCAAAGGTTAATTTTTCTGCTCTGGAGTCATACTCATCCCCAAAGGCTACTTCCAGCTCAATCTTACCAACTGGGTATGCCAATTTGCCAGGTACCACACCATGAAAAACAGTGTTGGATTGTTTAAGATTTTTGTCCGTCAATCCCATGTGGCGGAACGTCTCATAGTAAAGGATGTTGATGCTGCTGCCTCCATCCATGAGTACCTTAGTAAACTTATACCCACCAACCTGAGGTGCCACTACCAAAGCCAAGTGACTCGGATTATCAACCCGGGGCGGGTGATCCTCTCTGCTCCACACAACAGGCTGCTCCGACCAACGTAAATAACGTGGAATTGCCGACTCAATGCCATTGACGGCCCTCTTGTGGAGCTTCTGGTCCCTCTTACATAAACTGGTAGTAAAGACATGATACTGTCCGCTACTCAACTGCTTCGGGTTACTCTGATAGCCGGATTGCTGCCGCTGATTCCCTTGGCCGTGTTGCTAATTATATCCTCCTTGGTGACAAGGATAACCCTGACCGTGAAAACCTCCTCCGCTTGAACCGGCACCCGGGCGCTGAAAGCCGCCTCCACCTGAGCCGCCACCTGGGCCATGACCCCCATCAAATGCATTTGAATTTTTAAATTCCTTCATGATCGTGCAATCTTTCCACAAGTGGGTGGCTGGTTTCTCCCAGGTGCCGTGTTTTGGACAAGGTTCGTTCAACAACTGCTCAAGGGTTGGGCCTGACCCGCCTGATCGAGGGGGTTGTCTGCCCTTGCGCTGCTGATTACCACCCTGCGCATTGGTATTGGCAACAAATTCATCAGCCTTACGTTTATTACCTCCTTGGTTCGCCGGGTTATGCTGGTGACCCTTGCCATTGCCGTTCTTCTTTCCCCTTGTTGCCTTTTCTTCATCAGACACCGGGTCCTTGGTGGTATCAGAATCGACATACTTGACAAGAGCTGCCATCAACGTCCCCATGTCATTACAATCATGCTTAAGCCACCCTAGCTTTTGTTTCAGTGGTTCAAAGCTGCAATTTTTCTCCAACATCAAAACTGCTGAGCCGGCATCCATCTTATCAGATGAATGTATTATCTCCTTGACCCGGCGCACCCAATGGGTTGTATATTCTCCATCCTCTTGCTTGCAATTGGTCAGGTCCACAATCGACATTGGCTGCTTACATGTGTCCTTAAAGTTCTGGATGAACCGTGCTTTCAACTCCGCCCAGGAGCCGATAGAATTGGGTGGCAATCCCTTCAACCAGGTCCGAGCCGTTCCATCCAACATCATAGTAAAATACTTGGCCATTGCAACATCACTAACCTCCAACAACTCCATAGCCATCTCATAACTCTCAATCCAAGCCCCCGGCTCTAGGTCAGCCGTGTAATTAGGCACTTTACGAGGCCCCTTGAAATCCTTGGGTAACCGTTCATTGCGTATGGCTGGGACCAGGCAAGGCACACCTCCGGTTCTTGTGGCCACTCCTGCCTCAACCGAGGTTGCTGTATAAGACAGAAAGGTTTGGTGAGCCGCCTGCTCTGCTGCTATCTAAGCCGCCCGTTCCGCCTCTTGACGAATTCTCTCCTGATCCGCCAAGTTAAGGGCTCTAGCCCGCACCGGCTCATGCCTATATGGCTGGTTGTGGCGTTGAGCATTACTTGACATCTCTGCGGACTCCATGTGCCTACTATAACTCGGGCTCTGGCTTGGGCGAGGAGTTGAATGAATCATGTCTCGGCTGTAGGAGTATGCATCCTGCTGGGCCAAGGCTGTCTGAAGTAGCTCCCTTACCCTCCGGGTTTCAATCGCTGCTGGCGAGTCGCCTTCCATTGGGAGAGCCGCCAAACGAGCCGACGTTGCGATGAGATTTTCCATAGGGTTGGAGAAGTGACCTGGGGGTGTTGCCACATAACGAGGAGGAGTTGTATTCATGCGAGGTGGTCCCATGGTGCGTGGCCAAACTGGTGCGCCGGGCGTCATGACCCGGTTTGCATCCGGCGGGTTACTCCCCCCAGCTCCGGGTGTATGGAACAGGTTCCTCGGATCCAGTGTTAGAGGCAGATGCGACTGAGTTTTCTGATGCCTCCGCCTCATGACCTCGTTCGATGCATTAAGATCCACCAAGAGCCGGAAAGTTTCTGCTTGTAGCTGCTGGGCACGAGCATCCAGAGCTGCTTGTTCTGCTACCATCCGGGTTTCCTCTGCGGCTAGATTTTCCTTTGCTTGCACCATCTCCTCCCGCACGCGTGCCACTTCTGCATCATGCTGGGCTTTATCCGCCGGTTCTGCCACAGCGGTTAACAGAGCCATCAGTTTATCCATGACGTCCATTAGAACCTGAGCCGGGGGCGCACGGGGTCTCCTGACTCGGCAGCTGCTGTCGCTGCGGTGGAGTTCTGCCCGGGCTGCGTCCCTGCCATGAAGACTCCGACCTAATTCAACGGCTCAAGGGGGTCCGAAATACTGCTGCCATCGGAACAGCCCCCAAGCATGCCCTCTTACAGTTGGTACAATGAGTCCGTCTCACCTGTTGATGATGCAGTATCAGAGCAGATGGCCGTCTCCCCGCCTTCCCTCGATCCTTTGGAGTATTCACCGCCATGGATGCAGCCTACGAAAGCATGCTTCACAACAGATTGAACACGGGCGGACCCGACACGCTGAGCCGTTTCGATGAGGTCGGTGTGGACGTCCGGCTCAGGGCCTGTCTCACTGATCCGGCCGATGAAGACGTGAATTCCGCCGAAGGGGACCCGGTACCCGTACTCGATCGAGCCGGCCTCGGGGCCCCAGCCTTCATCGTCGATGTAGAGTTTGCCGCGACGACTCTTGGTCATCCGGCCCACAGCGTATCCCTTGAGCCCTTCGAAGTTGCCCTTCAAGAACTCAAATCCACCGTGCACTGGCCCCACGGTGGGCGCCAACTGTCGTGGAATTGTCATGGCAGATGTCCTAGAGCAAGGACTTAGTCGTAGGGCCATCGCACTAGGAAGCTTAAAAGGGTTAATCGGGACAAAGGACACGAGAGAGTTTTTATACTAGTTCGGCCCCTTACGATGAAGGTAAAAGCCTACGTCTAGTTGGGATTGGTATTGCTGACGTTTCGATCTCCAAGAGGCTCAACTCGCCGGCTTGGTTATCAACTTGGTTGTTTTTTTTGCCCTAAGTCGCCACCGGGTCGTCCCCTTATATAAATGGGTTGACGCCTAGTGGCCTACAGAGTCCCGGCCGGCTCATAATCGTGTCCGGCTCGGTAACCTTCTTTACATGCCTTTCTTTACAAGTCTTTCCTTACATATGGCGGTTCATAATATCAGGCCTTAAACCGCCTTCAGGCCCTTGGGCCTTCTACAATATTTAATAAACAACAATCTTAGATGTTTACTGGGCTTCTTGCGTCACCCACCATTGGGGCTGACCCGGCCCCTCCTGGGCGGGTCTCAACTGATAATAATATCCCCAACAGGAACAAAGCATTAACACATAGTGAATACATGAACTCCTCAAACTATGGTCATCACCGGTAAGTATCCCAATTATTGTCACTTCGGGGTTAACGGATCATAACACATAATAGGTGACTATAGACTTGCAAGATAGGATCAAGAACACTCATATATTGATGAAAACATAATAGGTTCAGATCTGAAATCATGGCACTCGGGCCCTAGTGACAAGCATTAAGCATAGCAAAGTCATAGCAATATCAATCTCAGAACATAGTGGATACTAGGGATCAAACCATAACAAAACTAACTCAATTACATGATAGATCTCATCCAACCCATCACCGTCCAGCAAGCCTACAATGGAATTACTCACGCACGGCGGTGAGCATCATGAAATTGGTGATGGAGGACGGTTGATGATGACGATGGCGATGGATTCCCCTCTCCGGAGCCCCGAACGGACTCCAGATTAGCCCTCCCGAGAGGTTTTAGGACTTGGCGGCGGCTCCGTATCGTAAAATGCGATGAATTCTTCTCTTTGGGTTTTTCTCCCCGAAACACAATATATAGAGTTGGAGTTGGAGTCGGAGAGGCACCAGGGGGCCCACGAGGTAGGGGGGGAGGGCGCGCCCCACCCTCGTGGATAGGTGGTGGGCCCACTGGACTTCATCTTTTGCAGGTATTTTTTTATATTTTCCAAAAATTTGCTCCATGAAGTTTCAGGTCATTCCGAGAATGTTTGTTTCTGCACATAAATAACACCATGGTAATTCTGCTGAAAACAGCGTCAGTCTGGGTTAGTTCCATTCAAATCATGCAAGTTAGAGTCCAAAACAAGGGCAAAAGTGTTTGGAAAAGTAGATACGACGGAGACGTATCAACTCCCCCAAGCTTAAACCTTTGCTTGTCCTCAAGCAATTCAGTTGACAAACTGAAAGTGATAAAGAAAAACCTTTACAAACTCTGTTTGCTCTTGTTGTTGTAAATATGTAAAGCCAGCATTCAAGTTTTCAGCAAAGATTATAACTAACCACATTTGCAATAACGCTTAGGTCTCAAGTTTACTCATATCAATAGCATAATCAACTAGCGAGCAATAATAATAAATCTCGGATGACAACACTTTCTCAAAACAATCATAATATGATATAACAAGATGGTATCTCGCTAGTGTAACATCCCAAATTTTCAATTTGGAATGTTATACATTAGATCATCATGCATATCTTATTTTCTTGCATTTTGGTCGATCCTAGAAATTTCACGCAACTCAAGGACCTTCGGAGAGAGTTGGAGATTTCGTTATTTTCATATTTGAGAGTTTTCTCAAATTTGAATAGAGGATCATTTGATTTATTTATTTCATCTTCAATTATTTTTCCGATATCAAAATATGAGAGAGGGAATAATATGACTTTCCCAAAATATAGGAAAAATGAAGATTTAATAAATATATCAAATTTCGTTTTCCGGTGTTTGTTTGTTTTTCTTTGGATAGGGAAAAATGCGCATTTTCAAAAATTGCATTTTAGGCCCGGCGAAAAGTTCATTTTGTTAGACTCATTTTTAGGAGTCGGGGAAAATTTACTTTAGAAATTTTGGAGCCCGTTTAGATTTTCTTTTCTGTGTTTTTCTGCGCGCGAAACCGTTTAGAAAAAAAAAACTCCCGCCAGGCCAGCCGGGCCAAGGCCCAGCCGCCGCTCCACCCCAGCCCCTGCGCGCGCGCGCCAGCGCCAAGCGCCAGGCACATGCCGCCGCCGTCGCTCAATGGCTGAGTCCCAGCGGGACTTAGGTCGGTTAGCCCCCCCTCTTTCCTTTGTTTCGTTTTCCTAGTAGGACTTTAGTCCTACTCCGTTTCCTCTTTTTCTTTCCTATTCCTACTCTATTTCTTGTCCCCTACCCCAAGTAATCTCTCCCCTCTCCTATATAAATACCCCCATAGACCCCCCCTCTCCTCACACCAAAAACCCAAACCCCCTCTCCCCACACCAAAAACCCAAACCCCCTCTCCTCCCCAAGCCGCGCCCCACCCCGTGCCCCTCACCCGCCGCCGCCGCCCCTATAGCACGCCGCCGTCGCCACCGTTCGCCCCGCCTCATCGGAGGTAGCCCCACGCCTCTATTTTTCTTCCCCGCGGTTTGGTTCTTTTAAAAGAAACCGTTCCGGTTTTCTTTTCCGGTTTTTCTCTCCGATTCTTCGTTTCGGTTTCTTTTCCGAAACCCTAGATCGGTTTTCTGTTTTCTTTTTCGGTTTCTTTTTCGAAAACCCTAGATCGGTTTTCGTTCTTCTTTCGCACCGTCTGTCTCAACGAACGTGATCACCAATTATTCCCGGTTAAGGACGCCCGTTTGTTTAACCGTTCGTCTCTTTCTTTTCGTCGGATTTATTCCGCGATCGCGATCTCAGATCCGATCTTCGTTCTAGTTTATCTTCTCGCCCGTTTATCGGAATCAGGTGATTCAAGCACCTGGAGTTTCGTATCGAAACCGCCGTTCCGTCTAATCAACTTGAACAAGTTTTTATGGTAAAATTTGACCTAGTTTCAACTTGCTAGAACCGAGTTGTTTTCTTCCGCCGTTTGCTTTCCGTCGTTTGTTCGATTCGTTCTTTCTTTGCAACCGGAGTTCTTAAGTTGAACTTTCTGGTTCGTTCCCTCGTTCGAGTTTTACTTGTGCATTAGATGAGTACTTATTGTGTGGTTACTATTGTTTGCTTACGATAAATTGACCGGGGTGTGACGAGTAGATCTATCAAGAGTTTTGAGTGCGAATCATCTTCATCAACATTGCAGGCAAGTTCACACTTTGATCATACCTTTTCTACAACCCATGTTTTATTGCATTAGATCAATCCTCTCACATTGCATGATTAGGATCTAATTAAATTGTGGGATGGGAAGTAGATGAGGTAGTACCTATTACCTGTATTATTATCAAACCTTTGGGAGTTACTTCTACGTTTGCTTATTATGCCATGCTATGCTAGTAGACTTGGATTGGGTGAGTGATATCCATGACAGATGTGAGTGTGATAATTTAATGGTTTATCTAAGGTGGCAACTTAAACACACATCTGGGTCGATTGAGGCACCTGATGTCTATCAGGACTTGCCTGTTTTTTTTGGACCGCCACCCAGGCTCAAAGGGATCATAAGATCTTTCATACTAGAAACTTCCGTGTGCAGCCACAAGCCATTATGGGCTCTGGCATAGTTGATTAAGTCGTGCGAACTCTTACGGTTAGACTAGCAGATGTAGGGGAAAGTAGGTGTACCGGTCTACCCACATGTAAGGTGTTAGCGCTTCTGAATGACTGTGTCTCGGTCATCCGTCTTCTCAAACACCCTGTAGTGTGAGAAACCAAATGGAGGCGATCAAGTCTTGTGGGGAAAAGTGCGCAAACCTCTGCAGAGTGTACAAACTAATCATGATTAGCCGTGTCCCCGGTTATGGACATCTTGAGTATCTAGTTCTTGGATTATCCTGTTGATCTCATCACGTTACTTTAAATGAATATTGTTGGGTTTAATGATGTTACTTAATTGGGATTGAGAATGCTGTCAATCATTCTCAATGTTCAACAACCACCATGATAGTTAAATAAAATTTATTCCTTTGTAGTAGGGAAAAATTGGCTTTACGCAAAAACCTTATAACCATAGAGCTTTTCCACAAGGAAAATATGCATGTAGTGATAGCCTTTATTCATCATTCTCTATGGTGTGAATTTGCCAGTACATTCAATGTACTGACCCGTTTTGGGCTGCAACATCTCATGTTGCAGGTTGCTTACGATGAGTAAGTGATACGTTAGGGTTACGATTTCTACACTCAACTTTGCCGTTGGTGTTGATGGGAATCCACAACCTTGTTGCTTCCGCTATATGGATTGAGGTAATAGTATTTACGTTACTTTATACATGTGATTTACCTCTGTTATAAATCCTTCGAGTACTATGTGTGTCAGCATACCGATCCAGGGATGACACTTAAGCACAGAGACTTGACCCATTCGGGTCGGGTCGCTACAAGATGGTATCAGAGCACATGTTGACTGTAGGACGTGACCCTAGAAACTGGCAAGCCCATAGCAAAGATTTTTCTCTACAACTTTCCCTTTCAAAAAGATCTTTTACCTCTCTTCTCTTCCGAGCTTATTCAAAATTCTCTTTAGTGAGACCATACCCCTTTCCCCTTTTTGACCACTCGAAGATTCCACTGATGAGACCACTCCAAGAAGTACAAGACATCAGACAAGTAAGACCATTCGAAATGAAGAGGATTTTACCATACATTATGATAATGGAAACTACAGCTGTTGAAGACTCTGAAGACTAGGAGAATTGGAGGCTCTGTAGAATTTCCAGATTTGTATGACCTAGGAAGGCTACCCTGATGGAACTTAACAGATTATGGAAGTTGTCAATACCCGAGATCAAGGTGTATCGGGGAAAGACTGAAACAAGGAGTATGAGAACTCGAAGTTTTGTCAAAGAAACCCTAAGGCAGGAGATATCAACTGTGGAGAGATAGCTCATGGAAATGACAAGAGCAGAAACACGGTTATCTGTGATGTCATCACTTGCTGATGCTATTGTCACCGTGCTGAGTTAAGGATGCATTTCATCAGAATGGATTTGATGGAAGAAGGCTGATGGAGCACCTATCATAAGATGAAGTTTTAGCCCTAGCCGGTGTATCACCAGGATCTGGAGTAGTACATCAAGAAGTTTAAAATGGAGCTTCAGGAAGTCGTATTAGACAAGGAAGTATTTCGTGAGGAACTCAGGATCCTGAAGATGAGAGTAGCCAAGCTGGAGGAGCTACAACCTCGAGATACCGGAGAATTGTCAAGAACTGAAGGATAGTATGACCATGGTTCATGTGAAGGATGTTGAAACCAGAAGTTTGAAATGCAACTCCAGAATATTAAAGGATGTCACGAGAGATTTCACATCAACAGAGTTGATCAGTCAAAAGAACTTAAGAAAGACAAGCATGATCAGAAGAAGCCATTGGAGGCATGAACAAGGCTTGAAGAGTTTGAAGAGTTGATGATTTATTGACCTTTAGAAGACCAAACCCCTATTATACACCTACGTTAGATGCGACGATTGTGAGCTGTCATTTGTTTGTTATTTTTCCAACAGCCACAATAAAATTTGTCTTTTCAAAACTTTTGTTTGTATTGTGTGTATCCCTCTCTATCTCCCTTATCTTACCCCAAACCCACATGGACCCAATAGAGGATGAATGAAGATGAGCTTATATTTTCTGGACCGATGAGTCAATTGGAGACGGACCAATGGATTCAGAACATGGAGGATCACATGAAGAATAACCCTATAGTTGGACATGATATGACCCAGCATGCTCTTCAGTGCTTTGAAAGAGGTGCTGTTACTTGGTGGAGGATATACCAAACCATGAATGGATGGCAAGGAGTAACCACTTGGAGAGAATTAAAGTTGACTCTGCAAAGATCTCACCTGGTGTCCCAGAAGTTGAAGTCTTATGGAAAGGATATAAGGAAACCTTGTGCATGCAAGATTTGTGGAGAAATCGGACACACCCATAAAGAACACAAGGATGAATGCCCTAATTGTGAAGGAAGTCACCCAGTTGAAGAATGCCCAACTAGGCAGATTACTTGTTTCTTGTGTGAAGGGACTACCCACTACCCTGCTCAGTGTCACATTTACCCCTTGGTACAACAAACCATCCAGCAGAAGAAAGAAGTAATAAAAAGAGCCCTTATGGAAAGTTTAGAAGAACCTGTGATGAAGGAAGATGTGGAGGACACCCCTAAAGAAGAACCAATTAAACCCTGCACCAAGTCTTGCTATTCATGTGGAGAAGAAGGACACATCTCCCAGAATTGTTTGAATGGGGATTTAGTAAAATTCCCGACAGAGGGAGTAGAGTATGACCCACTGGAAATAGAAGCCATGATTGGCATGGAAAGGTCCAGAAAGAGAAACCGATTGGATTCCAGGAAGGACCTAAGTCATATCACCTGTTATAGGTGCAAGGAGTCAGGGCACTACCTCAACAATTGCCCAAAAAGGAAACCTCGAGACTTGTCGGAAGTAATATGTTTTTGTTGTAATGAAGCAGGGCACTTTGCCAGAGAATGCCCCAAGGAGAAGGAAACTTGTGCTAGATAGTTGAGTTTGCAACAAAAGAAATGGAGTAGTAGAAGTGAGAACATTTTCTTTTATATTGAGGTGTTGAGTTGAGACATGTAACGGAGAAGCGAGAGATTGAAATCATTTGAGAAGGAGTAAAGTAGCATCGTTGGTACTGATATGGATTTTATGAGTTGTTACTCTATGAAGAAGGATTTTGACCATTTTGAGGATAAGAGAAATATGGTCTATAAAATATTGGAGCATTTTAAGGGTGGTAGTACCCTGTAAGAACCGTTGACCCCTGGAAAAGATAAGCATACTCCACTGAGTGGATTTCGGACAAAATGAATACGAGTTTTGTCTCGATATGTGTGATACCCCAAGAGTATGTGGGATGAAGTTGGAGACCGTCAGTTGTTTGCACCAAATGTGATCAAGGAGTCGGAAGAGAATGTTAAGTTGATTCGAGATAGACTGAAAGTAGCTCAGTCCAGGCAGAAGAGTTATGTAGACTCAAAAACTCAAGGAGGTAGTCTATGAAATTGGAGACAGAGCATGTCTTCATGTGTTCCCTCTGCGAGGATTTAAACGAATTGGAGTTAAGGGACAATTAGCCCCGAGATTTGTAGGACCGAACCGAGTTTTGGAGCGTATGAGAGAAGTGGCCAACAAGTTGGAGTCACCCGAAGGACTTTCAGGAGTTCGTGATGTGTTTCACATTTCCCAGTTGAAGAAGTGCCATGCAGAGATGGCCAATATTCCCCTGTAAGGACGCTTGACCGCGGAAAGGATAATGATGTTCCACGAAGTGGAATATGGACTTCATAAGTATAAGTTTTTATCTCGGTATGAGGGATATCCCACGAGGATGAAGAGATAAATTACTATTGGATATAAAGGAGGTATGATGTTCGAAATATGGATCAATGGAAATTCCAAGATGAGTCTGAGTAATCATGTCCTGGTTTGGTGCCAATAGAAGGAAGGAAGATAGAACAATTGGATGGATTTAAGAATACTAGGAAGTTGGAAGTTGCCCAATGATAAGTTCAAGGACTACAAGTGATGAGATGGGCCATAACCCACAGGCCCCAGGACCTGCCAAGAAGCAAGCACATTCTTGCTGAAGGAAAAACCCTGGAGGAAGTTACGATTTTATCGACAGACGATCTTATAGGAGTTTACACAAAACCTGAGAGTTGTGAAGGAACGATAGATGGTTGTTTGGCTTGCAGAATCTATGGATCTATTCGAACTTGGTTCGTCGACAAGAGAAATTCTGCAATGCTTGTGAGGATGACCGAGTGTTAGAATGCGAGATTTGCTAAACCATATACAAGGTAATGATTTGGGTGCGGGATGGATTGATCACCATACCGACTTACTCTTATTATTTGCCTTGCTATATGGGATGGTAAATCTGAGTGACTTGCCTATAGTAGAGAGACGACGATATTAAACCTTGTTAAACCATAGAATGGTATAGCAAATTTTTTCCCCTTGTACAAGGCAGCTTTTGCCAACCGTAGGTTATACGGTGAGGATCAACCCAGACCCATTTCCTGCAGGAGAAACCATAAATTGTTGACCACCATGATATATCGATAGTTGTTTAGTTTTGGCGCTAGAACCGTCAGCTAAGAAGACCCAATCTCGGAATAACCTTACTAAGAGGAAATGACAGAAGAATTGAGTAAAAGGTTATGCCACTACCTGAAGAGCCTAGAGAAGGAATTATCCTTACGATCTGAGAAGACAGCACTGTCAAGAATAAGGATGGAGTATATGAGTTTTGATGGAACCGTAACAATGATTCTAAGGGTGGTAGCACCCCAGACACCGTGTGATGATCGATGGATTTTGAGAAGACCCCCAAACCCTAACCTTTTCTTGCTAGCCTCTCCGTATCTCAAGGACGAGATTCCTTTTAAGGGTGGTAGGTTTGTAACATCCCAAATTTTCAATTTGGAATGTTATACATTAGATCATCATGCATATCTTATTTTCTTGCATTTTGGTCGATCCTAGAAATTTCACGCAACTCAAGGACCTTCGGAGAGAGTTGGAGATTTCGTTATTTTCATATTTGAGAGTTTTCTCAAATTTGAAAAGAGGATAATTTGATTTATTTATTTCATCTTCAATTATTTTTCTGATATCAAAATATGAGAGAGGGAATAATATGACTTTCCCAAAATATAGGAAAAATGAAGATTTAATAAATAGATCAAATTTCATTTTCCGGTGTTTGTTTGTTTTTCTTTGGATAGGGAAAAATGCGTGTTTTCAAAAATTGCATTTTAGGCCCGAAGAAAAGTTCATTTTGTTTGACTCATTTTTAGGAGTCGGGGAAAATTTACTTTAGAAATTTTGGAGCCCGTTTATATTTTCTTTTCTGTGTTTTTCTGCGCGCGAAACCGTCTAGAAAAAAAAACTCCCGCCAGGCCAGCCGGGCCAAGGCCCAGCCGCCGCTCCACCCCAGCCCCTGCGCGCGCGCGCCAGCGCCAAGCGCCAGGCGCAGGCCGCCGCCGTCGCTCGATGGCCGAGTCCCAGTGGGACTTAGGTCGGTTAGCCCCCCCCTCTTTCCTTTGTTTCGTTTTCCTAGTAGGACTTTAGTCCTACTCCGTTTCGTCTTTTTCTTTCCTATTCCTTCTCTATTTCTTGTCCCCTACCCCAAGTAATCTCTCCCCTCTCCTATATAAATACCCCCATAGACCCCCCCTCTCCTCACACCAAAAACCCAAACCCCCTCTCCCCACACCAAAAACCCAAACCCCCTCTCCTCCCCAAGCCGCGCCCCACCCCGCGCCCCTAACCCGCCGCCGCCGCCCCTATAGCACGTCGCCGTCGCCACCGTTCGCCCCGCCTCGTCGGAGGTAGCCCCGCGCCTCTCTTTTTCTTCCCCGCGGTTCGGTTCTTTTAAAAGAAACCGTTCTGGTTTTCTTTTCCGGTTTTTCTCTCCGATTCTTCGTTTCGGTTTCTTTTCCGAAACCCTAGATCGGTTTTCTGTTTTCTTTTTTGGTTTCTTTTCCGAAAACCCTAGATCGGTTTTCGTTCTTCTTTCGGACCGTTCGTCTCAACGAATGTGATCACCAATTATTCCCGGTTAACGACGCCCGTTCGTTTAACCGTTCGTCTCTTTCTTTTCGTCGGATTTATTCCGCGATCGCGATCTCAGATCCGATCTTCGTTCTAGTTTATCTTCTCGCCCGTTTATCGGAATCAGGTGATTCAAGCACCTGGAGTTTCGTCTCGAAACCGCCGTTCCGTCTAATCAACTTGAACAAGTTTTTATGGTAAAATTTGACCTAGTTTCAACTTGCTAGAACCGAGTTGTTTTCTTCCGCCGTTTGCTTTCCGTCGTTTGTTCGATTCGTTCTTTCTTTGCAACCGGAGTTCTTAAGTTGAACTTTCTGGTTCGTTCCCTCGTTCGAGTTTTACTTGTGCATTAGATGAGTACTTATTGTGTGGTTACTATTGTTTGCTTACGATAAATTGACCGGGGTGTGACGAGTAGATCTATCAAGAGTTTTGAGTGCGAATCATCTTCATCAACATTGCAGGCAAGTTCACACTTTGATCATACCTTTTCTACAACCCATGTTTTATTGCATTAGATCAATCCTCTCACATTGCATGATTAGGATCTAATTAAATTGTGGGATGGGAAGTAGATGAGGTAGTACCTATTACCTGTATTATTATCAAACCTTTGGGAGTTACTTCTACGTTTGCTTATTATGCCATGCTATGCTAGTAGACTTGGATTGGGTGAGTGATATCCATGACAGATGTGAGTGTGATAATTTAATGGTTTATCTAAGGTGGCAACTTAAACACACATCTGGGTCGATTGAGGCACCTGATGTCTATCAGGACTTGCCTGTTTTTTTTTGGACCGCCACCCAGGCTCAAAGGGATCATAAGATCTTGCATACTAGAAACTTCCGTGTGCAGCCACAAGCCATTATGGGCTCTGGCATAGTTGATTAAGTCGTGCGAACTCTTATGGTTAGACTAGCAGATGTAGGGGAAAGTAGGTGTACCGGTCTACCCACATGTAAGGTGTTAGCGCTTCTGAATGACTGTGTCTCGGTCATCCGTCTTCTCAAACACCCTGTAGTGCGAGAAACCAAATGGAGGCGATCAAGTCTTGTGGGGAAAAGTGCGCAAACCTCTGCAGAGTGTACAAACTAATCATGATTAGCCGTGTCCCCGGTTATGGACATCTTGAGTATCTAGTTCTTGGATTATCTTGTTGATCTCATCACGTTACTTTAAATGAATATTGTTGGGTTTAATGATGTTACTTAATTGGGATTGAGAATGCTGTCAATCATTCTCAATGTTCAACAACCACCATGATAGTTAAATAAAATTTATTCCTTTGTAGTAGGGAAAAATTGGCTTTACGCAAAAACCTTATAACCATAGAGCTTTTCCACAAGGCAAATATGCATGTAGTGATAGCCTTTATTCATCATTCTCTATGGTGTGAATTTGCCAGTACATTCAATGTACTGACCCGTTTCGGGCTACAACATCTCATGTTGCAGGTTGCTTACGACGAGTAAGTGATACGTTAGGGTTACGATTTCTACACTCAACTTTGCCGTTGGTGTTGATGGGAATCCACAACCTTGTTGCTTCCGCTATATGGATTGAGGTAATAGTATTTACGTTACTTTATACATGTGATTTACCTCTGTTATAAATCCTTCGAGTACTATGTGTGTCAGCATACCGATCCAGGGATGACACTTAAGCACAGAGACTTGACCCATTCGGGTCGGGTCGCTACAAGATGGTATCAGAGCACATGTTGACTGTAGGACGTGACCCTAGAAACTGGCAAGCCCATAGCAAAGATTTTTATCTACAACTTTCCCTTTCAAAAAGATCTTTTACCTCTCTTCTCTTCCGAGCTTATTCAAAATTCTCTTTAGTGAGACCATACCCCTTTCCCCTTTTTGACCACTCGAAGATTCCACTGATGAGACCACTCCAAGAAGTACAAGACATCAGACAAGTAAGACCATTCGAAATGAAGAGGATTTTACCATACATTATGATAATGGAAACTACAGCTGTTGAAGACTCTGAAGACTAGGAGAATTGGAGGCTCTGTAGAATTTCCAGATTTGTATGACCTAGGAAGGCTACCCTGATGGAACTTAACAGATTATGGAAGTTGTCAATACCCGAGATCAAGGTGTATCAGGGAAAGACTGAAACAAGGAGTATGAGAACTCGAAGTTTTGTCAAAGAAACCCTAAGGCAGGAGATATCAACTGTGGAGAGATAGCTCATGGAAATGACAAGAGCAGAAACACGGTTATCTGTGATGTCATCACTCGCTGATGCTATTGTCACCGTGCTGAGTTAAGGATGCATTTCATCAGAATGGATTTGATGGAAGAAGGCTGATGGAGCACCTATCATACGATGAAGTTTTAGCCCTAGCCGGTGTATCACCAGGATCTAGAGTAGTACATCAAGAAGTTTAAAATGGAGCTCCAGGAAGTCGTATTAGACAAGGAAGTATTTCATGAGGAACTCAGGATCCTGAAGATGAGAGTAGCCAAGCTGGAGGAGCTACAACCTCGAGATACCGGAGAATTGTCAAGAACTGAAGGATAGTATGACCATGGTTCATGTGAAGGATGTTGAAACCAGAAGTTTGAAATGCAACTCCAGAATATTAAAGGATGTCACGAGAGATTTCACATCAACAGAGTTGATCAGTCAAAAGAACTTAAGAAAGACAAGCATGATCAGAAGAAGCCATTGGAGGCATGAACAAGGCTTGAAGAGTTTGAAGAGTTGATGATTTATTGACCTTTAGAAACCAAATGGAGGCGATCAAGTCTTGTGGGGAAAAGTGCGCAAACCTCTGCAGAGTGTACAAACTAATTATGATTAGCCGTGTCCCCGGTTATGGACATCTTGAGTATCTAGTTCTTGGATTATCCTGTTGATCTCATCACGTTACTTTAAATGAATATTGTTGGGTTTAATGATGTTACTTAATTGGGATTGAGAATGCTGTCAACCATTCTCAATGTTCAACAACCACCATGATAGTTAAATAAAATTTATTCCTTTGCAGTAGGGAAAAATTGGCTTTACGCAAAAACCTTATAACCATAGAGCTTTTCCACCAGCCAAATATGCATGTAGTGATAGCCTTTATTCATCATTCTCTATGGTGTGAATTTGCCAGTACATTCAATGTACTGACCCGTTCCGGGCTGCAACGTCTCATGTTGCAGGTTGCTTACGACGAGTAAGTGATACGTTAGGGTTACGATTTCTACACTCAACTTTGCCGTTGGTGTTGATGGGAATCCACAACCTTGTTGCTTCCGCTATATGGATTGAGGTAATAGTATTTACGTTACTTTATACATGTGATTTACCTCTGTTATAAATCCTTCGAGTACTGTGTGTGTCAGCATACCGATCCAGGGATGACACTTAAGCACAGAGACTTGACCCATTCGGGTCGGGTCGCTACAGCTAGCCCTTTCTGAGACCGCAAAACATAAATGCAGAGCACCTTTAAGACCAAGGACTGACTAGACATTGTAATTCATGGTAAAAGAGATCCAGTCAAGTCATACTCAATGTAAACTAACAGTAATGAATGCAAATGACAGCGGTGCTCTCCAACTGGTGCTTTTTAATAAGAGGATGATGACTCATCATAAAAGTAAATAGATAGGCCCTTCACAGAGGGGAGCGGGGATTTGTAGAGGTGCCAGAGCTTGGTTTTGAAATAGATATGAATAATATTTTGAACGGTATACTTTCATTGTCAACATAACAACTGAGAGATCTCGATATCTTCCATGCTACACACATTATAGGCGATTCCCAAACAGAATGGTAAAGTTTATACTCCCCCTTCCACCAACAAGCATCAATCCATGGCTTGCTCGAAACAACGAGTGCCTCCAACTAACAAGAGTCCCAGGGGGAGTTTTGTTTGCAATTATTTTGATTTAGTTTGCATAAAGCATGGGACTGGGCATCCCGGTGACCAGCCATTTATCTCGTGAGTGAGGATCGGAGTCCACTCCTCTTGAAAATAACCCGCCTAACATGGATGATAGGGACAACCCTAGTTGATATGTGAGCTATTCGAGCATAAAAAATAGGATATTTATTTGAAGGTTTAGAGCTTGGCACATACAAATTTACTTGGAATGGCAGGTAGATACCGTATATAGGTAGGTATAGTGGACTCATGTGGAATAACTTTGGGGTTTAAGGGATTGGATGCACAAGCAGTATTCCCGCTTAGTACAGGTGAAGGCTAGCAAAAGACTGGGAAGCAACCAGCTAGAGAGCGAACACAGTCATGAACATGCATTAAAATTAATCAACACCGAATGCAAGCATGAGTAGGATATAATCCACCATGAACATAAATATCATGAAGGATATGTGGATTTTGTTTCAACTACATGCGTGAACATGTGCCAAGTCAAGTCACTTAAATCATTCAGAGGAGGATACCACCCTATCATACCACATCATAACCATTTTAATAGCATGTTGGCACGCAAGGTAAACAATTATAACTCATAGCTAATCAAGCATGGCACAAGAAACTATGATCTCTAGTTGTCATTGCAAACATGTTTATTCATAATAGGCTGAATCAGGAACGATGAACTAATCATATTTACAAAAACAAAAGAGGTCGAGTTCATACCAGTTTTTCTCATCTCAGTCAGTCCATCATATATCGTCATAATTGCCTTTCACTTGCACGACCGAACAATGTGAATAATAATAACAGTGCACTTGCATTGGACTAAGCTGGAATCTGCAAGCATTCAATAAACAGGAGATGACAAGACAATATGGGCTCTTTTGTCAGATCAACAATAATGCATACAAGAGCCACTTCAACAATTTAATTATGGTCTTCTCCTATCGACAACTAAAGGAAAGAAAAGAAATAAAACTATTTACACGGGAAAGCTCCCAACAAGTAAAAGAAGAACATGAAATCTTTTTGGGTTTTCTTTTTAATTACTACTACAAGCATGGAAAGTAAAGTAATTAAAAGCTACAACTAAATTTTTTGGTTTTTCTTAAGGTTTATTAAACACACAAGAAGAAAGCATAAAAATTAAATAAACTAGCATGGATGATACAAATGAAAAAGTATGAGTACCGACATCTATCAATGAGTGTGTGAACATAAATGTAATGTCAGTGGGAAATACACACTCCCCCAAGCTTAGGCTTTTGGCCTAAGTTGGTCTATGGCCATGGCTGGCCTAGCGGATATCCATAATAATAGTTGGGGTCGTACTGTAATGAAGAAGAAGACTCCGATTTCCACTGGCTGGCAATCATCTCTGGATCCCACTGGTAATTAGACTGTCGTGAAGGATCAACTTGTGGTTCCGGTTCTGGCTCCATGGCTGGTGCAGGGTTCCGGTAGGCGTGAATAGCCTTTAACGTAACAAGGTACTGGCCTGCAGATAAATCAAACAGAGAAGGAGCAGGCATGGTAATAGTCTCAGGATGATGTTTATCAAAGAACAATTTGTATTTAAGCTCTCCTTCCCTATTCTTAACAATAAAATCATGTGCCACCATACTTTTATAATCTAAATAAATACGAGGCAACACTTTTTATTCCTTCTCATAATGCCTAATAGGTATGTTAAAATGTGCAGCTAGGCGTGAAGCATAGATGCCTCCAAAGATGGGGCCCTTGGTATGGTTCAGACTTAACCGTTTAGCAATAATGCCGCCCATACTAACAGAGTTATCACCGTATAAACCATGGAGAAAAATAATAATATCAGGGACACTAAGGTTTCCATAGTTTCCACGACCAATTAAACAACGACTAGCAAATAATGCAAAATAGTGTAAAACAGGAAAATGTATGCTAGTGATTCGTGCATCGGAAACATTCCTTGTTTCCCCTACAGTGATAGTATCAATAAACCCATCCACATCCTCGCGATGTGGTTCCTGTGTCTTGCTCTCGAAAGGGACTAAACAGACCCGACAAAAATCATAAAGTGACATCTCCTTATGCTCATCATATAAATGAAACTCCACCGTAGGTGGTGAGCTCCTAGAATGGAAATGAAAGTTTTGCACAAAGATATTTGTGAGTAAGAGATATTGATCGCGTTGGTCGTGGAGGAAAGCTGTGAGGCCTGCATTCTTAGCCAATTCATAAAAATCTTCATAAATCCCGGACGCTCTCAAGAAATCATCAGAAGGCCATTCACACGCCCGAACCTCCGCGGTGTGAGGCATATTATACTTAGGCTTCGGTTCCTTTTCCTTCGAGCTTCGGCTCGATGAGCCCCTCAAAAGTCTCTTCATCATTTTCTGAAAAAATCTGAAATTTTTAGTAACATCAAAATAAAAGTAAACCAAACTCAATAATATTGATAGAAACTGCTCCTACAAGTGCCTAGGGCCTATATCATGCATCAAAACTACTTTTGACCATATAAATTTGACATGCAAGCTCAAGAATAGGGACCTAAGCAGCAAAAATTTGCAATAAATAAAGCACTATAACAAAAACTAATTGGACCAATGGAGGAGTCACATACCAAGGAACAATCTCCCCAAGCAGTTTTGTGAGAGGTGCTTTGAGCAAGGAGATCGAAAATGGAAGCAAGATGAGCTAGAACTCGTGCTTGAGCTGGATATTCGTGTTTGTGGGAGGAAGAAGGAGTGTGTGGGTGAAAGGATAAGTGGAGGAGGGCCACCGTGGGTCCACGAGGCAGGGGGCGCGCCCTCCACCCTCGTGGGCAGGTGGTTGACCCCCCTGCTGTGTTCTCAGTGCCAAATATTCTCAAATATCCCAGAAAAAAACATATTTAAATTTCAGGGCATTTGGAGAACTTTTATTTTTGGGGTATTTTTATATTGCACGGATAATCAGATAACAGACAGAAAATACTTATTTTTATTTTATTTAATATAAATAACAGAAAGTAAAAGGAGGGTACAGAAGGTTGTGCCTTCTAGTTTCAACCATCTCATGATCATCAAAAGGAATCCACTAACAAGGTTGATCAAGTCTTGTTAACGAACTCATCCGAATAACATGGAACCGGAGAAATTTCGAATAACACTATGTTACCTCAATGGGGATATGCAAATCCCCAATAATAAGAATATCATATTTCTTCTTGACAGTAGGAAGAGGAAATTCAAAACCTCCAAATATAATCGATGGAATTTTTCCAATGGAGTTGATACTATGAACTTGAGGTTGTTTCCTCGGAAAGTGTACCGTATGCTCATTACCATTAACATGAAAAGTGACATTGCCTTTAGTGCAATCAATAACAGCCCCTGCAGTATTCAAAAAGGGTCTTCCAAGAATAATAGACATACTATCGTCCTCGGGAATATCAAGAATAACAAAGTCCGTTAAAATAGTAATGTTTGCAATTACAACAGGCACATCCTCACAAATACCGACAGGTATAGCAGTTGATTTATCATCCATTTGCAAAGATATTTTAGTAGGTGTCAACTTATTCAAATCAAGTCTACGATATAAAGAGAGAGGCATAACACTAACACCAGCTCCAAGATCACATAAAGCAGTTTTAACATAGTTTCTTTTAATGGAGCATGGTATAGTTGGTACACCGGGATCTCCAAGTTTCTTTGGTATTCCACCCTTAAAGGTATAATTAGCAAGCATGGTGGAAATTTCAGCTTCTGGTATCTTTCTTTTATTTGTAACAAAATCTTTCATATACTTAGCATAAGGATTCATTTTGAGCATATCAGTTAATCGCATATGCAAAAATATAGGTCTAATCATTTCAGCAAAGCGCTCAAAATCCTCATCATACTTTTTCTTGGATGGTTTGGGAGGAAAAGGCATGGGTTTCTGAACCCATGGCTCTCTTTCTTTACCATGTTTCCTAGCAACAAAGTCTTTCTTATCATAACGTCGATTCTTTGATTGTGGGTTATCAAGATCAACATCAGGTTCAATTTCTATATCATTAACATTACTAGGTTGAGCATCATCATGAACATTTTTATTAACATTATCACTAGTTTCAGGTTCATTACCAGATTGTGTTTCAGCATCAGAAATAGAAATATCGTTTGGATTCTCAGGTGTTTCAACAACAGGTTCACTAGAAGCATGCAAACTCATATCATTTTTCTTTTTCTTCTTTTTAGAAGGACTAGGTGCATCTATATTATTTCTCTGAGAATCTTGCTCAATTCTCTTAGGATGGCCTTCAGGATACAAAGGTTCCTGAGTCATTCTACCACCTCTAGTCATAACTCTAACATCATTATCATTATTCTTACTATTCAATTCATTGAGCAAATCATTTTGAGCTTTAAGTACTTGTTCTACTTGAGTGGTAACCATAGAAGCATGTTTACTAATAAGTTTAAGTTCACCTTTAACATTAGCCATATAATCACCCAAGTGTTCAAGCATATTTGAATTGTATTTCAATTGTCTACCAAAATAATCATTAAAATCTTCTTGCTTAACCATAAATTTATCAAACTCATCTAAGCATGGGCTAGCGAACTTAGTAAATGGAATTTCAGCTTTATCATATCTATAGAGAGAATTTACCTTTACTACCTGTGTCGGGTTATCAAGACCATGAGTTTCTTCAATAGGTAAAGGATTAAGATCATATGTTTCTTCAATAGGCGGTAAATTAAGACCATGTATTTCATCAATAGGAGGTAAATTCTTAACATCTTCAGCTTTAATACCCTTTTCTTTCATAGATTTCTTTGCCTCTTGCATATCTTCAGGACTGAGAAATAGAATACCCCTCTTCTTCGGAGTTGGTTTAGGAATAGGCTCAGGAATTGGCTCCGGAGGTGTCCAATTATTTTCATTTGTCAACATATTATTCAATAGAATTTCAGCTTCATCTGGTGTTCTTTCCCTGAAAACAGAACCATCACAACTATCCGGGTAATCTCTGGAGGCATCGGTTAGTCCATTATAAAAGATATCAAGTATTTCATTTTTCTTAAGAGGATGATGAGGCAAAACATTAAGTAATTGGAGAAGCCTCCCCCAAGCTTGTGGGAGACTCTCTTCTTCAATTTGCACAAAATTATATATCCCTTAAAGTAGCTTGTTTCTTATGAGCAGGGAACTATTTAGCAGAGAAGTAATAAATCATATCCTGGGGACTACGCACACAACCAGGATCAAGAGAATTAAACCATATCTTAGCATCACCCTTTAATGAGAACGGAAATATTTGAAGGATATAAAAGTAATGAGTTCTCTCATCAGTAGTGAACAGGGTGGCTATATCATTTAATTTAGTAAGATGTGCCACAACAGTTTCAGATTCATAGCCATGAAAAGGATCAGATTCAACTAAATTAATTATACCAGGATCAACAGAGAATTCATAATCCTTATCAGTAACACATATAGGTGAAGTAGCAAAAGCAGGGTCAGGTTTCATTCTAGCATTTAGAGATTGCTTATTCCATCTAGCTAATAACCTCTTGAGTTCGTATCTATCCTTGCATGCTAAAATATCTAAAGAAGCTTCTTTATCAAAAACATAAAACTCAGGAATAACAGGCAAATCTTCATCATCAATTTCATCAGTATTATCAGATTCAATATTTTCAATCTGTCTAGCCCTAGCAAGTTGTTCGTCAAGAAATTCACCAAGTGGTACAGTAGTATCAAGCATAGAAGTAGTTTCATCATACGTATCATGTATAGCAGAAGTGGCATCATCAATAACATGCGACATATCAGAACGAATAGCAGAAGCAGGTTTAGGTGTCGCAAGCTTACTCAAAACAGAAGGTGAATCAAGTGCAGAGCTAGATGACAGTTCCTTACCTCCCCTCGTAATTGGGGGATAAATCTTGGTTCTTGTACCTTTCAAGTTCTTCATAATGATAAGCAGATATAAATCCCAAGTGACTCAAAGAATAGAGCTATGCTCCCCGGCAACGGCGCCAGAAAATAGTCTTGATAACCCACAAGTATAGGGGATCACAATAGTTTTCGAGGGTAGAGTATTCAACCCAAATTTATTGATTCGACACAATGGGAGCTAAAGAATATTCTCAAGTATTAGCAGCTGAGTTGTCAGTTCAACCACACCTGGAAACTTAATATCTGCAACAAAGTATTTAGTAGCAAAGTAATATGATAGTAGTGGTAACGGTAGCAAAAGGTAACAATAGTAAAAGTGATGTTTTTGGTATTTTGTAGTGATGATAGCAATAGCAACAGGAAAGTAAATAAGCGAAGAACAATATATGGAAAGCTCGTAGGCAATGGATCGGTGATGGAGAATTATGCCGGATGTGGTTCATCATGTAAAAGTCATAACCTAGGGTGACACGGAACTAGCTCCAGTTCATCAATGTAATGTAGGCATGTATTCCGAATATAGTCATACGTGCTTATGGAAAAGAACTTGCATGACATCTTTTGTCCTACCCTCCCATGGCAGCGGGGTCCTTACGGAGACTAAGGGATATTAAGGCCTCCTTTTAATAGAGTACCGGAACAAAGCATTAACACATAGTGAATACATGAACTCCTCAAACTACGGTCATCACCGGTAAGTATCCCGATTATTGTCACTTCGGGGTTAACGGATCATAACACATAATAGGTGACTATAGACTTGCAAGATAGGATCAAGGACACTCATATATTGATGAAAACATAATAGGTTCAGATCTGAAATCATGGCACTCGGGCCCTAGTGACAAGCATTAAGCATAGCAAAATCATAGCAACATCAAAATCTCAGAACATAGTGAATACTAGGGATCAAAACCTAACAAAACTAACTCGATTACATGATAGATCTCATCCAACCCATCACCGTCCAGCAGGCCTACGATGGAACTACTCACGCACGGCGGTGAGCATCATGAAATTGGTGATGGAGGATGGTTGATGATGACGATGGCGACAGATTCCCCTCTCCGGAGCCCCGAACGGACTCTAGATCAGCCCTCCCGAGAGGTTTTAGGGCTTGGCGGCGGCTCCGTATCGTAAGACGCGATGAATTCTTCTCTCTGGTTTTTTTCTCGCCTAAACACAATATATAGAGTTGGAGTTGGAGTTGGAGAGGCACCAGGGGGCCCACGAGGTAGGGGGCACGCCCCACCCTCGTGGACAGGTGGTGGGCCCCCTGGCCTTCATCTTTTGCAGGTATTTTTTATTTTTTCCAAAAAGTTGCTCCGTGAAGTTTCAAGTCATTCCGAGAACGTTTGTTTCTGCACATAAATAACACCATGGCAATTCTGCTAAAAACAACGTCAGTCCGGGTTAGTTCCATTCAAATCATGCAAGTTAGAGTCCAAAACAAGGGCAAAAGTGTTTGGAAAAGTAGATACGACGGAGACGTATCAGTCGCCAAGCCATGTTCTTCCTCGGAAGGGCAGATCTGGAGTCCGTTTGGGGCTCCGGAGAGGGGGATCTTCGTTCTTCGTCATCACCAACCCTTCTCCATCGCTAATTCCATGATGCTCCCCACCGGGAGTGAGTAATTCCTTCGTAGGCTCGCTGGTCAGTGAGGAGTTGGATGAGATTCATCATGTAATCGAGTTAGTTTTGTTAGGGCTTGATCCCTAGTATCCACTATGTTCTTAGATTGATGTTTCTATGACTTTGCCATGCTTAATGCTTGTCACTTTGGGCTCGGGTGCCATGCTTTTAGATCTGAACCGTTTATGTTATCACCATTATATCCATGTTCTAGATCCGATCTTGCAAGTTATAGTCACCTACTATGTGTTATGATCCGGTAACCCCGGAGTGAAAATAACCGAGACTTCTTTCGGTGATTACCGTAGTTTGAGGAGTTCATGTATTCACTATGTGTTAATGCTTTGTTCCAGTTCTCTATTAAAAGGAGGCCTTAATATCCCTTAGTTTCCAATATGGACCCCGCTGCCACGGGAGGGTAGGACAAAAGATGTCATGCAAGTTCTTTTAATAAATCACGTATGACTATTTACGGAATACATGCCTACATTACATCGATGAACTGGAGCTAGTGCCGTATCGCCCTAGGTTATGACCGTCACATGATGAATATCATCCAACAAGTCACTGATCTAATGCCTACGAATTTATCTTATATTGTTTCTGCTAAGTTACTACTGCTATCATCACTGCTACACTTGCTACAAAATTGCTGCTATCACTGTTACTGTTACTCTTGCTGCTGTCACTACTATCAAAACTATCAAACTACTTTGCGACTGATCACTTTGCTGCAGATAATTAATCTCCAGGTGTGGTTGAATTGATAACTCAGCTGCTAATACCTTCAAATATTCTTTGGCTCCCCTTGTGTCGAATCTATAAATTTCGGTTGAATACTCTACCCTCGAAAACTGTTGCGATCCCCTATACTTGTGGGTTATCAAGAACTTTTTCTGGCGTCGTTGCCGGGGAGCATAGCTATATTTGTTGAGTCACTTGGGATTATTATCATATTATCACTATGAAGAATCTGAAGGATCCTAAGACTAAGATAGTTCCCTCAAGGACGAGGGGAGGTAAGGAACTGCCATCCAGTTCTACTTTAGATTCACCTTCTGTTATGAATAAACTTGCAACCCAACCACATGCTATTAATTCTGATATGTCGCAAGTTATTGATAATGCTACTTCTACTATGAATGATGCTAGTACCTTGCTTGATAATGACGATGTGCCACTTGGTGAATTTCTTGATAAACAAATTGCTAGAGTTATACAACATGATGTTGTTGAATCTGATGACGAGCTTGAAACTGAAACTCCTG
Organism: Triticum urartu; assembly: GCF_056163025.1. Classification (NCBI taxonomy): domain Eukaryota; kingdom Viridiplantae; phylum Streptophyta; class Magnoliopsida; order Poales; family Poaceae; genus Triticum; species Triticum urartu. The sequence continues at coordinate 121,701,719 of NC_141875.1, forward strand.
AAACACCCACTAGAACTAGCCTTACTAGATATGAATTGCCTAAGGTACCAGAAGGTTATGTTATGAGTGAAGAAACAACTAGATATATTCTTGCTTGCAATGATAGAGATGATCTAGAGAAATTATTACACAAGTATAATGAAAAATCTCTGAATGCTAAAATGAAGTGTGATCCTAAGTTTGCTACTTCACCTATCTTTATTGATGATAATGATTATGAATTCTTTGTCGACCCAGAGTTACTTTGGTTGAATCTGATCCTTTCCATGGTTATGAAACTGAAACCGTTGTGGCACATCTTACTAAGTTGAATGATATAGCCACCCTTCTTACTCATGATGAGAAAACTCGCTATTACTTTATTCTTTCCTTTCTCATTAATGGGTGATGCTAAAGCTTGGTACAATACTCTTGCTCTTGGTTGTGTGCGTGGCCCCCACGATATGATTTATTACTTCTCTGGAAAATATTTTCCTGCTCATAAGAAACAAGCTGCCTTACAGGAAATATTTAACTTTGTGCAAACTAAAGAAGAGAGTCTCCCACAAGCTTGGGAGAGGCTTTGCCAGTTACTTAATGCTTTGCCTGATCATCCTCTTAAGAAAAATGAAATACTTGATATCTTCTATAATGGACTAACCGATGCTTCTAGGGACTTCCTAGATAGTTGTGCTGGTTGTATTTTCAGGGAACGAACTGTTGGACAAGCTGAAGAATTATTGAATAGCATATTGAATAATTATGATGATTGGACTATTCCTGAACCACCGGCTAAACCCACTCCGAAGAAGAGGGGTATATTGTATCTCAGTCCTGAAGATATGCAAGAGGCAAAGAAATCTATGATCGAAAAAGGTATTAAAGCTGAAGATGTTAAAAATTTACCTCCTATTGAAGAAATACATGGGCTTAATACACCACCATTGCCTAAGATGATAGAGGTAAATTCTCTAATGAAGTTCAATGATAATGATAATCCTCACAATATGCATCCTAGTCAATGCCTTTATGAGTTTGAAAACTACATTAGAAAACAAGATCACTTCAATGCAAATGTTAGGAAACAACTGAAATATAATTCTGATATGATTGCTCGCTTGAGTGACTTATTATTTAGAATATCAAATGATATTAGAGGTGTTGGAAAACATGCTTCTATGGTTCAAACTCAGTTAGAAGCAGTTGCTAAATCACAAAGAGAATTGCTTGATGAAATGAATCATAATATGCATGACTTTACTGTTAGAGTTGCAACTAGAGGAGGTAAAATGACTCAGGAACCACTTTATCCCGAGGGACACCCAAAAATAATTGAACAAGATTCACAAAGAAATAACACTAGTGCACCTAGTCCTTCTAGAAAGAAAAAGAAAAATGATAGGACTTTGCATACTTCTAGTGAACCTGATGTAGAAAAACCTCCTGATAATGATAATGAAACTTCTATCTCTGATGTTGAAAATCGGTTTGGTAATGAACACTAACCTAGTGATAATGAAAAAGATAATCATGATGTTCAAGAAGACACTCAACCAAATAATAAAGAACCAGACAATGATGTTGAGATAGAACCACCATTTGATCTTGATAACCCACAACCTAAGAATAAAAGATATGACAAAAGAGACTTTGTTGCTAGAAAACACGGTAGAGAAAGAGAACCATGGGTTCAAAAACCTATGCCTTTTCCACCCAAGTCAACTAAAAAGAAAGATGATGAAGAATTTGAATGCTTTGCTGAAATGCTGAGGCCAGTCTTTTTGCGTACTCGCTTGACTGATATCTTTAAAATGCCTCCTTATGCAAAGTACATGAAAGACATCATCACAAATAAGAGAAAAACACCAGAAGCTGAAATCTCCACTATGATTGCTGAATATACTTTCAAAGATGGAGTACCTAAAAAACTTGGAGATCCAAGAATACCAACTATACCTCGCTCTATCAAAAATAATTATGTGAAAACTGCTTTGTGTGATTTAGGAGCTGGTGTTAGTGTTATGCCTTTCTCTTTATATATGTAACATCCCAAAATTCTAAATTTTGGAATGTTATAATAAATAGGTAGATTTGGATGGATTGTTTGATTGATTGACTGAAAGTGAGTGAATTTGAAACTTTTGAAAGTTAAATGAGAGGGAATAAAAGGACTTTCCCAAACTTTCATATTTGCTTTCTAATCTCCATGAATTCAAATTCTTTTCAACACAAAACCCCGGAGAGAAGATGACATGACTTCTTCCATTTATTTAAATGACAAGGGGTGTTGAAAATATTTGAATTTCATTTGAAAATATTTCCGATTCTGGAACTTTATGCAACTCAATGATTTTCACGAGAGAAGATAAAATGACTTCTTCAAATTACGAAATATGAGTTGGGAGTTTCAGAGAATTAAATTCAAAGTTCTTTTGAATTTATTTTCAATTTGGAGTTATTTGAGTTTTATTCAAATTATTTTTCTCCAAAAATAAAATATATGGAAATTAGGGTAACATGATTCCCTACAATAGAAAATTGGAGAAAAATTAATTTGGAATCATTTTGGTATTTTTAAAATGATTTTTGTTGGATTTTAATAGACCAGTAGCACTCTTTGATTTATCTGAATTTGTGTGGATTTTATTTGAAGTTATAAAAATGTCCATGTTGTAGAAAATCTTTTTCTGAAAATTTTGATATATTATATGCCTATATAATATATATATTTCTATTTGTTTTATCCCTCTTTGTTTGTCTGAAAAAAAAACACTCCCTCGCCGACTGGGCCGGCCCAGCCAACCGGGCCAGGCCAAAGCCCAGCCTCGCCGCACCGCCTCCCTCCCGTGCGGGAGTCCGCCGCCCGCACGCCTCACCGGTGCCGCCGTGACCGGGCGGGAGTCCGCAACTCCGCCCCGGCCCCTCGCGCAAGGAATCACCTCGCCTCCCCTCCTCAAATAGCGGAGCCGGGCCCCGTCTCTCTCTCTCTCTCTCTCTCTCTCTCTCTCTCTCTCTCTCTCTCTCTCCCTCAGCCGACGCGCCGCATCCGCCGGAAGCCGCAGTCGCCGGCGAGAACCACCGTCGCCGTCCCGCTCCGTCCCGTCCCGCGGACCACCGTCGACGCCGCCATCCTCCTCGTCTCGTCGCGCCGCCCCACCCTGGCCCCTTCGCCGCCCTCCTGGATGACCGGAGCCACCGCCCCGGTCGGACCCGAGCCGCCGCCGCTGCCACCGCGGTAACTCCCCGCTCCTCCCTCGCCGTCAGATCTGGATCCAAAGGACCATATCGATTCTGTTTAAAAAAACCATAAACCTTTTCTTTAATTAGTAAACGTTCCCTATGTAAGCTTCTACAGCGAACGTTCGTTAGATAGGTTTTTTTTCTTTTTTCCTTTTTCTATTTAATTTCGGCCAGGGACCTATATGTGAGGATTTTCTTTACAGTTTAGCCCCTGTTTTTCAAACGCTCATAACTTTTTGCTCGTTAGTCCAAATCCAACGAAACCAACACTCACATCTTCGTTATGATCTCCTCTATCCGGATAAACAACTCAAACATGTTTTTGAAAAGTTTAAAATTTGAATTAGATCAGATTTGAATTCAAGCTTCGTTTGATCATAACTTGAGTTTCGTAGCTCCGTTTGAGTTGATTCTTTTTGCAAATCGAAGCTCTTGACCTAAACATTCTAATAAGGCCAAATTCATATAATTTTGGTACTGTTAGAAATTGTGTTATGTTGCAAGAGTTATTTGCTTGGTTTCGATGTTTTCCGATTTGTTTTCTTCGTTCTTCCCGATCTTTTGAGTGATTGCTTATGTGTGGTTACTATTGCTTGCTTACGATAGATTGACCGGAGTGTGACGAGTAGAGCTATCAAGATTTTTGAGTGCGAATCATCTTCATCAACATTGCAGGCAAGTAACACTTTGATCATACCTTTTCTACAACCCATGTTTTATTGCATTAGATCAATCCTCTCACATTGCATGATTAGGATCTAATTAAATTGTGCGATGGGAAGTAGATGAGGTAGTACCTATTACCTGTATTATTATGAAACCTTTGGGAGTTACTTCTACGTTTGCTTATTATGCCATGCTATGCTAGTAGACGTGGATTGGGTGAGTGATATCCATGACAGATGTGAGTTGATAATTTTTAATGGTTTATCTAAGGTGGCAACTTAAACACACATCTGGGTGGATTGAGGCACCTGATGTCTATCAGGACTTGCCTGTTTTATTTTGGACCGCCACCCAGGCTCAAAGGGATCATAAGATCATTCATGCTAGTAACTTCCGTGTGTAGCCACATGCTACTATGGGCTCTGGCATAGTTGACTAAGTTGTGCGAACTCTTACGGGGTGGACTAGCAGATGTAGGGGTTGTAGGTGGTACGGTCTACCCCACATGTAAGGTTCTAGCGCTTCTGAAAGACTATGTCTCGGTCATCCGTTTCTCAAACACCTTGTAGTGCGAGAAACCAAACGGAGGCGATCGAGTCATGTGGGGAAAAGTGCGCAAACCTCTGCAGAGTGTACAAACTAATCATGATTAGCCGTGTCCCCGGTTATGGACAACCTGAGTATCTAGTACTTGAATATCATTGTGAATCTCATCATGTTACTTCTAATTAATGTTGTTGGGTTTTAATTACTTAATTGGGATCGGAATGCTGTCAACCATTCTCGATGTTTCACAACCACCATGATAGATAAATAAATTTATTCCTTTGCAGTAGGGAAAAATTGGCTTTACGCAAAAACCTTATAACCATAGAGCTTTTCCACCAGCCAAATATGCATGTAGTGATAGCCACTGTTCATCATTTTCTCTATGGTGTGAATTTGCCAGTACATTCAATGTACTGACCCGTTTCGGGCTGCAACGTCTCATGTTGCAGGTTTCTTACGTCGAGTAAGTGATACGTTAGGGTTACGATTTCTACACTCAACTTTGCCGTTGGTGTTGATGGGAATCCACAACCTTGTTGCTTCCTCTATATGGATTGAGGTAATAGTATTTACGTTACTTTATACATGTGATTTACCTCTGTTATAAATCCTTCGAGTACTGTGTGTGTCAGCATACCGATCCAGGGATGAAACTTAAGCACAGAGACTTGATCCATTCGGGTCGGGTCGCTACAAGATGGTATCAGAGCACATGTTGACTGTAGGACGTGACCCTAGAAACTGGCAAGCCCATAGCAAAGATTTTTCTCTAAAACTTTCCCTTTTAAAAAGATCTTTTACCTCCTCTTCTGAGCTTATTCAAAAATTCTCTTTAGTGAGACCATGCCCCTTTCCCCTTTTGACCAGACAAGGATTTGACTGAGGAGACCACTCTAAGAAGTACAAGATATTGGACAACTAAGACCGCTTCGGAATGAAGAGGATTTTACTGTGCATCTGAATAATGGAAACTACAACGGTTGAAGACTCCGAAGACTAGGAGAATTGAAGGCTCTGAAGAATTCCCAGATTTGTATGACCTAGGAAGGCTACCCTGATGGAACCTGGCAGACTATGGAAATTGTCAATACCCGAGATCAAGGTGTATCGGAGAAAGACTGAAACAAGGAGTATGAGAACTCAAGGATTTGTCAAGGAAAACCCTAAGGCAGGAGATATCAACTATGGAGAGATAGCTCATGGAAATGACAAGAGAACAACCACGGCTATCCATGAGGTTATCGCCCGCTTATGCTATTATCACCGTGCTGAGTTAAGCATGCATATGCATGGAAGGATTAAATGGTAGAAGGCTGATGGAGCACCTATTTGTAAGATGAAGTTTTAACCTTAGCTAGTGTATCACCAAGATCTGGAGTATTACATCAAGAAGTTAAGATGGAGCCACAAGAAGCCGTATTTGAAAGGAAGCATTTCGTGAAGAACTCAGGACCCAAAAGTTGAAAGTAGCCAAGCTAGAGTAGAAAAACCTCGAGATACCGGAGATTCATCAGGAACTAAAGGATAGTATGACCATGGCTCATGTGAAGGATGTTGAAACCAGAAGTTTGAAATGCAACTCCGGAATATTAAAGGATGTCACCAGAGACTTCATGTCAATAGAGATTGATCTGGCAAAAGAACTTGAGAAAGACAAGCATGATCGGAAGAAGCCATTTGGAGGCATGAACAAGGCTTGAAGAGTTTGGAGACGTTAAAGATTTATTGACCTTAGAAGACCAAACCCCTGTTATATACCTACGTTAGATGCAACGTTTGTGATCTGTCATTTGTTTGATGTTTTTCCGACAGCCACAATAAAATCTGTCTTTTCAAAACCATTGTTTGTATTGTGTGCATCCCTCTCTCTTGATCTCTCTTATCTCACCCCAAAACCCATGGACCTAATAGAGGATGAATGGAGATGAGCTTGTATTTTCGGGACCGATGAGTCAATTGGAGACAGACCGATGGATTCGGAACATGGAGGATCATATGAAGAACAACCCTATAGTCGGAAAGGATATGGCCCAGCATGCTCTTCAATGCTTTGAAAGAGGTGCTGCTACTTGGTGGAGGATGTACCAAACCATCAATGGATGGCAAGGAGTAACCACTTGGAAAGAATTTAAGTTGACTTTGCTAAAGTCTCAGTTTGTGTCCCAGAAGTTGAAACCTTATGGAAAGGACATGAAGAAACCTTGTGCATGCAAGCTTTGTGGAGAAATAGGACACAACCATAAAGAACACAAGGATGAATGCCCTAATTGTGAAGGAAGTCACCCAGTTGAAGAATGCCCAGCTAGGCAGGTCACTTGTTTCTTGTGTGAAGGGACTACCCACTACCCTGCTCAGTGTCACATTTACCCCATGGTACGAAGAACCGTACAATAGAAGAAAGAAGCAATGAAAGGAGCCCTTATGGAAAGTTTAGAAGAACCTGTGATGAAGGAAGATGTGGAGGACACACCCAAAGAAGAACCAATTAAACCCTGCACCAAGTCATGCTATTCATGTGGAGAAGAAGGACACATCTCCCAAAATTGTATGAGTGGGGATCTAGTAGAATTCCCGACAGAGGAAGTAGAATATGACCCACGGGAAATAGAAGACCTGATTAGAATGGTAAGGTCCAGAAAGAGAAGTAGATTGGATTCCAGGAAGGATCTGAGTCATATCACATGTTATAGGTGCAAGGAGTCAGGGCACTACCTCAACAGTTGCCCAAAAAGGAAACCTCGATATTTGTTAGAAGTAATATGTTTTAGTTGTAAAGGAGCATGGCACTTTGCTAGAGAATGCCCCAAGGAGAAGGAAACTTGTGCTAGATAGTTGAGTTTGCAACAAAAGAAATGGAGTAGTAGAAGTGAGAACATTTTCTTTTATATTGAGATGTTGAGTTGAGACTTGTAATGGAAAAGCAAGAGATTGTAATCATTGGAGAATGAATAAAGTTAGCATCGTTGGTACTGATATGGATTTCATGAGTTGTTACTCTATGAAGAAGGATTTTGACCATTTTTTTGAGGATAAGAGAAATATGGTCTATGGAAGAATTGTGCATTTTAAGGGTGGTAGTACCCTGTAATGGATTTCAGACAAAATGAATATGAGTTTTATCTCGATATGTGTGATACCCCAAGAGTATGTGGGATGAAGTTGGAGACCGTCAGTTGTTTGGACCAAATGTGATCAAGGAGTCAGAGGAGAATGTAAAGTTGATTCGAGATAGACTGAAGGTAGCTCGGTCCAGGCAGAAGAGTTATGTAGACTCAAGGAGGTAGTCTATGAAATTGGAGATAGAGCATGTCTTCGTGTGACCCCTCTGCGAGGAGTTAAACGATTTGGAGTTAAGGGACAGTTAGCCCCGAGATTTGTAGGACCATACCGAGTTTTGGAGCGTATGAGAGAAGTGGCCTACAAGTTTGAGTTACCCAAAGGACTGTCAGGAGTTCAGGATGTGTTTCACATTTCCCAGTTAAAGAAGTGCCAAGCAGAGATGGCCAATATTCCCCTGTAAGGACGCTTGACCGCGGAAAGGATAATGATGTTCCACGAAGTGGAATATGGACTTCATAAGTATAAGTTTTATCTCGGTATGAGGGATATCCCAAGAGGATGAATAGATAAATTACCATTGGATGTAAAGGAGGTATGATGTTGGAAATATGGATCAATGAAAATTCCATGATGAGTCTGAGTAATCATGTCCTAGTTTGGTGCCAATAGAAGGAAGGAAGACAATACAATTGGATGGATTTAAGAATACTAGGAAGTTGGAAGTTAGAATAATGATCAGTTGCCCGATGATAGGTTCAAGGATTACAAGTGATGAGATGGACCATAACCCACAGGCCCTAGGACCTGCCAAGAAGCAAGCACATTCTTGCTGAAGGAAGAACCCTAGAAGAGGATATACCTTTGTCGACAGACGATTTTATAGGAGTTTACGCAAAACCTGAGAGTTGTGAAGGAACGATAGATGTTTGTCAGGCCTGCAGAATCAATGGATTATTCCAAACTTGGTTCGTCGACAAGAGAAATTCTGCAATGCTTGTAAGGATGACCGAGTGTTAGAATGCGAGATTCGCTAGACTGTATACAAGGTAATGATTTGGGTGCGGGATGGATTGATCACCATACCGACTTACTCTTATTATTCGCCTTGCTATATGGAATGGTAAATCTGAGTGACTTACCTATAGTAGAGAGACGACGATATTAAACCTTGTTTAAACCTTAGAATGGTATAAGTATTTTTCCTTGTACACGGCAGTTGTTGCCAACCATAGGTTATACGGTGAGGATCAACCCAGACCCATTTCCTGCAGGAGAAGCCATAAATTGTTAACCACCATGAGATATCGATAGTTATTTAGAATTGGCGCCAGACCGGTCAGCTAAGAAGACCCAATCTCGAAATAACCTTACCAAGAGGAAAGGACAGAAGAAATGAGGAAAAGGTTATGCCACTACCGGAAGAGCTCAGAGAAGGAATTTTCTCAAGGATCCGAGAAGCCCGACACTGTCAAGAATATGGATGAAGTATATGAGTTTTGATAGAACCGTAACCATGCTTCTATGGGTGGTAGCACCCCAGACCTCGGAGACGATCGATGGATTTTGAGGAGACCCCCAAACCCTAACCTTTTTCCTGCTAGCCTCTCCGAATCTCGAGGACGAGATTCATTTTAAGGGTGGTAGGTTTGTAACATCCCAAAATTCTAAATTTTGGAATGTTATAATAAATAGGTAGATTTGGATGGATTGTTTGATTGATTGACTGAAAGTGAGTGAATCTGAAACTTTTGAAAGTTAAATGAGAGGGAATAAAAGGACTTTACCAAACTTTCATATTCGCTTTCTGATCTCCATGAATTCAAATTCTTTTCAACACAAAACCCCGGAGAGAAGATGACATGACTTATTCCATTTATTTAAATGACAAGGGGTGTTGAAAATATTTGAATTTCATTTGAAAATATTTCCGATTCTGGAACTTTATGCAACTCAATGATTTTCACGAGAGAAGATAAAATGACTTCTTCAAATTATGAAATATGAGTTGGGAGTTTCAGAGAATTAAATTCAAAGTTCTTTTGAATTTATTTTCAATTTGGAGTTATTTGAGTTTTATTCAAATTATTTTTCTCCAAAAATAAAATATATGGAAATTAGGGTAACATGATTCCCTACAATAGAAAATTGGAGAAAAATTAATTTGGAATCATTTTGGTATTTTTAAAATGATTTTTGTTGGATTTTAATAGACCAGTAGCACTCTTTGATTTATCTAAATTTGTGTGGATTTTATTTGAAGTTATAAAAATGTCCATGTTGTAGAAAATCTTTTTCTGAAAATTTTGATATACTATATGCCTATATAATATATATATTTCTATTTGTTTTATCCCTCTTTGTTTGTCTGGACAAAAAACACTCCCTCTCCGACTGGGCCGGCCCAGCCAACCGGGCCAGGCCAAAGCCCAGCCTCGCCGCACCGCCTCCCTCCCGACCGGGAGTCCGCCGCCCGCACGCCTCACCGGCGCCGCCGTGACCGGGCGGGAGTCCGCAGCTCCGCCCCGGCCCCTCGCGCAAGGAATCGCCTCGCCTCCCCTCCTCAAATAGCGGAGCCGGGCCCCGTCTCTCTCTCTCTCTCTCTCTCTCTCTCTCTCCCTCAGCCGACGCGCCGCATCCGCCGGAAGCCGCAGTCGCCGGCGAGAACCACCGTCGCCGTCCCGCTCCGTCCCGTCCTGCGGACCACCGTCGACGCCGCCATCCTCCTCGTCTCGTCGCGCCGCCCCTCCCTGGCCCCTTCGCCGCCCTCCTGGACGACCGGAGCCACCGCCCCGGTCGGACCCGAGCCGCCGCCGCCGTCCCGGCTCGCCGTTGACCGCCGCCGCCACCGCGGTAACTCCCCGCTCCTCCCTCGCCGTCAGATCTGGATCCAAAGGACCATATCGATTCTGTTTAAAAAAAACCATAAACCTTTTCTTTAATTAGTAAACGTTCCCTATGTAAGCTTCTACAACGAACGTTCGTTAGATAGATTTTTTTCTTTTTTCCTTTTTCTATTTAATTTCGGCCAGGGTCCTATATGTGAGGATTTTCTTTACAGTTTAGCCCCTGTTTTTCAAACGCTCATAACTTTTTGCTCGTTAGTCCAAATCCAACGAAACCAACGCTCACATCTTCGTTATGATCTCCTCTATCCGGATAAACAACTCAAACATGTTTTTGAAAAGTTTAAAATTTGAATTAGATCAGATTTGAATTCAAGCTTCGTTTGATCATAACTTGAGTTTCGTAGCTCCGTTTGAGTTGATTCTTTTTGCAAATCGAAGCTCTTGACCTAAACATTCTAATAAGGCCAAATTCATATAATTTTGGTACTGTTAGAAATTGTTTTATGTTGCAAGAGTTATTTGCTTGGTTTCGATGTTTTCCGATTTGTTTTCTTCGTTCTTCCCGATCTTTTGAGTGATTGCTTATGTGTGGTTACTATTGCTTGCTTACGATAGATTGACCGGAGTGTGACGAGTAGAGCTATCAAGATTTTTGAGTGCGAATCATCTTCATCAACATTGCAGGCAAGTAACACTTTGATCATACCTTTTCTACAACCCATGTTTTATTGCATTAGATCAATCCTCTCACATTGCATGATTAGGATCTAATTAAATTGTGCGATGGGAAGTAGATGAGGTAGTACCTATTACCTGTATTATTATGAAACCTTTGGGAGTTACTTCTACGTTTGCTTATTATGCCATGCTATGCTAGTAGACGTGGATTGGGTGAGTGATATCCATGACAGATGTGAGTTGATAATTTTTAATGGTTTATCTAAGGTGGCAACTTAAACACACATCTGGGTGGATTGAGGCACCTGATGTCTATCAGGACTTGCCTGTTTTATTTTGGACCGCCACCCAGGCTCAAAGGGATCATAAGATCATTCATGCTAGTAACTTCCGTGTGCAGCCACATGCTACTATGGGCTCTGGCATAGTTGACTAAGTTGTGCGAACTCTTACGGGGTGGACTAGCAGATGTAGGGGTTGTAGGTGGTACGGTCTACCCCACATGTAAGGTTCTAGCGCTTCTGAAAGACTATGTCTCGGTCATCCGTTTCTCAAACACCTTGTAGTGCGAGAAACCAAACGGAGGCGATCGAGTCATGTGGGGAAAAGTGCGCAAACCTCTGCAGAGTGTACAAACTAATCATGATTAGCCGTGTCCCCGGTTATGGACAACCTGAGTATCTAGTACTTGAATATCATTGTGAATCTCATCATGTTACTTCTAATTAATGTTGTTGGGTTTTAATTACTTAATTGGGATCGGAATGCTGTCAACCATTCTCGATGTTTCACAACCACCATGATAGATAAATAAATTTATTCCTTTGCAGTAGGGAAAAATTGGCTTTACGCAAAAACCTTATAACCATAGAGCTTTTCCACCAGCCAAATATGCATGTAGTGATAGCCATTGTTCATCATTTTCTCTATGGTGTGAATTTGCCAGTACATTCAATGTACTGACCTGTTTCGGGCTGCAACGTCTCATGTTGCAGGTTTCTTACGTCGAGTAAGTGATACGTTAGGGTTACGATTTCTACACTCAACTTTGCCGTTGGTGTTGATGGGAATCCACAACCTTGTTGCTTCCGCTATATGGATTGAGGTAATAGCATTTACGTTACTTTATACATGGGATTTATCTCTGTTATAAATCCTTCGAGTACTGTGTGTGTCAGCATACCGATCCAGGGATGACACTTAAGCACAGAGACTTGATCCATTCGGGTCGGGTCGCTACAATATAAAAGACTTGACTTGAATAAACTCACACCTACTGAAATATCTTTGTAAATGGCTGACAAATCAACTGCCATACCTATCGGTATTTTTTAGGATGTGCCCGTTGTTGTTGCTAATGTTACTATTTTGACTGACTTTGTCGTACTTGAGATGCCCGAGGACAACAACATGTCAATTATCCTTGGTAGACCCTTCTTGAACACTGCAGGGGCTGTTATTGATTGCTATAAAAGTAAGGTCACTTTTCATATCAATGGTAATGAGCATATGGTGCACTTTCCGAAGAAACAATTCCAAGTGAATGGTATTAATGTAATTGAAAAATCTCCAACAATCACTATTGGAAGTTTTCAAATACCTCTAACTACTGTCAAAAAGAAATACGAAATGCTTATTATTGGGGAAATGCATATCCCCATTGAGGTAACTTAGTGATTTACGAAAGTTCTTCGGTTTCATGCTAATCGGAAGTGGTTGTTAATAAGACCTGATCAACCTTATTAATGGATCATTTTTGAGCGGTATGAAGTTGATGAATTTAGTAAACACTACCTTTTGCCCTACCTTTTGTTTTCTGTTTTTATTAGTTAAATAAAATTAAATGCCATGTTTTTCTGTTTTCTGAATTTCCCGTGCAATAAAAAATGACCCAAAAATAAAAGTTCTTAGAATGCCCTGAAATTTTTACAAGATTTTTTTCCTGAATATTTCTGAATTTCTGGTGCAAATAATATCAGAGGGAGGTGCACTAGGTGGGCACAACCCACCTGGGCGCGCCAGGACCCCCAGGCGTGCCCTGGTGGGTTGTGGTCCCCACATGGGCCCCCTCACTTACCTCTTCATCCCACATCATCTCTTACCTCCAGAAAAAAAATCTCCATTGCTCTCCCGTGTTCTTGAGCTCAAACCCGCGGATTTCGGTCTCTTTGCTCGAAGCTCCGTTTCCGAAACTGTTTCGGGGGATTGTTGCTTGGTATGTGACTCTTTGTCCAATTAGTTTTTGTTTTAGTGGTTTATATCTTGAATAATTAGTTACTCTTGGTGCTACTGTAGATGTGTTTGCATGTTAAATTCTTAGGGTTCTAAGTAGTTTGAATGCTTGTTATGGCCTCTATGTATCCCTGTGAGTAGTTGCTATCAATCTTATAAAGTTTTGTTGACAAATTTTTGTCACCCCAAATTTTTTTATTTTTATAAAATTGTACGCGGACATGAATATCTTCAGGAAGTTTGGCTCGAAGAAGAACTCCAAGGGTGTTATTGGGGAGTGTTCTGACAGTGATCTCCACCCTCGGAGGTTGGTGGAGGTACGGCCGTGTGAATGGCCGCACACCCCGTTCCTGGAAGAGGCGGGAGTCCTTCAAGAGTTCACACAATATGTTGTGAATGCCGGCCTCACCGACTTCATCACAGATGAGTGTGACCAGCACCAAATCCTCACAAACATCTTTGTTCAGAGTTTTACTTTCCTGCCTAGAAATAATCCTCCTGAAGTGAGCTTCGATTTATATGCTGGAAACCATTAGATACCACTTACTGAATTTTGTGATATATGCTTGATCCCCTCTAATGGGAGCTTATCCGAGCCTAGGCCGACTGGGTTTGAGGACTTTTATCGCACTTTGACAGTGGGAGATGAGAGAGGGGTCTCAGCCACCACTGCTACTAGCATACACTTTCCTGTCGTACATTATTTTGCTTTATTTGTCGCTAAGTGCTTGCTTGCTAGAAAGAAAGTGGGTGCGCTTAGCGCCCCAGACTTTGCTGTTTTACGCCGAGCACTAGAGAGCGAGAACACTCATAGCTTGCGAGCTATTGTGGCTTTTCGCCTCCATCTTAATAAATCACAGGGTGAAATACATGGTGGGATTTTTTCTATTCGTTTGGCGGCTCACTTCGAGGTTAAGATACGACATCATGATTAGCCTCTGACCAAGGTTTACCTAGACCGAGCAGCCATGAAACACCATCATTTTCATGCACGAGATTATCCTGATATCCCCATTCCTTATAAACTAGTTTTTAGCGTGAAAACTCATGATATTATTCCACTGCCTGCACCTTCTTTGTTTGATTCTGCTGCTAGGGGCGGATATAGGATCATGCTTGCGGACATCATCACCTACCGGAATGCTCAGGCTGCTGCGGAAGCGGCACAAGAGGAGCCTTCGCAGTTGGATGAGTGTATGCTTGGTTCTTAGCACCCCTACTACCCTCCAGGCTACTGATCGACTGCCAAGTTAGGCCAAAAGCCTAAGCTTGGGGGAGTACGTGTTTCCACCGACTTTACATTCATATTCACTTATTTTATTTTTCGGTTCCACACTTTTTCATTGTATCATCCATGCTTAGATTTATTTTCTTGCTTTCTTCTTGTGTGTTTGAAAAACTTTAGAAAAAAATTAAAAAAATTAGTTGTAGTCAATTTACTTTCTATGCATACTTAGTAGTATTATTAAATAGAAAACCCAAAAAGATTTGCTCGTTCTTCTCTTGCTTGTTGGGAGATTTCCCGTGTAAATAGTTTTTCTAGTTTTTGCTTTTCCCTTTATTTGCTTGTTCAAGAAGACCAAAAACTCCAAAAATATTTTAGTGTGTTTCTATGAATTTCTTTTCTTTTTATTCGAGTTGTACCAAGGAGAAGACCACGATGAAAATGTTGAGTGGCTCTCATATGAATAATTGTTGAACTAATAAAGAGAGCATTTTACCTTGTCTTCTCCTGTTGAATAAAATGTTTGCAGATTCCAGCTTAGTCCATGGCACTCTTGCACTATTATTATTTTCATATCGTTCGGTCGTGCAAGTGAAAGGCAATAATGACGACATTCGATGAATTGGCTATGACAGAGAGAAATTGGTATGAACTCGACTTGTTCTATCTGTGTAAATATGTTTATCCTAGTATCCATGCTTCAGCTCGTTATGATTAAACATGTTTGCAATGACAATTAGAGATTATAGTTTCTCATGCCATGCATAAGTAGCTGGGAGTTGATAATTATTTATCTTGGATATCAACATGGCATTAAAATGATTGTGATGTAGTATGATGATATGGTATCCTCCTCTGAATGTTCGAGTGGCTTGACTTGGCACATGTTTATGCATGTAGTTGAATCAAAACCAACATAGCTCTATGATATTTATGTTCATGGTGTTCATATCCTACTCATGCTAGTGTCAAATGTTACCTATGCATAATGCATGGTTATGATCGTTGTTGCTCTCTAGCTGGCCGCTTCTCAATCTAATTGGTAGTCTTCGCCTGTACTAAGTGGGAATTCTGCTTGTACATCAAAAACCTTGAACCCAAAGTTATTCCAGATGAGTCCACCATACCTACCTATATACGGTATTACCCTGCCGTCCTAAGTAAATTTGCATGTGCCACCTCTAAAAACTTCTAAAAATTATCCGTTTTGTGTGCCTGGATCATTCATGGAACGATAGGAGGTGGTCGGTATCTTCCATGCTAAGTGGGTTATTCTCAGGTCGAGTGTTTATCCACTCGCCAGCGCACGAGAAAAGGGCGGTAATAGGGATGCCCAGTCCCAAATTGCAAACATGAAAAAGTGTTCACTCTGAAATAATCAAACAAAAACTCCCAATGGAGTCAAAACCTTTACTTTTATCGCTTGGGAACCGCCACTAGCGTGTTTAGCATGGAAGATGTTGATAAGTGACAGTCATGAAGTAAATGAAAAGGGTGCATGTCTCAAAATTTCATTTAACTTTGTTTTAGAAAACTGAGCTCTGGCACCTCTGCAAATCACTGCTTCCCTTTGCGGAGGGACTACCTATTTACTTTTATGTTGTGTCATCACCTTCTAAAACAAGCACCGGAAACTGAGAAGAGCACAGTTGTCATGATTTATCTATTGTGTGTAGCTAATGTTGGGTGCATCATGACAGGATCTTTTCTACCATGGATTACAATGTTTAGTCGCTGCTTGAACTTTGGAGGTGCTCTGCATTTATGTTTTGCGGTCTCAGAAAGGGCTAGCGAGATACCACTATTGTCATATTATATCATGGTGTTTTGACAACGTGTTGCCGTTTGAGATACCTTATTATTGCTCGCTAGCTGATTATCTCATTGATATGAGTCATTATAATCTTTAAGATTTATTGTCGGCATGGTTAGTTATAATGTTGGCTGAAAACCTGGGTGCTATTTAAGCTTATTTATGCAAACAAGAGCAAAAGAGTTCGTAAAAGTTTTTCTTTTTCACTTTCAATTTATCAACTGAATTGCTTGAGGACAAGCAAAGGTTTAAGCTTGGGGGATTTGATACGTCTCCAACGTATCTAGTTTTCCTAACGCTTCTCCTCTTGTTTTGGACTCTAATTTGCATGATTTGAATGAAACTAACCCAGGACTGATGTTGTTTTCAGTAGAACTACCATGGTGTTGTTTTTGTGCAGAAATAAAATTTCTCGGAATGGAACGAAACTTTGCGAGGATTTTCTATATCAATAATAAGAATTTCTGGAGCCAAGACCTGCCGGAGAGGGGCGCCTGGGTGGGCACAACCCACCAGGGTGCGCCCCCTCTCCTGGTGTTCCCAGGTCGGTTGTCCCCACCTGGTGGCCCCGCAGACCCTGAAACCGACGCTATAAAATCCTATTTTCCAAAAAAAATCAGGGAGAAAGAATTATCAAGAACCATGAGACGGAGCTGCCGCCAAGCCCTGTTCTTCCTCGGGAGGGCAGATCTAGAGTTCGTTTGGGGCTCCGGAGAGGGGGATCTTCATTCTTCGTCATCACTAACCATTCTCCATTGCCAATTCCATGATGCTCCCCATCGGGAGTGAGTAATTCCTTCATAGGCTCGCTGGTCGGTGATGAGTTGGATGAGTTTCATCATGTAATCGAGTTAGTTTTGTTAGGGCTTGATCCCTAGTATCCCCTATGTTCTTAGATTGATGTTGCTATGACTTTGCCATGCTTAATGCTTGTCACTTTGGGCCCGGGTGCCATGATTTCAGATATGAACTATTTATGTTATCACCATTATATCCATGTTCTAGATCCGATCTTGCAATTTATAGTGACCTACTAGGTGTTATGATCCGATAACCCCTGAGTGACATTAACTAGGACCTCTTCCGGTGATTACCATAGTTTGAGGAGTTCATGTATTCATTATGTGTTAATGCTTTGTTCTAGTTTCTCTATTAAAAGGAGGCCTTAATATCCCTTAGTTTCCAATATGGACCCCGCTACCATGGGAGGGTAGGACAAAAGATGTCATGCAAGTTCTTTTAGTAAAGCACGTACGACTATTTATGGAATACATGCCTACATTATGTCGATGAACTGGAGCTAGTGCCGTATCGCCGTAGGTTATAATTGTCACATGATGAATATCATCCAACAAGTCACCGATCCAATGCCTATGAATTTATCTTATATTGTTTTTGCTAAGTTACTACTGCTATCGTCACTGTTACACTTGCTACAAAATTACTACTATCACTGTTACTGTTACTATTGCTGCTGTCACTACTATGAAAACTATCAAACTACTTTGCTACTGATCACTTTGCTGCAGATAATTAATCTCCATGTGTGGTTGAATTGATAACTCAGCTGCTAATACCTTCAAATATTCTTTGGCTCCCCTTGTGTCGAATCTATAAATTTCGGTTGAATACTCTACCCTCGAAAACTGTTGCGATCCCCTATACTTGTGGGTTATCAAGAACTTTTTCTGGCGTCGTTGCCGGGGAGCATAGCTATATTTGTTGAGTCACTTGGGATTATTATCATATTATCACTATGAAGAATCTGAAGGATCCTAAGACTAAGATAGTTCCCTCAAGGACGAGGGGAGGTAAGGAACTGCCATCCAGTTCTACTTTAGATTCACCTTCTGTTATGAATAAACTTGCAACCCAACCACATGCTATTAATTCTGATATGTCGCAAGTTATTGATAATGCTACTTCTACTATGAATGATGCTAGTACCTTGCTTGATAATGACGATGTGCCACTTGGTGAATTTCTTGATAAACAAATTGCTAGAGTTATACAACATGATGTTGTTGAATCTGATGACGAGCTTGAAACTGAAACTCCTGAAACACCCACTAGAACTAGCCTTACTAGATATGAATTGCCTAAGGTACCAGAAGGTTATGTTATGAGTGAAGAAACAACTAGATATATTCTCTTTGATGCCGTTACCACTACTATCATATTATTTTGCTACTAAATACTTTGCTGCATATATTAAGTTTCCAGGTGTGGTTGAATTGACAACTCAGGTGCTAATACCTTCAAATATTCTTTGGCTCCCCTAGTGTTGAATCTATAAATTTGGTTTGAATACTCTACCTTGGAAAACTGTTGCGACCCCCTATACATGTGGGTTATCAGTCCGGCATCTTCGTAAGAAGAGGAATGGCTGGGTCTTCAGGCAGCGGAGGCGGACATCGGATCCGCTCTGCCTTCTTTGTCCAACCCCGAAGAAAGAATGGAAGGCTCAGCATACCCCTTGGATTTACAAGTTGAAGTTATGATTCAGAAATCTGAAAACTTACTGGAGTGGCCGGATGAGCACAGTCGAGGCCGACGTCTTCGGTCGGCTCCGGCCACGACTTCTGGGCCTTGAAAAGCAGCTTCCAGATCTCTTCGTGCGTCGTGCCGAAGAATCGCTGCAGCGTTTGTGTTGGGGAACACAGTAATTTCAAAAATTTCCTACGCACATGCAAGATCATGGTGATGCATAGCAACAAGAGGGGAGTGTATTGTCTACATACCCTCGTAGACCATAAGCAGAAGCGTTATGACAACGCGGTTGATGTAGTCGTACGTCTTCACAATCGACCGATCCTACTACCGAACGTACGGCACCTCCGCGATCTGCACACGTTCAGCTGGTGACGTCCTGCGAACTCATGATCTAGTAGAGCTTCGTCAGCACGAGAGTGTGATGATGGTGATGATGATGCTATCGAAACAGGGCTTCGCCTAAGCACCGCTACGACATAACCGAGGTGGATTATGGTGGAGGGGGCACCGCACACGGCTAAAAGATCAATGATCAACTTGTGTGTCTATGGGGTGCCCCCTCCCCGTATATAAAGGAGTGAAGGAGGGGGAGAGGCCGACCCTCCTAGGTGCACCCCAAGGGGAGTCCTACTCCCACTGGGAGTAGGACTCCAACCCTTCCAAGAGTAGGAGTAGGAGAGAGGGAAGGAGGAGAGAGTGGGAAGGAAAGGGGGGCGCCGTCCCCCCTCCTTGTCCAATTCGGACTAGAGGGAGAGGGGGCGTGCGGCCTGCCCTGGCCGCTCCTCCTCGTCTCCACTAAGGCCCAATAGGCCCATTACACTCCCCGGGGGGTTCCGGTAACCCCTTGGTACTCCGGTATTTATCCGAACTTGCCCGGAACCCTTACGAAGTCCAAATATAGTCATCCAATATATCGATCTTTATGTCTTGACCATTTCGAGACTCCTCATCATGTCCGTGATCAAATCCGGGACTCCGAACTACCTTTGGTACCTCAAAACACATAAACTCATATTACCGATCGTCACCGAACGTTAAGCGTGTGGACCCTATGGGTTCGAGAACTATGTAGACATGACCGAGACTCATCTCCGGTCAATAACCAATAGCGGATCCTGGATGCTCATATTGGCTCGTACATATTCTACGAAGATCTTTATCGGTCAAACCGCATAACGGTATACATTGTTCCCTTTGTCATCGATATGTTACTTGCCTGAGATTTGATCATCGGTATCTCAATACCTAGTTCAATCTCGTGGCCGACAAGTCTCTTTACTCGTTCTGTAATGATACATCCCGTAACTAACTCATTAGCTACATTGCTTGCAAGGCTTATTGTGATGTACATTACCGAGAGGGCCCAGAGATACCTCTCCAACAATCGGAGTGACAAATCCTAATCTTGATCCATGCCAACTCAACAAACACCATCGGAGACACCTGTAGAGCACCTTTATGATCACCTAGTTACGTTGTGATGTTTGGTAGCACACAAAGTGTTCCTTCGGTATTCGGGAGTTGCATGATCTCATAGTCATAGGAACATGTATAGTTATGGAGAAAGCAATAGAAACAAACTAAACGATCATCGTGCTAAGCTAACACATGGGTCAAGTCAATCACATCATTCTCTAATGATGTGATCCCGTTAATCAACTGATAACTCATATCCATGGTTGGGAAACTTAACCATCATTGATTCAACGAGCTAGTCAAGTAGAGGCAAACTAGTGACACTCTGTTTGTCTATGTATTCACACATGTACTAAGTTTCTGGTTAATACAATTCTAGCATGAATAATAAACATTTATCATGATATAAGGAAATATAAATAACAACTTTATTATTGCCTCTAGGGCACATTTCCTTCAGTCTCCCTTTTGCACTAGAGTCAATAATCTAGATTACATTGTAATGATTCTAACACCCATGGAGTCTTGGTGGTGATCATGTTTGGCTCGTGAGAGAGGCTTAGTTAATGGGTCTGCAACATTCAGATTCGTATGTATCATGCAAATCTCCATGTCTCCCTCCTTGACTTGATCACAGATGGAATTGAAGTGTCTCTTGATGTGCCTGGTTCTTTTGTGAAATCTGGATTCCTTTGCCAAGGCAATTGCACCAGTATTGTCGCAAAAGATTTTCATTGGACCCGATGCACTAGGTATGACACCAAGATCGGATATGAACTCCTTCATCCAGACTCCTTCATTTGCTGCTTCCGAAGCAGCTATGTATTCCGCTTCACACGTAGATCCCACCACAACTCTTTGGTTGGAACTGCACCAACTGACAGCTCCTCCATTTAATAAAAACACGTATCCGGTCTGTGACTTAGAGTCATCCGGATTAGTGTTAAAGCTTGCATCGACGTAAACGTTTACGACGAGCTCTTTGTCACCTCCATATACGAGAAACATATCCTTAGTCCTTTTCAGGTATTTCAGGATGTTCTTGACCGCTGTCCAGTGATCCACTCCTGGATTACTTTAGTACCTCCCTACTAAACTTATAGCAAGGCACACATCAGGTCTGGTACACAGCATTGCATACATGATAGAGCCTATGGCTGAAGCATAGGGAACACCTTTCATTTTCTCACTATCTTCTGCAGTGGTCGGGCATTGAGTCTGACTCAACTTCACACCTTGTAATATAGGCAAGAACCCTTTCTTTGCCTGATCCATTTTGAACTTCTTCAAAACTTTATCAAGGTATGTGCTTTGTGAAAGTCCAATTAAGCGTCTTGATCTATCTCTATAGATCTTGATGCCCAATATATAAGCAGCTTCACCGAGGTCTTTCATTGAAAAATTCTTATTCAAGTATCCTTTTATGCTATCCAGAAATTCTATATCATTTCCAATCAACAATATGTCATCCACATATAATATTAGAAATGCTACAGAGCTCCCACTCACTTTCTTGTAAATACAGGCTTCTCCAAAAGTCTGTACTAAACCATATGCTTTGATCACATTATCAAAATGTTTATTCCAACTCTGAGATGCTTGCACCAGTCCATAGATGGATCGCTGGAGCTTGCACACTTTGTTAGCACCCTTTGGATCGATAAAACCTTCAGGTTGCATCATATACAACTCTTCTTCCAGAAATCCATTCAGGAATGCAGTCTTTACATCCATTTGCCAAATTTCATAATCATAAAATGCAGCAATTGCTAACATGATTCGGACGGACTTAAGCATTGCTACGGGTGAGAAGGTCTCATCGTAGCCAACTCCTTGAACTTGTCGAAAACCTTTTGCAACAAGTCGAGCTTTGTAGACAGTAACATTACCGTCAGCGTCAGACTTCTTCTTGAAGATCCGTTTATTCTCGATGGCTTGCCGATCATCGGGCAAGTCAACCAAAGTCCATACTTTGTTCTCATACATGGATCCCATCTCAGATTTCATGGCCTCAAGACATTTTGCAGAATCTGGGCTCATCATCACTTCCTCGTAGTTCGTAGGTTCGTCATGGTCAAGTAACATGACCTCCAGAACAGGATTACCGTACCACTCTATTGCGGATCTTACTCTGGTTGACCTATGAGGTTCGGTAGTAACTTGATCAGAAGTTTCATGATCATCATCATTAGCTTCCTCACTTACTGGTGTAGGAATCACTGGAACTGATTTTAGTGATGAACTACTTTCCAATAAGGGAGAAGATACAATTACCTCGTCAAGTTCTACTTTCCTCCCACTCACTTCTTTCGAGAGAAACTCCTTCTCTAGAAAGGATCCATTCTTAGCAATGAATGTCTTGCCTTCGGATCTGTGATAGAAGGTGTACCCAACAGTCTCCTTTGGGTATCCTATGAAGACACATTTCTCCGATTTGGGTTTGAGCTTATCAGGTTGAAGCTTTTTCACATAAGCATCCCAGTCCCAAACTTTAAGAAACGACAACTTTGGTTTCTTGCCAAACCATAGTTCATAAGGTGTCATCTAAATGGATTTAGATGGTGCCCTATTTAACGTGAATGCAACCGTCTCTAAAGCATAACCCCAAAATGATAGCGGTAAATCAATAAGAGACATCATAGATCGCACCATGTATAGTAAAGTACGATTACGACATTCGGACACACCATTACGCTGTGGTATTCCGGGTGGCGTGTGTTGCGAAACTATTCCGCATTGTATCAAATGAAGACCAAACTCTTAACACAAATATTCTCCTCCACGGTCAGATCATAGAAACTTTATTTTCTTGTTACGATGATTTTCCACTTCACTCTGAAATTCTTTGAACTTTTCAAATGTTTCAGACTTATGTTTCATCAAGTAGATATACCCATATCTACTCAAATCATCTGTGAAGGTGAGAAAATAACGATACCCGCCGCGAGCCTCTATATTCATCGGACCACATACATCAGTATGTATGATTTCCAACAAATTTGTTGCTCACTCCATTGTTCTGGAGAACGGCGTTTTAGTCATCTTGCCCATGAGGCATGGTTCGCAAGTACCAAGTGATTCATAATCAAGTGATTCCAAGAGTCCATCAGAATGGAGTTTCTTCATGCGCTTTACACCAATATGACCTAAACGGCAGTGCCATAAATAAGTTGCACTATCATTATCAACTCTGCATCTTTTGACTTCAATATTATGAATATGTGTATCACTACTATCGAGATTCATCAAGAATAGACCACTCTTCAAGGGTGCATGATCATAAAAGATATTACTCATATAAATAGAACAACCATTATTCTCAGATTTAAATGAATAACCGTCTCGCATCAAACAAGATCCAGATATAATGTTCATGATCAACGCTGGCACCAAATAACAATTATTTATGTCTAAAACTAATCCTGAAGGTAGATGTAGAGGTAGCGTGCCGACCGCGATCACATCGACTTTGGAACCATTTCCCACGCGCATCGTCACCTCGTCCTTAGCCAATTTTCGCTTAATCTGTAGTCCCTGTTTCGAGTTGCAAATGTTAGCAACTGAACCAGTATCAAATACCCAGGCACTACTGTGAGCATTAGTAAGGTACACATCACTAACATGTATATCACATATACCTTTGTTCACCTTGCCATCCTTCTTATCCGCAAATACTTGGGGCAGTTCCGCTTCTAGTGACCAGTCCCTTTGTAGTAGAAGCACTCAGTCTCAGGCTTAGGTCCATACTTGGGCTTCTTCACTTGAGCAGCAACTTGCTTGCCGTTCTTCTTGAAGTTCCCCTTCTTCCCTTTACCCTTTTTCTTGAAACTGGTGGTCATGTTGACCATCAACACTTGATGCTCCTTCTTGATTTCTACCTCCACAGCCTTTAGCATTGCGAAGAGCTCGGGAATCGTCTTATCCATCCCTTGCATATTATAGTTCATCACGAAGCTCTTGTAGCTTGGTGGCAATGATTGAAGAACTCTGTCAATGACACTATCATCAGGAAGATTAACTCCCAGTTGAGTCAAGTGGTTGTGGTACCCAGACATTCTGAGTATATGTTCACTGTCAGAACTATTCTCCTCCATCTTGCAGCTGTAGAACTTATTGGAGACTTCATATCTCTCAATCCGGGCATATCTCTCAACTTATTGGAGACTTCATATCTCTCAATCCGGGCATATCTCTCATCCCGCTGCATGACGTTCAAAACGTCGTTGAAGTCTCGGTTCTAAGCCGTAAAGCATGGCACACTGAACTATTGAGTAGTCATCAGCTTTGCTCTGCCAGGTGTTCATAACATCTGGCATTGCTTCTGCAGCGGGTTTGTCACCTAGCGGTGCTTCCAGGACGTAATTCTGCTGTGCAACAATGAGGATAATCCTCAAGTTACGGACCCAGTCTGTGTTGTTGCACTACACCACAACACTGATGCAACAACATGTAAACTGCCGTGAGAAAACACTTTAAGCGACACTCTATCTGCCGGGACAGTATTTCTCCCGGCAGGTAGAACTGCCACGAGAACGGCTGCCGGGGATTACTTGTCCCGGCAGATAAAATATTCCCGGCAGTCCATCTGCCCTAGTGCATTTATTTGCCGGCAGTTTCTTTTCTCCCGGCAGATTCGGCAAGACACGTGGAACATCAATTATTGGCAGTCAAACTGTCGGCAGAAGAGTTTTGACCCGGAAGTTGTTTTGCCAGTATGCAAATTTCACTACCTAATTGGTCTAGGCATCCCCTATGTAATATCCATTTAATATGTTCAACCAATCAGGACGTATCACACGTACAATTTATACATATTTCAATCAAAGTCACATATATGTCTCATCCATACACTTCATTCAAAATAACTTCAGGCCTCATCCAGAACCTTAAAACATCATTGGATGAACATAATTAACAACCATAATATATATATGTTTTAAAATGTGCCACACAACCAACAAAATGAAATAGTGCAACAAGTGGGGAAGTACATGTTTCTGGGTGTGCCACACAACCAAAATGAGCACAGTGGCTTAACAACCAGCAAAAGGAGTGGAGCAAGTGTCCAGGTTTCACAAACTAAACAAGCATATTACATAATCACTCCACCAACTGTTGTAGGTATTCCAAATCTTCAGGAGTTTGAAAATCTTCCAAACCTTCATCGACTTGTGTACCTTTGGGAAACCTGCAATAGATAGGATACTCAATAGGGAGCTCTTGTTTCAGAATTTAAATTAACATTCAATTTGATATGCTATAGTTTAACTCAAGTTAAATTTACAAAGACCTGGAGAGTAGTCATTTTTTGCATCTCAAGGAGTAATATGACACATGTACAAAAGAATACACCATAGTACAAAGTGGCAACTTTTTGAGAAACAAAACTATGCGCCTATGCCTCGTCTAGTATACAGGCAGTGGTGGAGCGTGACAAGCTATCAAGGGGGGGGATTTTTAAATTGGCAGAATGTCGAAAGTTTTATCACTCCAACCTCCAAGAGATTTTGCATGGAGTAACCTAACAACGAAACGTAGCTTTGAGAAGGTTGTGCACCCTGGATAAAGCTCCTCCCTATCATCAGCTATGAATTGTCGGAAAGCATCTTCATCTTTCTTCTTTTTCTTCTCTAGAAAAGGGTCGACGCCCTCAGGCTCAGCATCCTGGTGACTTGGATCCTCCCCACTACTATCACTAAAATCCCCATTTTGATGTGCTATATCTTGAATCATTTCAAGCATCTCATCATAGTCATCTAGGTCAATCTCCTCTTGAAAATTATCAGGTTGAACCTCATCATGGTCACTCTCGGATGCAAGAGGTGATGATGCCTCCCCATGATATATCCATCTTTTGTACCCACTAATAAACCCATCGCATAACAAGTGCTCATAGACAACACTAGCTTCAAATCAACAACAGTTCAAGGAAATTCTACAAGGACATAGTATAGTGTTCCCTCTTGCTGAATGAGGAAAAGCAAAATCTATGAATTTCTCTACCCCGTCTATATATGCTTGCGTATTTCTAGCTTTATCCATCCAACTCTTGTCCATTCTTGACCAGTTTCACTAAAATTGCCTAACATGTGAAAGAAAGTTTACTTCTATTAATGAAAAAAATCTAGTAACAAATTGCATATCATCAATATCTAGTACATGCGACAAGAAATACAATACGAAGAAGAAATGTCATCACACAACAGAATATAATTAACCAAAACATGTAATTTCAGAAAATACAAAAAACAAAATAGCAGCAAGAATGTCATATATGTCATAAAAGCATAGCACCTGTTCTGTCCACATGTCCTATTTCGCAAAGCACAAACAAATATGGTACTACTTTGGGGCATCAACTAAACAAACAGACTTAAATAACTAGCTTTATTTCATCTCAAATTAAATGAACTCCAAAGCTCAATGAAACAACTTAGTCAGGTGTCAACGAATCTAATTAAGCTATGCACTTGTTAATCACCAATGGTCCCTGTTCTTTGTTCTGAAGGGCTAATAACAGTAGCAGTTTTTGTTCGTAGACAAGCAAAAAGTTCAGTAATAACATTCAACTTGCAGCAACAGTGTTCTGAAGGGCTACAAATGAACTCCAAAACATCAGTAATAACTTGTTCGTTCAGTAATAACAGTAGCAGTGTTCTGAAGGGCTACAAATGAACTCCAAAACTAGCTTTCTTTCATCCCAAATTAAATGAATCTATTTTTTTGTTGTTATTACACCAAAGCAATTAAAAATTGATGTTTTGTTCTAACTGACGGAATAGTTCAGTGCTGCACATTCAGAACAAAAGAAGGCACACAAATTGCTACCAAACCTCACCTGTCCAATGAAGTACAGGAGGCAGCGATGTCCAGGGAAAGGATGTTCAGCAGGCAAATCTGCTCGCTGGAGAGGAGGGCCAACACGTGGTCTGCTGGTTTGGGGGCTTGTGGAGGAGGCGGACCTGTCACTTGATGCTTGGTGAAGCCTACTCGGGGAGGAAGTGCACGAGCGTAGTACGTACTTGCTGCGACGAAGCCCTTCCACGGAGGATGGTGTCCGCCGGTGGTGTGGCTTGGCGATGACGATGGTGGCCGACGGGGTGCTCGGAGGTGCCGCTCTGGAGTGGGGTGACCACGGCAGCAGGATGCAGTGGATCTTGGGGCGGCGGAGGGGCGGAGTGTCTGCCACTCATGATGGGGGGGGGCGACGGTGGTAGCGGTTTGCTGGTTGGAGGGCCTCCGCCGGTGGTGGATAGTTGGGGGCGGCGGCTTGCGGTCCAGTGGAGGGCGGATTGGCGTGCGCGGCGGCAGAGGAGCTGCGGTGGTGAGGGGCTACGCCAGCGGTGGGGGAAGGGGAGCTACGCTGGCGCGCGGTGGTCGAGCGCAGAGGCGGCTGCGCGGTGCACGAACTAGCTAGGTTTCGGGGCGGCGGCGGCGGGGGATCTGCTGGATGCAGGGGATTTGGGGGTGGCGTGTTGTGGATCTGGTCGTGGGAGGGCCGGCGCTAGTATTTCTCAATGGGCGAAAATATTCGTCAAGCTGCGCGCTTTTTTTCCTCTCTGGCACGCGCTTATTAGGGCCGTTTTCCCGTTTCGCGCCAAAGACGGTCTCCGGCATGGGCCGACAGATTATGGGCCGAGATTTTGTTCTCCCGGCAGATTTTTTGTTGTAAAGTGTACCGGCAGTGCAGATGCCATTGTTATTAAAGTTCTCCCGGCAGTTTTACCGCCCTAACACGTTTCTAGCGGCAGTAACACATGTCCCGGCAGTTAGTTTGCCCTTAAATTGGTTTTTCTCCCAGCAGTTAACTGCCCCCAATCTAGTGTTGTGGTGTAGTGTTGCTACCATCACGTTTCAACTTAGCTTTCTATAGGAGCACATTAGAATTCAACGGAACAACAACACGGGCCATCTATCTACAACAACATAGACATGCAAAACACTATCAGGTACTAAGTTCATGATAAATTAAAGTTCAATTAATCAAATTACTTAAGAACTCCCACTTAGATAGACATCTCTCTAATCATCTAAGTGATCACGTGATCCATATCAACTAAACCATGTTCGATCATCATGTGAGATGGAGTAGTTTTCAATGGTGAACATCACTATGTTGATCATATCTACTATATGATTCACACTCGACCTTTCGGTCTCCAGTGTTCCGAGGCCATATCTGGATATGCTAGGCTCGTCAAATTTAACCCGAGTATTCCACGTGTGCAAAACTGGCTTGCACCCGTTGTATGTGAACGTAGAGCTTATCACACCCGATCATCACGTGGTGTTTCAGCACGACGAACTGTAGCAATGGTGCATACTCAGGGAGAACACTTATACCTTGAAATTTAGTGAGAGATCATCTTATAATGCTACCGCCGAACTAAGCAAAATAAGATGCATAAAGGATAAACATCACATGCAATCAATATAAGTGATATGATATGGCCATCATCATCTTGTGCCTTTGATCTCCATCTCCAAAGCATCATCATGATCACCATCGTCACTGGCATGACACCTTAATCTCCATCGAAGCATCGTCGTCCTCTCGCCAACCATTGCCTCTACGACTATCGCTACCACTTAGTGATAAAGTAAAGCAATTACATGGCGATTGCATTTCATACAATAAAGCGACAACCATATGGCTCCTGCCAGTTGCTGATAACTGTGTTACAAAACATCATCATCTCATATAATAAAATTTAGCATCATGTCTTGACCATATCACATCACAAAATTCCCTGCAAAAACAAGTTAGACGTCCTCTACTTTGTTGTTGCAAGTTTTACGTGGCTGCTACGGGCTGAGCAAGAACCGTTCTTACCTACGCATCAAAAACCACAAGGCGGTATAGTGATTGCTTTTTGATCTTCAGAAAGAAACCTGTTCATTGAATCCGATTCAACTAAAGCTGGAGAAACAGACACCCACTGGCCACCTGTGTGCGAAGCACGTCAGTAGAACCAGTCTCGCGTAAGCGTACGCGTAATGTCGATCTGGGCCGCTTCATCCAACAATGCCGCTGAATCAAGAATCAACTAGTGATGGCAATCAATATGTATATACCCATGCCCACAACTCCTTTGTGTTCTACTCGTGCATATAACATCTACGCATAAAACTGGCTCTGATGCCACTATTGGGGAACGCAATAATTTCAAAAATTTCCTACGCACACGCAAGATCATGGTGATGCATAGCAACGAGAGGGGAGAGTATCGTCTATGTAGCCTCGTAGACCGTAAGCGGAAGCGTTATGACAACACGGTTGATGTAGTAGTATGTCTTCACGATCGACCGATCCTAGTACCGAACGTACGACACCTCCGCGATCTGCACACGTTCAGCTAGGTGACGTCCCGCGAACTCACGATCCAGTAGAGCTTCGAGGGAGAGTTTTGTCAGCACGACAGCGTGATGACGGTTATGATGATGCTACCTGTAACGCCCGGATAATCTTGCTACAGTAATCCCACGCTAATCATGCCATGTCATCCCGATTACTGTTACTAATCTCGGGTTAATTCAAAACCGCGTCAAATTCAAATTCAAATTAATGTCAAACGGCAAAAGTTTCAAAATATTAAACTAAAATGTTCGAAGTGCGCAGTTAAATGCCAGGGTAATTATACTAAAGCAAACACATGTTTATAAAATGCATAAATGATTTAAAATGATTTAAAACAGAAGAGAAAATAAAAAAAAAGGAAAACAGGAAACAAAACCAAAAAAAAGGGGGGGGAAACCCCCTCCCTCGCTGGGCCTTGGCCCAGCTAGCCATCGGGCCGCCAGGCCGGCCCAGCCGGCGCCCCACTCCCCTCCTCCATATCCCCCCACCCCCAGGCAAACCCTAACCCACCCGATCCCCACTCCCCCCCACGGCGCGCCCCATTCTCCCCCGATCCAGATCGGATCGGGCTCGACGCCGCCGCCTCGCCCTCATCGCCACCGGACGCCGTCGCCCCCCCTTCCCCTCCTGGGCCTCGCCGGAACGCTCCCTCGCCGGATCTCCTCCCCGTCTCCGTGGTCGTCCCCGTCCTCCTCCACAACGGCTCCGTCGAGCCTCGCCGCCCCCTGGTCTCTACTCGAACGTGAGGCCTGCCTCCCCTTCTCTTCCCTCTCCGACCGGCGCCACCTCCCGCTCGTCCCCGCGCGCTAGCACGAGCCGCTCCACCGCTGACCTTCCCCCTCGTGGCCGCGCCGTGTGCACGACCCGCCCGCACGCTCGTTGCATCACCGACGCCTGGCCGTGCCTCACGGCTCGTCGGAGGCCGCCAGCCCGCTCCTCCCGTCCATCCCACTGGCCCCGTGCTTCTCCGGCCACCTTCGGTGCCGGCGCCCATCCGCGCACCGCCCCGGCGCCCCACTGCTCTCGTAGCCCCGCCACGCCTCGCGCGGCTACTGGCCACGACGCGCCTCGCCGACCTCTCCTTGCTCGCCGCCGTTCGCCGAGCCCCCCTCCTGCCCCCGCCGTCGATGGCCCCGGCCTCGCATCGCTAACGGGCGGGCTGTGGCTACGCTCGCTTGCCCGTCCCCAACGCCCGCTAGCAACCAAACCCGCTATGGCCCCTAGGGCCAATGACATGTGGGGCCGCCCCCTTTGAAACGCTAATAATAATAATAATAATAATAAAATTAAAAAAATATTAAATAAATAAATAAATAATAACTGAAATAATTAAAATATTAATTAATTAATTAAGTAATTAATTAAGTTAATTAATCCTGATTAGATTAACCTAATCACTAATTAAATTAACTAATCTGTAATTAACCTAAACAGAGAATGACAGGTGGGTCCCACTGGACCCACACGTCAGGTTGACCAGGTCAATGGTCAACGTTAACTGCTGACATCACTCTGATGTCATGCTGACGTCATCATTTACTATTCTGGATAATGTTGGGTTAAATAATTAATTAAATTCCAGAAATTAATAAAATCTTTAGAAAATCATATCTTTTAATCCGTAACTCGGATTAAAATATTTTCAACATGAAAGTTGCTCAGAACGACGAGACGAATTTGAATACGCAGCCCGTTTATCCGCCACGCATCCCTAGCATAGCGAACACGCAACTTTCCCCCTCTGTTTCATCTGTCCGAAAACGCGAAACACCGGGAATACTTTCCCGGATGTTTCCCCCCTTCACCGGTATCACCTCATACCGCGATAGGGCACCCCTAACACCGCTACTTGTCATGTCATGCATCGCTATGCATCTGTTTGCTTAAATATTTATTGTTCCTTCCCCCTCTTCTCTCGTTAGACACCGAGACCGACGCCGCTACTACCCAGTACGACTACGGAGTCGACGACCCCTCTCTCTTGCCAGAGCAACCAGGCAAGCCCCCCCCTTTGATCACCAGATATCGCCTACTCTTCTCTATACTGCTTGCATTAGAGTAGTGTAGCATGTTACTGCTTCCTGTTAATCCTATACTGATGCATAGCCTGTCCTTGCTACTACTGTTGTTACCTTTACCTGCAATCCTAATGCTTAGTATAGGATGCTAGTTTATCATCAGTGGCCCTACATCCTTGTCCGTCTGCCATGCTATACTATCGGGCCGTGATCACTCGGGAGTTGATCACGGGTATATGCTATATACTTTATACATGATACATGTGGTGACTAAAGACGGGTCGGCTTGAGGAGCACCCGCGAGTGGAGTTTTTGAGGCGGAGCGGCAGGGCAGGTTCCGACCACCTAGGAGAGAGGTGGGCCTAGCCCTGGTCGGCGTTCGCGGATACTTAACACGCTTAACGAGATCTGGGTATTTGATCTGAATCTGGCCATTTGGTCTATACGCACTAACCATCTACGCGGGAGTAGTTATGGGTATCCCGGCGTCGTGGTATCAGCCGAAGCCTTCGTGACGTCAGCGACTGAGTGGCGCGCGCCGGATTGGAACGTAAGCCTGCTCTTGTATTAAGGGGGCTAGTTCTGCTTCCGGCCGCGTACGCAACGTGCAGGTGTGCTAAGGGCGATGGGCCCAGACCCCTGTGCGCTTAGGTTTAGACCGGCGTGCTGACCTCTCTGTTGGTCTAGGTGGGGCTGCGACGTGTTGATCTTCCGAGGCCGGGCATGACCCAGGAAAGTGTGTCCGGCCAAATGGGATCGAGCGTGTTGGGGTATGTGGTGCACCCCTGCAGGGAAGTTAATCTATTCGAATAGCCGTGATCTTCGGTAACAGGACGACTTGGAGTTGTATCTTGACCTTATGACAACTAGAACCGGATACTTAATAAAACACACCCTTCCAAGTGCCAGATACAACCGGTGGTCGCTCTCTCACAGGGCGACGAGGGGAGGATCATCGGTTAGGATTATGCTATGCGATGCTACTTGGAGGACTTCAGTCTATTCTCTTCTACATGGTGCAAGACGGAGGCTGCCAGAAGCGTAGTCTTCGACAGGATTAGCTATCCCCCTCTTATTCTGGCATTCTGAAGTTCAGTCCACTGATATTACACATATACCCATGCATATGTAGCGTAGCTCCTTGCTTGCGAGTACTTTGGATGAGTACTCACGGTTGCTTTCTCCCTCTTTTCCCCTATCCCTTCTACCTGGTTGTCGCAACCAGATGTTGGAGCCCAGGAGCCAGACGCCACCGTCGACGACGACTCCTACTACACCGGAGGTGCCTACTACTACGTGGTGCCCGCTGACGACGACCAGGAGTAGTTAGGAGGATCCCAGGCAGGAGGCCTGTGCCTCTTTCGATCTGTATCCCAGTTTGTGCTAGCCTTCTTAAGGCAAACTTGTTTAACTTATGTCTGTACTCAGATATTTTTGCTTCCGCTGACTCGTCTATGATCGAGCTCTTGTATTCGAGCCCTCGAGGCCCCTGGCTTGTAATATGATGCTTGTATGACTTATTTTTAATTGTAGAGTTGTGTTGTGATATCTTCCCGTGAGTCCCTGATCTTGATCGTACACGTTTGTGTGTATGATTAGTGTACGATTGAATCGGAGGCGTCACAAGTTGGTATCAGAGCCGACTGCCTGTAGGAACCCCCCTTCCACACTCCTTGGCCGAAGTCAAGTCTAGACATTGCAAAAACTTTTACTAACTTGACTGTGTGCCTTACGGGCCCACGTCGCCATCGGGTGGTACTAGGATCTTTTACTCCTCGGCCTTTATTCTGGGACTCTGAACTCTCTTCTACTCGGGTTAAACGAATTTACTAACTCTGACACTAGGGTCCCGTTACGACATTCACCCCAAAGTTGGATAAGCCCTAGTTGTTCTTTAGAGTAGTAATTGAACATTATCCGCATTGTCATTTGACTCCTGTGAAAACATCTTTGTTTTCAGATGGAACCCACGAGGCAGGTCGTGCGCCACACGACGGCCATTGGTGCCTCAGGATCACCTGCTGTGTTGGTTGAGATGATGACCTATCTGGGTTATCGCTGGCACCCTGAGTACACCGTCTATGAGGAGTATCAGGACTTCAACCAGGAGCAGTACCGTGCCATCGTCCACCTCTACTCTCGGGAGTATGACTCCACTACCGTGCTGCACACTGCTCATGGTGTTGGAGTGACTATCGATATGGCGGTCCACGATGCTGCTTATGCTGCTCTGACACGTCTCCGTGGAGAGTATCAGGAGTTGGACACCTCCCCCTTCAGGCACATTGCTATTGCATCCGATGTTGGTGCGGAGGGTTACTACACTGCTGCCTACTCCACTGTCACCCGAGAGCCATTCTACCATCAGAACCTGGTTCTGCATGCTGATGGGCTGGATAGAGCTAACCGAGCTCTTCGCCACGAGTTGTACACCACCCGTCAGCACCTGTATCGTGCTCTGACGCTGTTGCACCCCTCTGTCCGCTCTGGTAATCTGTCGCGTTCTGCGATCTACCCTGCCCGGACCGTGATGCCCCAGGGCGTCGGCTGGCCAGATGTGGGAGGCTACTCTCCTGCATTGGGCCCTCTCCTGCCACCTGCGCATCGGGTTCCGCACCAGAGTATCCGCGGACCCCAGGCTACTCGCGTGGAGGTCTTCCCTTCGCGTCACTACCAGCTGTCGGGCTACACCTACCTCCGCAGTACGGCATGGGACTGACGTAGACTTGCTTATTAGTGTTAGCTGCATTCGCCGCGAGCCTGTGTGCCGCCTATGATGTCTTAGCCTATGTACCGAACTCTGTGTAACGAACTCTATGCTGATCTCTTTTGTAAGATATGCCGACTACTATGTAGTATCTATCGTGCTATTTTCGTTGTGCATGTTTCATCATGAATGATTCTCGTCTTTGCAAATTTCTCAATACTGAACTACCCCTGTTATATATTAGCAGGATGGTTAGACCAGGCGGTCGTGGTCGTGGTCGTGGTGGCAACGCCCCACCACCGCCTGAGTACATGGCTGGGATGATGCAACAGTTTGAGCTGAATCGTCAGTTCATGGAGAATATTATGGCTCAGTTTCCTCGCCCCAATATGAACCAGCAGCCAACCCTAGTGACTCTGCAGGATTTCATGCGCCTCAACCCAACCGTGTACCGCAGCTCAACTCAGCCTCTGGATGCTGATGACTGGCTCCGTGACATCACCTATGAGATGGAGTCTGCTGATGTAGCCCCTGCCAGCTACGTCACCTTTGCTTCCTTCTTCCTGAAAGGACCCGCAGCTCAATGGTGGGATAGCCACAGGCGTACTCTGCCAGCTGGAACAATCATCACCTGGCCAGACTTCCAAGCTGCCTTCCGTGCTCGCTTCATTCCTCAGGGAGTCATGGACCGGAAGAAGCGTGAGTTCCGCAATCTCACCCAAGGCAACAAAACTGTGGAAGCTTACCAGCGGGAGTTTCTTGACTTGTCCCGCTATGCTGAAGAAGACATTGCAACTGATGCACACAGACAGGAGAAGTTCCGTGATGGCCTTCAAGCGGACATCAAGCTCGCACTTCTAGTGCACGACTTTACTGATTTCGCCACCTTGGTGAACAAAGCCATCAATGTCGAAACTGGTCTGCAGGAATACCAGAGCTCTCACAAGCGCAGCCGTGACACGGGCTCAGCTTCGGGCCCGTCCTCGCAGAAGCGCAAGATATGGATCCCCAACAGCATGTACCAGCTGGATGCACCTGCCCCAAGGCAGTCCTATGCTGCACCTCGTCTGCCTGCTCCTCCAACTAGGCAGACAAGACTTCCAGCTCCACCACCACAAGCTCCTGTTCCCACTCCCAATAATGGCCTCTGCTATAAGTGTGGTCAGCCAGGTCACCGTGCTAGGGATTGCAATCAAAACCAGAATCAACTGGCCCTCCCAGCAACTGGCCGTGGAAGCAACCAGCCTCGCAACAACAGTGCCAAGTCTTATGGTCGTGTTCATGCCAACCATGTTGATCTCAATGAAGTTCTAGACCAGCCTGCTACCGTGATGGGTACACTCCTCGTAAACTCAGTACCTGCATCTATTTTATTTGATTCAGGGGCATCGCATTCATTCATGTCAGAAGATTTTGCATACAAGCATGACGTTAAATGTGAGGAGATGAACACTTCGGTATTGGTAAAAACCCCCGTGGGACAATGTCAAACCTCACTGGTTGGCATCGATGTCCCCGTGGAAATCGAAGGGCTGGAATTCTATGCCTCTCCCATTATCCTGAAGTCGTCTAACATCGACCTCATTCTGGGAATGGATTGGTTGAAAGCGCATACTGCTTCTATAGTTTGCGCCACCAAGGTCGTCCATCTGCTACACCCTTCTGACGAAATAATAGCTTACCAAGCTCATCTAGTTCAGAACGCCGAGGCACGACTTTATGCCTTGAATGCGTTGAACGCTGCACCACTCGAGGGCATTGAAAACATTCCCGTCGTTCGTGAATTCCAAGATGTCTTCCCAGAAGAACTTCCAGGGATTCCCCCTGCTAGAGCTGTCGAGTTCATCATCGACTTGAAACCTGGCACTACCCCTATAGCTAAACGACCCTACAAGATGCCGCCGCATGAACTCATTGAGCTTAAGGAGGAAATCGACAAATCTCTTACCAAAGGTTTCATTCGCCCAAGTTGCTCTCCTTGGGGAGCACCTTCTCTCTTTGTTAGGAAGAAGGATGGGACAAACCGATTGATCCAAGACTACCGTCCTATAAACCAAGCTACCATTCAGAATAAATACCCTCTTCCTCGGATCAATGATCTTTATGATCAACTGGCTGGCTCATCAGTGTTCTCCAAACTCGACTTGATGTTGGGTTACCACCAGATCCGTGTTCGTGAAGAGGACATCCCAAAAACCGCCTTCGTGACTCGGTATGGGTCATACGAGTACACCGTAATGTCATTCGGCTTAACGAATGCTCCCGCCACCTTCTCTCGTCTGATGAATTATATATTCATGGATTACCTCGACAAGTTCGTCGTGGTTTATCTGGACGATATCCTTGTATTTTCCAAGAACGAGGAAGAACATGCTGGACATCTGCGTCTTGTGCTGGAGAAGCTTCGAGAACATCAACTGTATGCTAAGTATTCCAAGTGTGAATTCTGGCTCCCCGAAGTAACCTATCTTGGGCATGTCATCTCCAAGGATGGTATTGCCGTCAACCCTGAACGAGTTCAGGCTATTCTTGATTGGACTCCTCCGAAGAACGTCAAGCAAGTCCGAAGTTTTCTCGGTCTCGCCAGCTATTGCCGTCGATTCGTCGAGAACTTCTCCAAGATTGCCAGGCCTCTGACTAATCTGTTGCATAAGGGTGTCAAGTTTGACTGGACAGACAAGTGTCAGGAAAGTTTCCAGGCGCTCAAAGACAAGTTGACTTCTGCCCCCGTGCTTGCTCCACCTGATACTAAGAAGGACTTCGTCATTTACTGCGATGCTTCCCGCCAAGGATTAGGCTGTGTCCTAATGCAAGAACGCAGAGTGATTGCTTATGCCTCTCGTCAACTGCGCCCTCACGAAGAAAACTACCCGGTTCACGACCTCGAGCTTACTGCTGTCATTCATGCACTGAAGCAGTGGCGACATTACCTTCTCGGTAATCGTTGCGAGATCTTCACCGACCATCAAAGTCTGAAGTATCTGTTTACTCAGCCAGACCTGAACCTCCGTCAGCAAAGATGGATGGAGACTGTTGCAGACTTTGACGTGGATATATCATATACCCCCGGCAAGGCCAATGTAATGGCTGATGCCCTGAGCCGCAAGTCTTACTGCAACCACCTCCAGGTTCACAAAGTTCAGCCCTCGCTTGTCGAAGAATTTAGAAGGCTGAACCTCCATATTGTTCCCCCGGGATCACTCGCTCCCCCTCCCGAAGGTTTCCCCAAACAGAACCTCCATGTTGTTTCCAAGGGTTCTCTCAATACCCTGGTTGCGAAACCAGATCTTGTGGACACCATCAAATGGGTACAGAAATGTGACGATGAAGTCCTCAAGATTAAGCGCGACCAAAAAAAAGGAAAGGCCTCATTCTTCACGATCGCCGACGATGGCGCCTTGTATTTCAAAGGCCGCCTAGTGGTACCATGTTCGAAGAAAAACCTGGATAAGACTAAAAGGGTTATGCAAGAAGCCCATGATACGCCTCTGTCCATCCATCCTAGTAGTACAAAGATGTACCAGGATATTCGTCAAAGATTCTGGTGGTCTAATATGAAGCAGGACATTGCTCGTTATGTTGCTGAGTGTGACGTTTGTCGCCGAATCAAAGCAGAGCATCAAAAGCCTGCTGGAACTCTGCAACCTATCTCTATTCCTGAATGGAAATGGGACCATGTTGAAATGGACTTCGTCACTGGATTTCCCAAATCGCAGAAAGGTAATGATGCTATTCTTGTCGTCATTGACCGGCTTTCCAAAGTTGCCCATTTTCTGGCGGTCAAAGAGACAATCACTGCTAGTCAGCTTGCCACTCTCTACATGGCCAGAATTGTTTCACTTCACGGAATTCCACTGGTTATCAGTTCAGACCGTGGCAGCTTATTCACTTCAAGGTTTTGGGCGAGTTTCCAAGAAGCTATGGGGACTAATCTGTCGTTCAGTACTGCGTTCCATCCTCAGTCGCAAGGACAAGTTGAACGTGTCAACCAAGTTCTCGAAGACATGCTTCGAGCTTGTGTAATCTCATTCGGCAAGAAATGCGAGGAATCTCTTCCATATGCCGAGTTCTCTTATAATAATAGCTATCAAGCTAGTCTGAAGATGTCCCCCTTCGAAGTGCTATATGGACGAAAGTGTCGAACCCCTCTGAACTGGTCAGAAACTGGGGAGCGTCCACTTTTCGGTCTGGATATTATCCAACAGGCTGAAGAACAAGTTCGCATTATTCGCGAGAATCTCAAGACTGCTCAGTCACGTCAGAAAAGTCAGTATGACCGTCATCACCAAGACATGGTCTATCAACCTGGCGAAAAGGCTTATCTTCGAGTTACACCAATGAAGGGTGCTCACCGCTTCGGGATCAAGGGCAAGCTAGCTCCTCGCTATATCGGTCCCTTCACTATTCTTGAAAGGCATGGAAAGGTGGCATATCAACTGGAGCTTCCGCCGAACCTTTCTCAGGTTCACGATGTGTTCCATGTGTCACAACTCCGCCGTTGCTTCAAGGATCCAATCCGAGCGGTGGATCATGAAGTGCTCGAATTGCAACAGGACCTCTCTTATAAAGAGCATCCGATCCGCATTCTTGACCAAGCTGAACGCCGCACACGTCAGAAGGCGATCAAATTCCTCAAAGTCCAGTGGTCGAATCACTCTGAAGACGAAGCCACTTGGGAACGCGAGGATCGCCTGCGTGATGAATACCCCGCACTGTTTCCTTCTACCTCCTAAATCTCGGGACGAGATTTCTTGTAGTGGAGGAGATTTGTAACGCCCGGATAATCTTGCTACAGTAATCCCACGCTAATCATGCCATGTCATCCCGATTACTGTTACTAATCTCGGGTTAATTCAAAACCGCGTCAAATTCAAATTCAAATTAATGTCAAACGGCAAAAGTTTCAAAATATTAAACTAAAATGTTCGGAGTGCGCAGTTAAATGCCAGGGTAATTATACTAAAGCAAACACATTTTTATAAAATGCATAAATGATTTAAAATGATTTAAAACAGAAGAGAAAATAAAAAAAAGGAAAACAGGAAACAAAACCAAAAAAAAGGGGGAAACCCCCTCCCTCGCTGGGCCTTGGCCCAGCTAGCCATCGGGCCGCCAGGCCGGCCTAGCCGGTGCCCCACTCCCCTCCTCCATATCCCCCCACCCCCAGGCAAACCCTAACCCACCCGATCCCCACTCCCCCCCATGGCGCGCCCCATTCTCCCCCGATCCAGATCGGATCGGGCTCGACGCCGCCGCCTCGCCCTCATCGCCACCGGACGCCGTCGCCCCCCCTTCCCCTCCTGGGCCTCGCCGGAACGCTCCCTCGCCGGATCTCCTCCCCGTCTCCGTGGTCGTCCCCGTCCTCCTCCACAACGGCTCCGTCGAGCCTCGCCGCCCCCTGGTCTCTACTCGAACGTGAGGCCTGCCTCCCCTTCTCTTCCCTCTCCGACCGGCGCCACCTCCCGCTCGTCCCCGCGCGCTAGCACGAGCCGCTCCACCGCTGACCTTCCCCCTCGTGGCCGCGCCGTGTGCACGACGCGCCCGCACGCTCGTCGCATCACCGACGCCTGGCCGTGCCTCACGGCTCGTCGGAGGCCGCCAGCCCGCTCCTCCCGTCCATCCCACTGGCCCCGTGCTTCTCCGGCCACCTTCGGCGCCGGCGCCCATCCGCGCACCGCCCCGGCGCCCCACTGCTCTCGTAGCCCCGCCACGCCTCGCGCGGCTACTGGCCACGACGCGCCTCGCCGACCTCTCCTTGCTCACCGCCGTTCGCCGAGCCCCCCTCCTGCCCCCGCCGTCGATGGCCCCGGCCTCGCATCGCTAACGGGCGGGCTGTGGCTACGCTCGCTTGCCCGTTCCCAACGCCCGCTAGCAACCAAACCCGCTATGGCCCCTAGGGCCAATGACATGTGGGGCCGCCCCCTTTGAAACGTTAAAAATAATAATAATAATAATAATAATAAAATTAAAAAAATATTAAATAAATAAATAAATAATAACTGAAATAATTAAAATATTAATTAATTAATTAAGTAATTAATTAAGTTAATTAATCCTGATTAGATTAACCTAATCACTAATTAAATTAACTAATCTGTAATTAACCTAAACAGAGAATGACAGGTGGGTCCCACTGGACCCACACGTCAGGTTGACCAGGTCAATGGTCAACGTTGACTGCTGACATCACTCTTATGTCATGCTGACGTCATCATTTACTATTCTGGATAATGTTGGGTTAAATAATTAATTAAATTCCAGAAATTAATAAAATCTTTAGAAAATCATATCTTTTAATCCGTAACTCGGATTAAAATATTTTCAACATGAAAGTTGCTCAGAACGACGAGACGAATTTGAATACGCAGCCCGTTTATCCGCCACGCATCCCTAGCATAGCGAACACGCAACTTTCCCCCTCTGTTTCATCTGTCCGAAAACGCGAAACACCGGGAATACTTTCCCGGATGTTTCCCCCCTTCACCGGTATCACCTCATACCGCGATAGGGCACCCCTAACACCGCTACTTGTCATGTCATGCATCACTATGCATCTGTTTGCTTAAATATTTATTGTTCCTTCCCCCTCTTCTCTCGCTAGACACCGAGACCGACGCCGCTGCTACCCAGTACGACTACGGAGTCGACGACCCCTCTCTCTTGCCAGAGCAACCAGGCAAGCCCCCCCCTTTGATCACCAGATATCGCCTACTCTTCTCTATACTGCTTGCATTAGAGTAGTGTAGCATGTTACTGCTTCCTGTTAATCCTATACTGATGCATAGCCTGTCCTTGCTACTACTGTTGTTACCTTTACCTGCAATCCTAATGCTTAGTATAGGATGCTAGTTTATCATCAGTGGCCCTACATCCTTGTCCGTCTGCCATGCTATACTATCGGGCCGTGATCACTCGGGAGTTGATCACGGGTATATGCTATATACTTTATACATGATACATGTGGTGACTAAAGACGGGTCGGCTTGAGGAGCACCCGCGAGTGGAGTTTTTGAGGCGGAGCGGCAGGGCAGGTTCCGACCACCTAGGAGAGAGGTGGGCCTGGCCCTGGTCGGCGTTCGCGGATACTTAACACGCTTAACGAGATCTGGGTATTTGATCTGAGTCTGGCCATTTGGTCTATACGCACTAACCATCTACGCGGGAGTAGTTATGGGTATCCCGGCGTCGTGGTATCAGCCGAAGCCTTCATGACGTCAGCGACTGAGTGGCGCGCGCCGGATTGGAACGTAAGCCTGCTCTTGTATTAAGGGGGCTAGTTCTGCTTCCGGCCGCGTATGCAACGTGCAGGTGTGCTAAGGGCGATGGGCCCAGACCCCTGTGCGCTTAGGTTTAGACCGGCGTGCTGACCTCTCTGTTGGTCTAGGTGGGGTTGCGACGTGTTGATCTTCCGAGGCCGGGCATGACCCAGGAAAGTGTGTCCGGCCAAATGGGATCGAGCGTGTTGGGGTATGTGGTGCACCCCTGCAGGGAAGTTAATCTATTCGAATAGCCATGATCTTCGGTAACAGGACGACTTGGAG
Source organism: Triticum urartu (assembly GCF_056163025.1). Classification (NCBI taxonomy): domain Eukaryota; kingdom Viridiplantae; phylum Streptophyta; class Magnoliopsida; order Poales; family Poaceae; genus Triticum; species Triticum urartu. The sequence goes on from NC_141875.1 coordinate 121,743,540, forward strand.
TTGTATCTTGACCTTATGACAACTAGAACCGGATACTTAATAAAACACACCCTTCCAAGTGCCAGATACAACCGGTGGTCGCTCTCTCACAGGGCGACGAGGGGAGGATCATCGGTTAGGATTATGCTATGCGATGCTACTTGGAGGACTTCAGTCTATTCTCTTCTACATGGTGCAAGACGGAGGCTGCCAGAAGCGTAGTCTTTGACAGGATTAGCTATCCCCCTCTTATTCTGGCATTCTGCAGTTCAGTCCACTGATATGGTCCTTTACACATATACCCATGCATATGTAGCGTAGCTCCTTGCTTGCGAGTACTTTGGATGAGTACTCACGGTTGCTTTCTCCCTCTTTTCCCCTATCCCTTCTACCTGGTTGTCGCAACCAGATGTTGGAGCCCAGGAGCCAGACGCCACCGTCGACGATGACTCCTACTACACCGGAGGTGCCTACTACTACGTGGTGCCCGCTGACGACGACCAGGAGTAGTTAGGAGGATCCCAGGCAGGAGGCCTGCGCCTCTTTCGATCTGTATCCCAGTTTGTGCTAGCCTTCTTAAGGCAAACTTGTTTAACTTATGTCTGTACTCAGATATTGTTGCTTCCGCTGACTCGTCTATGATCGAGCTCTTGTATTCGAGCCCTCGAGGCCCCTGGCTTGTAATATGATGCTTGTATGACTTATTTTTAATTGTAGAGTTGTTTTGTGATATCTTCCCGTGAGTCCCTGATCTTGACCGTACACGTTTGTGTGTATGATTAGTGTACGATTGAATCGGAGGCGTCACACTACCGGAACAGGGCTTCGCCTAAGCACCGCTACGACATAACGGAGGTGGATTATGGTGGAGGGGGCACCGCACACGGCTAAAAGATCAATGATCAACTTGTGTGTCTAGAGTGCCCCCTGCCCGTATATAAAGGAGTGGAGGAGGGGGAGAGGCCGGCCCTCCTAGGCGCGCCCCAAGGGGAGTCCTACTCCCACCGGGAGTAGGACTCCAACCCTTCCAAGAGTAGGAGTAGGAGAGAGGGAAGGAGGAGAGAGGTGGAAGGAAAGGGGGGCACCGCCCCCCTCCTTGTCCAATTTGGACTAGAGGGAGAGGGGGCGCGTGGCCTGCCCTGGCCGCTCCTCCTCTTCTCCACTAAGGCCCAATAGGCCGATCACACTCCCCGGGGGCTTCCGGTAACCCCCCGATACTCTGGTATTTATCCGAACTTGCCCGGAACCCTTCTGAAGTCCAAATATAGTCATCCAATATATCAATCTTTATGTCTCAACCATTTTGAGATTCCTCGTCATGTCTGTGATCAAATCCGGGACTCCAAACTACCTTCGGGACATCAAAACACATAAACTCATATTACCGATCGTCACCGAATGTTAAGCGTGCGGATAATATGTCTCCAACATATCTATAATTTTCGATTGCTCCATGCTATATTATCTTTTGTTTTGGACATTATTGGGCTTTATTATCCACTTTTATATTATTTTTGGGACTAACCTATTAATCGGAGGCCCAACCCAGAATTGTTGTTTTTTTGCCTATTTTAGGGTTTCGAAGAAAAGGAATATCAAACGGAGTCCAAACGGAATGAAACCTTCGGGAACGTGATTTTTGGAATGAACAAGACCTAGGAGACTTGGACCCTATGTCAAGCAACCAACAGGGAGGCCATGAGGTAGGGGGGCGCGCCTCCCCCCAGGCGCGCCCTCCACCCTCGTGGGCCCCCTGTTGCTCCACTGACGTACTTCTTCCTCCTATATATACCTACGTACCCCCAAACGATCAGATACAGAGCCAAAACCCTAATTCCACCACCGTAACTTTCTGTATCCACGAGATCCCATCTTGGGGCCTGTTCCGGAGCTCCGCCGGAGGGGGCATTGATCACGGAGGGCTTCTACATCAATACCATATCCTCTCCGATGAAGTGTGAGTAGTTTACCTCAGACCTTCGGGTGCATAGTTATTAGCTAGATGGCTTCTTCTCTCTTTTTGGATCTCAATACAAAGTTCTCCCCCTCTCTTGTGGAGATCTATTTGATGTAATCTTCTTTTACGGTGTGTTTGTTTAGACCGATGAATTGTGGGTTTATGATCAAGTTTATCTATGAACAATATTTGAATCTTCTCTGAATTCTTTTATGTATGATTGGTTATCTTTACAAGTCTCTTCGAATTATCAGTTTGGTTTGGCCTACTAGATTGATCTTTCTTGCAATAGGATAAGTGTTTAGCTTTGGGTTCAATCTTGCGGTGTCCTTTCCCAGTGACAATAGGGGCAGCAAGGCACGTATTGTATTGTTGCCATCGAGGATAACAAGATGGGGTTTTCATCATATTGCATGAGTTTATCCCTCTACATCATGTCATCTTGCTTAAGGCATTACTCTGTTCTTATGAACTTAATACTCTAGATGTATGATGGATAGCGGTCGATGTGTGGAGTAATAGTAGTAGATGCAGGCAGGAGTCGGTCTACTTGTCTCGGACGTGATGCCTATGTACATGATCTTACATAAATATTCTCATAACTATGCTCAATTCTGTCAATAGCTCAACAGTAATTTGTTCACCCACCGTAAAATACTTATGATGTTGAGAGAAGCCACTAGTGAAACCTATGGCCCCTGGGTCTATCTTCATCATATTAAATCTTCCAGTACTTAGTTATTCTCATTGCTTTTATTTTACTTTGCATCTTTATCATAAAAATACCAAAAATATTATCTTATCATATCTATCAGATCTCACTCTCGTAAGTGATCGTGTGGGGATTGAAAACCCCTTATCGCATTGGTTGCAAGGATTTATTTGTTTTGTGTAGGTGCGAGGGACTCGCGCGTAGCCTCCTACTAGATTGATACCTTGGTTCTCAAAAACTGAGGGAAATACTTACTCTACTTTGCTGCACCACCCTCTCCTCTTCAAGGGAAAACCAATGCAAGTGGTCAAGAGGTAGCAAGAAGGATTTCTGGCGCCGTTGCCGGGGAGGTCTACGCAAAAGTCAAACATACCAAGTACCCATCACTAACCCTTATCTCCCGCATTATATTATTTGCCATTTGCCTCTCATTTTCCTCTCCCCCACTTCACCCTTGCCGTTTTATTCGCCCTCTCTCTCTATCCTCCCTCTCTTTCTCTATTTGCCTCCTTTTCGCTTGCTCCTCGTTTTCTTGTGTGTTGGATTTCTTGTTTGTCACGATGGCTCAAGATAACACTAAATTGTGTGACTTTACCAATACCAACAACAATGATTTTATTAGCACTCTGATTTCTCCTCTTACCGATGCTGAATCTTGTGAAGTTAATGCTGCCTTACTGAATCTTGTCATGAAAGATTTGTTTTCCGGCCTTCCTAGTGAAGATGCCGCTACCAATCTAAATAGCTTCATTGATTTGTGTGATATGCAAAAGAAGAAAGATGTTGATAATGATATTGTTAAATTGAAGCTATTTCCTTTTTCGCTTAGAGATTGTGCTAAAGCTTGGTTTTCGTCTTTCCCTAAAAATAGTATTGACTCTTGGAATAAGTGCAAAGATGCTTTTATCTCTAAGTATTTTCCTCCCGCTAAGATCATCTCTCTTAGAAACAATATTATGAATTTTAAGCAACTTGATCATGAACATGTTGCACAAGCTTGGGAGAGGATGAAATTAATGATACGTAATTGCCCAACACATGGTTTAAATTTGTGGATGATTATACAAATTTTTTATGCCGGATTGAATTGGTTATAGAAATCTTTTAGATTCGGCCGCGAGAGGCACTTTTTTGGAAATCACTTTAGGAGAAGCTACTAAACTCCTAGATAATATTATGGTTAATTATTCTCAATGGCACACTGAAAGATCTACTAATAAGGAAGTACATGCGATAGAAGAAATTAATGTTTTGAGTGGAAAGATGGATGAACTTATGAAATTATTTGCTAATAAAAGTGTTTCTTCTGATCATAATGATATGCCCTTGTCTACTTTGATTGAGAATAATAATGAATCTATGTATGTGAATTTTGTTGGTAGGAACAATTTTGTTAACAAGGCGTATAGAGGAAACTTTAATCCTAGGCCTTATCCTAGCAATTCCTCTAATAATTATGGTAATTCCTACAACAATTCTTATGGAAATTATAATAAGATGCCCTCAGATTTTGAATCTAATATTAAAGAATTTATTACTTCGCAAAAGAATTTCAATGCTTTGATTGAAGAAAAATTGCTTAAGATTGATGAGTTGGCTACGAACATTGATAGAATTTCTCTTGATGTTGATTCTTTGAAACTTATATCTATTCCACCCAAGCATGATATCAATGAGTCTCTCAAATCCATGAGAATTTCCATTGATGAGTGCAAAGAAAGAACCGCTAGGATGTGTGCTAAGAAAGATTCCTTTATATGAGCGTGTTCTTCTAGTTTCCATGATAATAAACATGAAGATCTAAAAGTTATTGATGTGTCCCCTATTAAATCTTTGTTTTGCAATATGAATCTTGATAATGACGGGACTGAATATGATCCACCTTTACCTAGAAGGCGTTCCAAAAATTCGGAGTTTTTAGATCTTGATGCTAAATTTGATAAAAGTGGGATTGAAGAGATCAAAACTCTTGATGTTAATGAACCTACTATTTTGGATTTCAAGAAATTTAATTATGATAATTGCTCTTTAATAGATTGTATTTCCTTGTTGCAATCCGTGCTAAATTCTCCTCATGCTTATAGTAAAAATAAAGCTTTTACCAAACATACCGTTGATGCTTTGATGCAATCTTATGAAGAAAAACTTGAGTTGGAAGTTTCTATCCCTAGAAAACTTTATGATGAGTGGGAACCAACTATTAAAATTAAAATTAAAGATCATGAATGCTATGCTTTGTGTGATTTGGGTGCTAGTGTTTCCACGATTCCAAAGACTTTGTGTGATTTGTTAGGTTTCCGTGATTTCGATGATTGCTCTTTAAACTTGCACCTTGCAGATTCCACTATTAAGAAACCTATTGGAAGAATTAATGATGTTCTTATTGTTGCAAATAGGAATTATGTGCCTGTAGATTTTATCGTTCTTGACATAGATTGCAATCCTTCATGTCCTATTATTCTTGGTAGACCTTTCCTTAGAACGATTGATGCAATTATTGATATGAAGGAAGGAAATATTAGATTCCAATTTCCGTTAAGAAAAGGCATGGAACACTTTCCTAGAAATAAAATTAAATTACCTTATGAATCTATTATGAGAGCCACTTATGGATTGCCTACCAAAGATGGCAATACCTAGATCTATCCTTGCTTTTTATGCCTAGCTAGGGGCGTTAAACGATAGCGCTTGTTGGGAGGCAACCCAATTTTATTTTTATTCCTTCCTTTTTGCTCCTGTTTAGTAATAAATAATTTATCTATCCTCTGTTTTGGTTGTGTTTTTTGTGTTTAATTAGTGTTTGTGCCAAGTAGAACCGTTGGGGAGACTTGGGGAAAGTCTTGTTAATCTTGCTGTAAAAAACAGAAACTTTAGCGCTCACGAGAACTGCTGCCATTTTTATTTGGAAAGTGTTATTTAGTTAATTATTTTTGAAGATGATTAATAGATAAATTACTCACGTCCAGGAATTTATTTTAGAACTTTTGGGGTTCCAGATATTGCGCTAGCTACAGATTACTACAGACTGTTCTGTTTTTGACAGATTCTGTTTTTCGTGTGTTGTTTGCTTATTTTCATGAATCTATGGCTAGTAAAATAGTTTATAAACCATAGATAAGTTGTAATACAGTAGGTTTAACACCAATATAAATAAATAATGAGTTCATTACAGTACCTTGAAGTGGTCTTTTGTTTTCTTTCGCTAACGGAGCTCACGAGATTTTCTACTTTAAGTTTTGTGTTGTGAAGTTTTCAAGTTTTGGGTAAAGATTTGATGGATTATGGAACAAGGAGTGGCAAGAGCCTACGCTTGGGGATGCCGAAGGCACCCCCAAGATAATCTAAGGACACCTAAAAGCCAAAGCTTGGGGATGCCCCGGAAGGCATCCCCTCTTTCGTCTACTTCCATCGGTAACTTTACTTGGAGCTATATTTTTATTCACCACATGATATGTGTTTTGCTTGGAGCGTCTTGTATGATTTGAGTCTTTATTTTTTATTTTACCACAATCATCTTTGCTGTACACACCTTTTGAGAGAGACACACATGATTCAGAAATTGTTAGAATACTCTATGTGCTTCACTTATATCTTTTGAGTTATATAGTTTTGCTCTAGTGCTTCACTTATATCTTTTAGAGCACGGTGGTGGATTTGTTTTATGGAAACTATTGATCTCTCATGCTTCACTTAGATTATTTTGAGAGTCTTAAATAGCATGGTAATTTGCTTAAATAATCCTAATATGCTAGGTATACAAGATTAATAATAAAATTCTCTTATGAGTGTGTTGAATACTATGAGAAGTTTGATACTTGATAATTGTTTTGAGATATGGAGATGGTGATATTAGAGTCATGCTAGTTGAGTAGTTGTGAATTTGGGAGATACTTGTGTTAACGTTCGTGATTCCCGTAGCAGGCACGTATGGTGAACCGTTATGTGATGAAGTAGGAGCATGATTTATTTATTGATTGTCTTCCTTATGAGTGGCGGTCGGGGACGAGCGATGGTCTTTTCCTACCAATCTATCCCCCTAGGAGCATGCGCGTAATACTTTGCTTTGATAACTTGTATATTTTTGCAATAAGTATATGAGTTCTTTATGACTAATGTTGAGTCCATGGATCATACGCACTCTCACCCTTCAACCATTGCTAGCCTCTCTAATACCGCGCACCTTTCGTCGGTATTATACACCCACCATATACCTTCCTCAAAACAGCCACCATACCTACCTATCATTGCATTTCCATAGCCATTCCGAGATATATTGCCATGCAACTTTCCACCGTTCCGTTTACTATGAGATGCTCCATCATTGTCATATTGCTTTGCATGATCATGTAGTTGACATTGAATTTGTGGCAAAGCCACCATTCATAATTCTTTCATACATGTCACTCATGAGTCATTCCATATCCCGGTACACTGCCGGCGGCCTTCACATAGAGTCATATTTTGTTCTAAGTATCGAGTTGTAATTCTTGAGTTGTAAGAAAATAAAAGTGTGATGATCATCATTATTAGAGCATTGTCCCAGTGAGGAAAGGATGATGGAGACTATGATTCCCCCACAAGTCGGGATGAGACTCCGGACGAAAAAAGAGGCCATAAAAAAGGAGAAGGCCCAAATAAAGAAAATGATAGAAAAAGAGAGAAGGGACAATGCTACTATCCTTTTACCACACTTGTGCTTCAAAGTAGCACCATGATCTTCATGATAGAGAGTCTCCTTTGTTATCACTTTCATATACTAGTGGGAATTTTTCATTATAGAACTTGGCTTGCATATTCCAATGATGGGCTTCCTCAAAATGCCCTAGGTCTTCGTGAGCAAGCAAGTTGGATGCACACCCACTTAGTTTCTTTTTGAGCTTTCATATACTTATAGCTGTAGTGCATCCGTTGCATCGCAATCCCTACTCACTCACATTGATATCTATTGATGGGCATCTCCATAGCCTGTTGATACGTCTAGTTGATGTGAAACTATCTTCCCTTTTTGTCTCCTCCACAACCACCATTCTATTCCACCTAAAGTGCTATGTCCATGGCTCACGCTCATGTATTGCGTGAAGATTGAAAAAGTTTGAGAACACCAAAAGTATGAAACAATTGCTTGGCTTGTCATCGGGGTTGTGCATGATTTAAATACTTTGTGTGGTGAAGATAGAGCATAGCCAGACTATATGATTTTGTAGGGATAACTTTCTTTGGCCATGTTATTTTGAGAAGACATAATTGCTTAGTTAGTATGCTTGAAGTATTATTATTTTTATGTCAATATTGAACTTTTGTCTTGAATCTTCCGGATCTGAATATTCATACCACAATTAAGAAGAATTACACTGAAAATATGCCAAGTAGCATTCCACATCAAAAATTCTTTTTTTATCATTTACCTATTCGAGGACGAGCAGGAATTAAGCTTGGGGATGCTTGATACGTCTCCAACATATCTATAATTTTTGATTGCTCCATTCTATATTATCTTTTGTTTTGGACATTATTGGGCTTTATTATCCACTTTTATATTATTTTTGGGACTAACCTATTAACCGGAGGCCCAACCCAGAATTGTTGTTTTTTTGCCTATTTTAGGGTTTCGAAGAAAAGGAATATCAAACGGAGTCCAAACGGAATGAAACCTTCGGGAATGTGATTTTTGGAACGAACAAGACCCAGGAGACTTGGACCCTACGTCAAGCAACCAACAGGGAGGCCATGAGGTAGGGGGGCGCGCCTCCCCCCAGGCGCGCCCTCCACCCTCGTGGGCCCCCTGTTGCTCCACTGACGTACTTCTTCCTCCTATATATACCTACGTACCCCCAAACGATCAGATACAGAGCCAAAACCCTAATTCCACCACCGTAACTTTCTGTATCCACGAGATCCCATCTTGGGGCCTGTTCCGGAGCTCCGCCGGAGGGGGCATCGATCACGGAGGGCTTCTACATCAATACCATATCCTCTCCAATGAAGTGTGAGTAGTTTACCTCAGACCTTCGGGTGCATAGTTATTAGCTAGATGGCTTCTTCTCTCTTTTTGGATCTCAATACAAAGTTCTCCCCCTCTCTTGTGGAGATCTATTCGATGTAATCTTCTTTTACGGTGTGTTTGTTTAGACCGATGAATTGTGGGTTTATGATCAAGTTTATCTATGAACAATATTTGGATCTTCTCTGAATTCTTTTATGTATGATTGGTTATCTTTACAAGTCTCTTCGAATTATCAGTTTGGTTTGGCCTACTAGATTGATCTTTCTTGCAATAGGAGAAGTGTTTAGCTTTGGGTTCAATCTTGCGGTGTCCTTTCCCAGTGACAATAGGGGCAGCAAGGCACGTATTGTATTGTTGCCATCGAGGATAACAAGATGGGGGTTTCATCATATTGCATGAGTTTATCCCTCTACATCATGTCATCTTGCTTAAGGCATTACTCTGTTCTTATGAACTTAATACTCTAGATGTATGATGGATAGCGGTCGATGTGTGGAGTAATAGTAGTAGATGGAGGCAGGAGTCGGTCTACTTGTCTCGGACGTGATGCCTATATACATGATCATACATAGATATTCTCATAACTATGCTCAATTCTGTCAATTGCTCAACAGTAATTTGTTCACCCACCGTAAAATACTTATGATGTTGAGAGAAGCCACTAGTGAAACCTATGGCCCCTGGGTCTATCTTCATCATATTAAATCTTCCAGTACTTAGTTATTTTCAGCTTTTATTTTACTTTGCGTCTTTATCATAAAAATACCAAAAATATCATCTTATCATATCTATCAGATCTCACTCTCGTAAGTGACCGTGTAGGGATTGACAACCCCTTATCGCGTTGGTTGCGAGGATTTATTTGTTTTGTGTAGGTGCGAGGGACTCGCGCGTAGCCTCCTACTGGATTGATACCTTGGTTCTCAAAAATCGAGGGAAATACTTATGCTACTTTGCTGCACCACCCTTTCCATTTCAAGGGAAAACCAACGCAAGTGCTCAAGAGGTAGCAGCGGACCCTACGGGTTCGAGAACTTTGTAGACATGACCGAGACTCGTCTCCGGTCAATAACCAATAGCGGAACCTGGATGCTCATATTGGCTCCTACATATTCTATGAAGATCTTTATCGGTCAAACCGCATAATGGTATACGTTGTTCCCTTTGTCATCGGTATGTTACTTGCCATATCTTGACAGTCTTGACGAAGGCCCATTTTGGCCAGGTGACGTTCGGAAGCTTGCTCACCATGGCGCCTCCACAGTCTGCGTGCTCCCCGTCAACCACCTTCGGCTTCACGTTGAAGACCTTAATCCATGGGCCGAAGTGGGGGGAATGCGGAGGAGCACCTCGCACATGATGATGAACGCCGAAATGTGGAGGAAGGAATTTGGGGTTAGATCGTGGAAATCTAGCTCATAATAAACAATAAGGCCGCGGACGAAAGGGTGTAGAGGAAACCCTAGTCCGCTAAGAAAGTGAGGGATGAACACTACCCTCTTGTTAGGCTCCGGAGTGGGGATGATCTGCTTTTTGGTAGGGAGCCGGTGGGTGATGTCCGCTGCTAAGTACCCCGATTCCCGGAGTTCCTTGACGTTCCTCTCCATGATGGAGGAAGCCATCCACTTGCCCTGTGAGGCGGATCTGGACATGGCTGGAGTGTTTGGTGGCGCCGGAAAAGATCGAAACTTGGGCGCTGGAGCTCGAGGATGGAAGGGCTGAGGAAGAAGAAGGCGTGAGGTAAAAAGATGGATCCTTATCCTCTTATAAAGGCAGTGAATATCAAGCGCCTCCCCATGAGCCTTAAAACTCGCCTGTTCCCAAGGGATCTTGCGAACGACACAGTTGGATTACGCAAACCCGTATTGATGGGAATCCCGCAATAAGGGGACATGATCTCTGCTTTGACAAGACGTGTCTATGAAGACCGCGCCTCGAAACGCGAAGCGAGAGGCCACAAAACGGTTCAAATTAATAATAAGGCCAAATGTAATGTCTCGCCGGAAAAAGCTATCAGTAGACATGACTTATTTTGTTTAAGTATTTTGCCCTTATGGCTCAAGGTTGTAACTATTATGCAGAGCCAGATATAGTTCAATAGCTTTGGAGTATTCCGAGAAGGAACCCGCCTTGCATTGCCGAAGACAATCTACGCGTCGGACACATTGTCATTGAAGCCTGGTTCAGGGGCTACTGAGGGAGTCCTGGATTATGGGGTCCTCGGGGATCCGGCCTATCTTCCATGGGCCGGACTGATGGGGCGTGAAGATACAAGATAGATGGCCTCCCCCCGTGTCTGGATGGGACTCTCCTTTGCGTGGATAGCAAGCTTGCCGTCCGGATGTGAAGTTTCCTTTCTCTATAAACCGACTTTGTACAACCCTAGGCCCCTCCGGTGTCTATATAAACTGGAGGGTTTGGTCCATAGAGGCTAGGACAAATCATACGGGCTAGACATCTAGGGTTTAGCCATTACGATCTCAAGGTAGATCAACTCTTGTAACCCCTATACTCATCAAAGTCAATCAAGCAGGAAGTAGGGTATTACCTCCATTAAGAGGTCCCGAACCAGGGTAAACATCGTGTCCCCTGCCTCCTGTTACCTTCGATCCTCAGACGCACAGTTTGGGACCACCTACCCGAGATCTGCCGGTTTTGACACCGACAACAGTGTCCTCACTGTTGTCGGGGACACCAAGGAAGCCTTGTCGGCCCTCAAACTTGCCTTCAGGGCCGCGGCTGCGGCGCGACCGGGTGAGGGAGGAGCCCTAGAGGCTCCAGGGGCTGCGCCAGCAAAGAAGAAGCAGCTGTTCTACAAAGATCGTGCCGAGACGAAGCAAGTACCAGTTGATGAGGACGGGGTGTCGAGCGCCACCTTCACCATAGGTGCCGGCCTCCCTTTAGATCAAGAGGAGGCGTTGGTCAGCTTCTTGCACAAGAACAAGGATGTGTTCGCATGGGAGCCTAAGGATCTGGTCGGGATCCCGAGGGGGATAATCGAGCATCACCTAAGGGTATGCCCTAACGTGCGCCCTGTGAAGCAAAAGGCGCATCAGCAGTCCACAGAAAAGCAGTCGTTCATCGTCCTGGAGACCCGCAAACTGCAAGAAGCCGGTGTCATTCGTGAGGTGCGGTACCCGAAATAGTTGGCTGTCGGTGTCAAAACCGGCGGATCTCGGGTAGGGGGTCCCGAACTGTGCATCTAGGCCGGATGGTAACAGGAGGCAGGGGACACGATGGTTTACCCAGGTTCGAGCCCTCTTGATGGAGGTAAAACCCTACGTCCTGCTTGATTAATATTGATGATATGGGTAGTACAAGAGTAGATCTACCACGAGATCAGAGAGGCTAAACCCTAGAAGCTAGCCTATGGTATGATTGTTGTTCGTCCTACGGACTAAAACTCCTGGGTTAATATAGACACCGGAGAGGGCTAGGGTTACACAGAGTCGGTTACAATGGTAGGAGATCTACATATCTGTATCGCCAAGCTTGCCTTCCACGCCAAGGAAAGTCCCTTCCGGACACGGGACAAAGTCTTCAATCTTGTATCTTCATAGTCCAGGAGTCCGGCCGAAGGTATAGTTCGGCTATCCGGACACCCCCTAATCGAGGACTCCCTCAGTAGCCCCTAAACCAGGCTTCAATGACGACGAGTCCGGTGCGCAGATTGTCTTCGGCATTGCAAGGCGGGTTCCTCCTCCAAATACTTCATAGAAGATTTTGAACACAAATGTAGTGTCCGGCTCTGCAAAATAAGTTTCCACATATTGCCATAGAGAGAATAATATTTACACAAATCAAATCTGCTAACGTATTCCGTAGCGTGACATCACACCACGCCCAAGTCTTTATTCGAATCGTTTTACTGTCCCACATCAGCGCGTTTAGCGAAGCGGTTTCCTTGGCACGTCTTGTTAAAGCAGAGATCGTGTCCCCTTATTCCGGGATTCTCATCAATACGGGTGTGGGTAACCCAACTTCTCCATTGACTACGGCGCTTGGGAGATAAGCGAGTTTTACCAGGCTGGTGGGGGCGCATAGTCGCGTCCACCCATATAAGGGGATAAGGATCCACCTTTTCATCCACGCCTTCTTCCTCCTTTGCCTATCCATTTCCGTGCACTCGAGCTCCAGCGCCCAAGTCCGCACACCCCACCTCAACCTTCTCCAGCCATGTCCGGAACGGGAGGCAAGTGGATGGTCTCCTCCGTCACGGAGGGACACATCAAAAGACTGAGGAAGGCCGGATACTTGTCTAACGACATTGTGCACCGGCTTCCCGAAGAGGGCAGCTCATCCCCACCCCTTGGCCCCATGAGAGGGTGGTGTTCCTCCCCCATTTTCTCCGCGGACTGGGCTTCCCTCTCCACCCATTTGTCCGGGGGCTCATGTTCTACTATGGCCTGGATTTCCACGATCTGGCCCCAGTCTTTGTCCTCAACATCTCGGCGTTTATCGTCGTGTGCGAGGCTTTCTTCCACATCCGCCCCCATTTCGGACTATGGCTCAAGACTTTCAATGTCAAGCCGAAGGTGGTGCGCGGCACCCAAGCGGAGTGCGGAGGCGCCATGGTGGGCAAGATGCCCAACGTCCTATGGTTCGAGGGCTCCTTCGTGGAATCCCTAAAGGTTTGGCAGTCGGGGTGGTTTTACATCACCGAGCCGCGTGACCCTGAATGGGTCGCAACCCCCGAGTCCCGATCCGGATCCCCTACGCGGCTCGCCTCCTGGAAAGAGATGGGCCTCTCATGGGGTAAAAAAGGAGAGCTGACCGGACTCCAAACATGCGTCCAAACCCTGGTGGACAGGAAGCTCAAACTTGTCAACGTAGTCCAGGTTATGCTCATCGGCCGGATCCTCTCGTGTCAACAACGGGCTTTCAACCTGTGGGAGTTCGACCCGGCACGGCACCGAACTCCGAGCAGGCTCTTCGACACGACGTACGAAGATGCTTGGGTGGTACTTTTCATGGGTGCCAAGGCCCCCGCATCCGCTACCTAGGATCGTGGATTTAGCACGTAGCGTCACGCTTGTGCGGTAAGATGTTTTTTCCTTTTATAGGGTATTAGTTTTTCATAGTTTGACTCCATGCGGGATCTAAGCTCCCTTACCTTTGACAGGATTGATAGGAGACGTCCGGACAGATCAACTGTCCAGCTCCTTTGCCCGAAGGCCCAGTGGACGCTTGCTTGGCGAAGCTACTGGTTCCGGCGCCCTATGTGGTGCCGAAGAAGAAGGCCAAGAAGAAGGCCACGGGGACTCGAAAGAGTGCCCGACGCCAGGAGGTGTCAGATTCATCATCCGACGACTCCAAGGTGCACTCCTCCCATGAAGACGAGGATGAGGAAGAAGAGACCTCTCCCCCTCCAGCGGGGGGAGGGAAGAAAAGGAAGGCCGCCCCAACCGGGGAGGCCGAAGGGTCCAAGAGGGGGAAGACCCCTCCTCCGGACTACTCCACCAACGCCGACGACGGCGAAGAGTCGTGGCCGCACAGGGCCAAGACCCTGGCGAGATCATAAGTATCCAGATACCAGAGTGATTCATAGTATTCCCCAATTGCACAGCTTTTCCTTATGTCGAACATGATTGTGCAGTCCGCCCAAGGCCAGGCTCGACGAGTCGTCGAGCGGCTCCCTGGATTCGTCGGATATGAATTCGCTTCCGACGGCTTCCTCCCCCCACCCTACGGACGGCGCCGACGTGGCGTCCCAACAGGTTCCAAGCCAGGAGGAGGTGGTCCCGGAGGCGCCGCAAGGCAACCTCCCGGACTCCAGGCGTAAAGGGGATAGAACCCCCAAGGGCTCCAAGTCCGGCCTTGAGCCGGACACCGCGCCGGAACCTTCAACGGTTCCGGACTCCGGTAGGAAGCCTCCTTCCAAGAGGAGCAAGCCTACCGAGCCAGTGACCTCCGTCCAACCGGAGGCACTGGACAATTTGCTGGAGACGCTTAACGGCGCCTCCATCGACGAGGATTACCGCACTATTATGAGTGCGGTGATCCAGAAGGTTCAGTTCGCCAAGAGCGGACTGACTAAAGCCTGTGCTAGCCTTCTAACAGGCTTTGAGGTAAGTAAAGAATATGTAAAAATATTACCGCATAGACAGTAGCCCCTGATGCTCTGTTTGGTGTTCGGAAAGAAAAGCCGAATAGAGGATCTAATAACATTCGTAGGAGTCTAACATAATCAAGTCAATATGCGTATGCAAGCTTCGGTGCTGGCCTCTGCCTCACTGACTTGCGGAGGTGGATACGCTGAAGCAGAACCTCGAGCGATCCGAGCAAGAGCTCGGCCTAGCCAAGCAGCAGCTCGAGGAGAAGGAAGGTAAGAAATAGCTTATTGAAATATGTGAAAGGTGCAATTGCAAAAAGTGACAGGATTAACGCGGCTATTGTAGGGGCCACAACTGAGGTGGCGACCCTTAAGCAAACTCCGTCCGAGGCCGAAAAGAGGGCGGCCACAGAGCGCACCGAGCGGGAGAAGCATGAGACATAGGTTGGCGAGGTGCGGCAAGAGCTCCAGGCTCTCATGAAAAACATGAGAGTTTGGAGCTTGACTCAAAGACGCGAGAGTCTGAGCTCGCGGCGGCCATTGAAGATGCCAAGTCTGCCAAGGCCAAAGCCCAGAAGGCCCTCCAGGAGGTTGAGGCAATAAAAAAGATAGCGGCGGGTAAAGCATTCTTTATGCAAAGCAAGCACGTAAAAGTGAATTACTTGTCACTTACCCGAATCCGGAGCTCTCCAGGAGCATTCGCAGACTTGCCCCGTAGCGTGTCGGATGCCGCCGCCTTCTACCGAGCCGAGGAGGGAAGCTCGATGGAGAAGGTGTTCTGGTCTCAGTATGCTGAGGCCGAACACCCGGTGCCCTTGAGCGACCAGCTGAAACAACTGGTCGGGCTCCATAAGGTGGTCGAATAGGCCACGAAGGGCCTCATAGTCCGGCTGTGGCCTAGAGAGGCCATGCCTGGGAGCTACTTCGGGCTGGTGAGGCGGCTGGTGGAGGCATGTCCAAGGCTCGAAGTCATCAAGCGCTCCGTATGCATCGAGGGTGCCCGTAGGGCGCTTGCCCGTGCGAAGGTGCACTGGGGCAAGCTGGATGCTGAGAAGCTTGTGAAGGACGGGCCACCACCGGGCAAGGAGCATCGCAAGCCCGAGATTTATTATGAGGGCGTTCTGAAGGGTGCCCGCCTTGTGGCGGATGAATGTTCCATGAATGTAATTTTTTAGTAAACTCGCTCGTTTTGTCCTGTGCACTGAAAACTTGTTCATGTGCGCTAAGAAATGCTTTTTGAATTTAAAATATTACCTTCTGTGCGGCCGTTTATCAAATTTAAGAGATGGCGAGTCGTCGGCTTCTGCCCCCATGGCACGAGTGCTGGGGTGTTCGGGATAAACATGAGCGCTCTTTTTCCCATTCTTGGGTCCTTTGAGGGAGGCGCTCAACACAACGAACAAGGCAATCAGACTATAATGCTTGAACACTCTCACTTAGACATAGAATTCTATAATTTTAAATTTCGGCGAAGCCCCTAGTGTTCGGAAGACCGAGTTCGGGGCGCTATCCACGCCTAGGCCGGACAAAGCAACTCCTCGCTCTAAGCGGCATAAGTCTTTAGGGACTCGAAAACCTCTCGAACAGTGACCAGCTCTCGCCTCATCATGACGGTCAGTTTTAGCTTTCTCTACTGAGGTGCTTAGCCCAGCTCAACTGGGGAACAATTTCGCAGTAGTTCTCCTAGTGCTACCTTAGCCGATATAACGGAACGTAAGGTACCAAAACATAGGAGCCGGGCAGACCCAACTATTGACCCAAGACCTGATTCGGAGCCGATGCATATAATGCTATAAGTTCGGGGTGCCGCACTTGTGAAAGTGTTCGGACTTCTCACACCATGTTGTGGGGTACTTAAGTCCCTGGCGTATTGGTCGTACCAAAGTGTACGGGTGCAACATGTCATTAATGAACATATATTCGTAAAAAAGAGTAATGCAATAATAGACGGAAGCTATGCATTGTTTATTTAAAAAAGGCTGCGATCAAAGCAGGACGATACAAATAGTGCGATAAGCAAAAGATGGGACTATCAAATATGTCCTTTCCAGGGGCGAGTTGCGGAATGTTATGCGAAACAGGTATACTGCTCGTTATAGAGACCACCTTAGAGTTCCATAGTGTGGCGTAGCTTTCTGCTTCCCTGGTTGTATAGTTTGTGTGGCAATTGTACTGCCGAACAAGCCTTCCGAAGAATGGAGTCCTGAAAATAAGAGAAAATTAAGAAATCGGCAGCCCCTAGTGCGGTTTAAGCCGCGTTTCGGGCGTGCCGTGATGGTGCCCCTCCCCCTGTGCCCATGGTATTTCCAGAGCATAGTTATGCACGCGCAGCACTGGTTTCGCAAGTTCGCGAGGGCTGGGGTTGGGGCCGCATTGTTACGCTTGCTCTGAACGTGTCGGGCGGTCTTGGTGTAGGTTACTCCGGGCGCGCTTGATGGTGTCTAGACGTTTAATGGCCGGACTAGAGAATTGCCTTGAGAGGCTACTTTGTACTTCCGCTGCGATAGCCGCCGTATGCTCCTCCGTTCGGAGAGAGCGTTCCGTGTTTCCATTGACCGTGATGATGCCTCGAGGGCCTGGCATCTTGAGCTTGAGGTATGCGTAGTGCGGCACCGCATTGAACTTGGCAAATGCGGTTCGCCCGAGAAGTGCGTGATAGCCACTGCGGAACGGGACTATGTCGAAGATTAACTCCTCGCTTCGGAAATTATCCGGAGATCCGAAGACCACTTCAAGTGTAACTGAGCTTGTATAGTTGGCTTCTACACCTGGTATGATGCCTTTAAAGGTCGTTCTGGTGGGTTTAATCCTTGAGGGATCGATGCCCATTTTCCGCACTGTATCCTCATAAAGCAGGTTCAGGCTGCTGCCGCCGTCCATAAGGACTCTAGTGAGGTGAAATCCGTCAATAATTGGGTCTAGAACCAATGCGGCGAATCCGCCATGACGGATGCTAGTGGGGTGGTCCCTTCGATCAAAAGTGATCGGGCAGGAAGACCATGGGTTGAACTTTGGGGTGACTGGCTCCATCGCGTATACGTCCCTTAGCATACGCTTCCGCTCCCTCTTGGGGACGTGGGTTGCTTATATCATGTTCACCGTCGCACTTGTGGGGGAAAACCTTTCCGTCCACTGTTGTTCGGCGGCCGGGGCTCCTCCTCGTCATCGCTATGCAGCCCCTTGTCTCTGCTTTCGGCATTTAACTTGCTTGCTTGCTTGAACACCCAACAATCCCGGTTGGTGTGATTGGCTGGTTTTTCGGGGGTGCCATGTATCTAGCATGAGCGGTCGAGTATTCGGTCCAAACTGGACGGGCTCGGAGTATGTCTTTTGAATTGCTTTTTCCGCTGACCGGGTTTAGAGCCTCTGAATCCGGCATTAACTGCCGTATCCTCAGCGTTGTTGCCGTTAATGCTGCGCTTTTGCTTGTTGCGACGCGACCTGCCACTGCTGTCCTTGGTATCCGAATTACCAGGGCTCTTGGTCATGTTATTGCTGCGAGCTAGCCAGCTGTCTTCTCCCGCACAAAAGCGGGTCATAAGTGTCGTGAGGGCTGCCATAGATTTCGGCTTTTCTTGTCCTAGGTGCCGTGCAAGCCACTCGTCGCGGATGTTATGCTTGAAGGCTGCTAGGGCCTATGCGTCCGGACAGTCGACAATTTGATTTTTCTTGGTTAGGAACCGTGTCCAGAATTGTCTGGCCGATTCCTCTGGCTGCTGAATTATGTGGCTTAGGTCATCGGCGTCTGGTGGTCGCACATAAGTGCCCTGGAAATTGTCAAGGAATGCGGCTTCCAGGTCCTCCCAACAACCAATTGATTCTGCTGGCAAGCTGTTAAGCCAATGCCGAGCTGGTCCTTTAAGCTTGAGTGGGAGGTATTTGATGGCGTGTAGGTCATCACCGCGGGCCATGTGGATATGAAGGAGATAGTCCTCGATCCATACCGCAGGATCTGTTGTGCCATCGTATGATTCGATGTTCACGGGTTTGAAACCGTCGGGGATTTGATGATCCATTACTTCATCTGTGAAGCATAGTGGGTGTGCGGCGCCTCTGTATTGGGCTATATCACGACGCAGCTCAAACGAGCTTTGTCTACTGTGTTCGGCCCGGCCGGATTTACTGTATCCAGTGTGACGTGTACCGTCTCATGCCGTGGGGCGCCCACGTGATCCGTAGATCGATCTTGTTTGCCTTGCCTTGTCCTCCAATATGTCTCGTAGGTCTGGCGCATTTTCCCATGCCTTGGTAGTTTTTGAGCGGCACCGGGGTGTGGCTTGAGTGGAGGGCCGAGAGGCCTCTCTGTCGCGGCCACGGGGTGGCCGGTCGGCTGCATCATGCGCTGGTGATGTAGGTTTAGGTGCTTCCTCCTCTAATTGGGGTAGCAACCTGCGCTTTGGGTAGTTCTTGGAGGGGCGTTCGAGTTCATACTCTTCGGCCGCAAGGACTTCAGTCCATCTGTTGGCTAGCAAATCTTGATCAGCTCTAAGCCGTTGCTATTTTTTCTTGAGGCTGCTCGCCGTGGCCATAAGCCTGCGTTTGAAACGCTCTTGTTCGACGGGATCCTCTGGCATGACAAATTCGTCGTCGTCGAGGATTGCCTCGTCTTCGGAGGGAGGCATATAATTATCGTCCTCGACCTCTCTGTCTGCCGCTCTCTCATGAGGGCTGACTTCTCTATCCTCCTGTGCTGAATCTTGCTGGAGGTGGTTGTTTTGGGCACTATCCAGGGTGTTATTATCTTCCATGCCAGAATCACCGTTTTTGTTATGGCGGGATTTAGAGCGGCGCCGCTGACGCTGGCGCTTAGGCTGCTTCTTGGAGGGGTCATCCTCTGCTGTTCCATCGCCATTGCCTTCTTTTGGGGTGTCCACCATGTATATATCATATGACGAGGTGGCTTTCCAGTGCCCTATAGGCACTGGTTCTTGATCGTCTCCTGCATCGGCGTCCATACCGTCGATGTCTTCGGAGTCGAAGTCGAGCATGTCGGTTAAATCATCGACAGTGGCTACGAAGTGGGTGGTGGGTGGGCTTTGAATTTCTTCATCATCCGCATCCCAACCTTGCTGACCATAGTCCGGCCAGGGCTCTCCTGACAAGGAGAGAGACTTTAGTGAATTCAGAATATCGCCGAAGGGCGAGTGCTGAAAGATGTCCGCGGCGGTGAACTCCATGATCGGCGCCCAATCGGGTTCGATCGGTCGGGGCGCGGAGGGCTCGGAGTCTGGAGAGGAGTCCGGCTCCTTGGAGTCACGGGCTTCGCAGAGAATAGGGCTGGTGTTCGGCTCGATCGCCATAGATATTGCAGCCCCCGAGGCGGTGTCTAACCACCCATCCTCGATTGGTGTGATCGGCTCCGAGCTAGGGGTCGGAGCGGACACAGGTGCGGCTTCCAGGGCACTGTTCGGCGGCAGAGCTAAATCATGCCCATCGTGACAGTGCGGCGCGCTCGGCTGTGGCTCGAATCCGTCGAAGATCAAGTCTCCGCGGATGTCGGCCGTGTAGTTCAAACTTCCAAATCTGACTTGATGGCTAGGGGCGTAGCTTTCGATCTGCTCCAGATGACCAAGCGAATTGGCCCGCAGTGCAAAGCCGCCGAATACGAAGATCTGTCTGGGGAGAAAAGTCTCACCCTGGATCGCATCGCTGTTGATGATTGGAGAAGCCATCAGGCCTAAAAGTGACGACATAGAGGAACTCTCAACGAAAGCACCAATGTCGGTGTCAAAACCGGCGGATCTCGGGTAGGGGGTCCCGAACTGTGCGTCTAGGCCGGATGATAACAGGAGGCAGGGGACACGATGTTTTACCCAGGTTCGGGCCCTCTTGATGGAGGTAAAACCCTACGTCCTGCTTGATTAATATTGATGATATGGGTAGTACAAGAGTAGATCTACCACGAGATCAGAGAGGCTAAATCCTAGAAGCTAGCCTATGGTATGATTGTTGTTCGTCCTACGGACTAAAACTCCCTGGTTTATATAGACACCGGAGAGGGCTAGGGTTACACAGAGTCGGTTACATTGGTAGGAGATCTACATATCCGTATCGCCAAGCTTGCCTTCCACGCCAAGGAAAGTCCCTTCCGGACACGGGACGAAGTCTTCAATATTGTATCTTCATAGTCCAGGAGTCCGGCCGAAGGTATAGTCCGGCTATCCGGACACCCCCTAATCCAGGACTCCCTCACTGGCGAATCCGGTTGTCGTCCCCAAGAATGGCGGGAAGGAGCGCATGTGGGTCGACTTCACCAACCTCGACAAGGCTTGCCCCCAAGACCCCTTCCCGCTTCCGCTAATCGATCAGATCATCGACTCCACCGCCGAGTGCAACCTGCAGTGTTTTCTGGACGCCTTCTCAGGCTATCACCAAATTAAGATGGCAGTGCAAGATGTTGAGAAGACAGCTTTCCTGACCCCATGCGGGGTGTATTGCTACACTTGCATGCCGTTCGGGCTGTGTGACGGCGGAGCAACTTTCCAACGGCCGATGCACATCGCTCTGGGCCGGCAGCTCCGGAGGAAGCTGAGGCCTATGTTGAGGATATAGTGGTGAAATCTCAGGAGGTAAGGACTCCCATTGAAGACCTGGAGGAAACGTTCGCCAGCCTGTGCAAGGTGGATCTACGGCTTAATCTGGAGAAATGCGTGTTTGGCGTCCCCTCCGGCAAGCTGTTGGGCTTTCTGGTGTGGCATAGGGGAATCGAGGCCAACCCCGAGAAGGTCAAGGCCATAGAAGGGATGAGCCCGCCATAGACCCTCAAGGAGATGCAGAAGCTGGCGGGTTGTGTGACCTCGCTAGGGCGCTTCATCTCCAAGCTGGGGGAGCGCGCCCTCCCATTCTTTAAGCTGATGAAAAAGAAGGGACCATTTGAGTGGACTCCAAAGGCCAACGCGGCGTTCCAAGAGCTTAAGAACTACCTCACCAGCACGCCGGTGATGGTAGCGCCACGCCCCCTCGAGCCGCCGGTGCTCTACCTAGCCGCCACCCATCACTCGGCCAGCGCGGCGCTGGTGGCGGTCCGGAAGGAACGCCCGGCCAAGGACTCTCAAAATAGCACCCCGCACTACAAAAAAAATACACTTCCGTGATGATACGTGTTTGTCATAGTAGGTCGCATTTTCTGTCATGCATGTACATCCATGACAAATTTATGACAGAATCAAGATAGTCATACCTGTGCTGTCGTAGAAGTGTTCCATGACATTGCCAAAATTATCATCATGGAAGTGTCCACTTCCATGACGATAAATCGCGCGTCACAGAAGTGCTTTCGTCAAGGGTGGCCGACACGTGGCATCTACCGTAACGGAACGCTGGTAAGCTATCGGGTCGGATTTTGGATCCGATAACCCGTTAACAGCCACGACCAATGCCGATTTTCCACGTGTAAAATTCTCATTGGCTGACGGATCCACGCGTCAGCTCCGCGTTGGCACATGTGTCACTCATCCAATGGTCGAGATGGGCCTATGATATGTTGACACGTGGACCGGCCCAAAAGTGGCCCACAAAGTATAAATGGGCCGTCCCAACCGAAGGCCCATAATATTTAGCGGACCATAATGGGCCGGCCCAGCTAAAGGCCCACAAAATTTAGCGGACCATAATGGGCCGGCCCAACTAAAGGCCCACACGATTTTGCAGACCATAATGGGCCGGCCCAGCTAATGGCCCACAAGATTTTGTGGACCACAATGGGCCGGCCCAGCTAAAGGCCCACAACATTCTGTAGACCATAATGGGCCGGCCCAGCTAAAGGCCCAACATTCTCTGTCAAATCGGCCCGTCAACGGCCTGTCCTAAACTTGTCATCAACGCGGCCCATGGTCACTTCTGGCCCGTTAACAGTCCGCTAAGTAATTGGGCCGAATTACGGCCCGGTGTATTTCTGACCTGTTAAAGGTCCATCTTCATTTGGGCACATTTACAGGCCATCAAAACTTTCGGTCCATAAACGACCGTGAAGGATTTGAGTCATATTCGGCCATGTCTGACATTCAGCCTGTTAGAGTCCCACTATAGCTTTGGGCCACTTTCGGCCTGTTGTCATTTTCGGCCTGTTAACGCCGGACGTAAACCATGGGCCATATAAGGCCCAACCTCATATTGGCCCCATTAACGGCCCATATAAAAATGACGATAATCTAGCCCGACCGAAGTTCCAGCCTGTTAAAGGCTCGTATATTAGGTCGGCGCATTTACGGCCCGTCCGAATTTCGGCCTGTCAAAGATCCGCATCGTAAATGGGCCACCATTCCGGCCTACTAAGTCCAGTGGGTTATTTGGCACAATCAGGGCCCAATCTCACTTTCGGTCTATTAAAGGCCCATGTTTTTTATGGGTTCGAGATATTTACACCTGTAAACGACCTATTTTTACTGAGGGCCCAAATTATGTTTAGGCCTGTTAAAGGCCCACTATGGGCACAGGCCTACCAGAAAATATGAAAGCTTATGCTGATTTAAGCCCAGATATTTTTAGTGGGCTACATGCCAATTTCGGCCCGTAATCTCTTTTAGCCCAATTGGAATGGGCCCGACGAATGTTGGCATGTTGGGCTCCTACGAAGCTTTCGGCCGAATACATTACTAAGATAAACCTAAACTATACAAAAATAGCGTCGTAATTACTGCAGCCTGAGGCAGCATCATAAATGTTGTGTCACAACAAAATAAATTCCAACCATACAACAAAAGGTCTGTTGGCATAAAGTTTACAGTCCTTCCAGATAAAAGCACCATCAGATGTATAGAAGCACAGATCATTTGACCTGAGTGCTAATATTTCAGGCTATAGAATCTGATGGAGCAACATGATCTCCACCTTTTTCCGCCATTGCTCTCGAACAACGAAGCGAATGTCTGATAGTCTGGTTTCAAAACCATTCATATCTTGACGACATTTCTGAACCACTATTCTTGTTTCCGAAACAATGTCCATCAGTGATTGGACTTGTGTCTGGAGCACAGATATATCACTCTGTCTAGCAGGAAGATTTTGTTCAGTAGGCGATTTGGACGAGGTTACCTTGACAACCAACCCAGAATTACGCAGGAAGGTGCTTTTTGCACTGTTAGTGGAGAGATACTGACGCACTATAGCAAGAGGTGACATTGTACCTGTAGTAGCCTCATCACCTTCAGGTGGTTGTGGTTGTTCAATCATTTGTTCCATAGCTTCCTGAAAGTTTGAACTTCTAGATTAGTGTACCAGATAAGTTACTAGTGAGACAAAAACAAACAAAGTAGGTTAAACGTTTATACATAACTTATTTTGGTGAACTACTGTAATACATTAGCATGTATTGTAGTGCCAACTACATAATAAAATCACTTTCGGAACATATGTCCATGTAGCATGCCTACTGTATTGTCTATTTCCTCACATTCGTTGACATCTAAGGATAAAGAGACATGGTTTAAAGTAGGATGAACATAGTATGACATTATTCATATCATGGGCAAACAGATATAAAACAAACAAGCTATTTTATCATTGTGTGCGCACGTGAACATAACAACTAGATTATAGATCAAGACCAAAAGAATATCCTTCATCTCTTTTAAAGCAAGTAAGGTGAAATGATACGTTAAGATAACTATGAATAAAAGTGAACAGAGTAACTAACATTAGCTGCAAACCAAGTAGTTAAATGAACACATCACATTACCAATCAGTTCAAGGCAGGAGGAGTAAGGACTTACAACAGCGGCTTAAACTGGTGTGCTCATGCCCTTCATCTTGCTGGTGTGGCAATCCTTGAAGATTTGCACTGCATTCGGTTCAGGTTCTTTTTGGTCTGCACGGGCTTTCCTCTGTATTTGGAACAAGTCAATATAGATACGATAATATGGCACAAAAAAAGAAGGAAGTAGCAGCTATTTACAAGAGCCTCGCAGTGTGCAATATAGCTACGAGATCTTGTTGTCTGTTGGAATTTCACTTTAGAACGGTTGGTTTTGTTCTGCAAACAGTTAGCCTAGAAGAAGATACACTTGTAAGGAATATACATAAATACAAGTTCAATATGTGGTCTGATCAAATACATATAGCCTACCTGATACTTTGGATCAGACCACTGTTTAGCGAGGGCTGTCCAGTCTTCATCTGTAATATATTCCACTGGAGATGTTTGGGAGATTTCATTGTTAGCCTTGCCTTCAAAGTGAGATTTTCTAAGGTGGTACCAATACTGTCGCAGAGTAGACTGAAAAACATGAGTGCATGCTTTTTTAGGTGCATCATCTTTCGGATCCAACTTGAACCTCATCTGTTGAAAAAAGAATGTGAGTCTTATTAGGAGGAAGCTACAAAGTATGGGATAGAGCAAGACAATATTACTAATTGCGATGAATAACATTACTTATGGATAAATGGTCAAGGAAGGTGTTAAACTTGGTATTGTCTTTCTCATTCCTGTACTGGATCCACGTTGGGAGGATACGTGCATGACACCTAACGGCAACAGCAGCCTCTGATACTAACTTGGCTGACTCTGTAGCATCATGTGGCCTTTTTAAACCTGCCTCAAAATGGACCTCCATTCTTCCTCCTTTAGATTTTGTTAATCTGTCAAGCATTATCCCTGATGTCTGTTTCCGCTTGCGCCATGGTGCTAGTTCAACAACAAATATGGAAAGTGTTAGTGTACATCAAACTGTGAGAGTACATATAAAGGAGCATGCAACTGCAACTTGACTCGGTCAGGTACCGTCTTGGTGTTGATGCTCATGAGGTTCATCTGATCTTGCCAAGTCCTGTTGTGTCAGCAGTGCTTCGAAAGTAGTGTTAGGTGTGAAGGCAGCTTGGGAACTGGACAGTTCCGGAGCAAACAAACAAGTAACTGGTTGAGATGCTGGTACAGTTGAAGCGGATGCTGCAGCTGGTGGAGCAGGTGAGACTGGGTTTGTAGATTTAGCCGGTGGACTTGGACCTTCTACTGCACTATAAGTACCAGTAGAATCTCGACGGCAGAACCTTTTCCGTTTCACCCGACGAGTAACATCACTCCCTACTATATTATTTTCCTTGCTCTTTTTTGACTTTGCCATGTCAAGCTGTACCCACAACACAAAAGAATAAAATCACTCTTCAGAACTCATTGATGCATGATACGTACAAGCAATACTTTGATGTAATACAACCGTATGATGATGGAATATGTAAGAAAAATAGGACGGCATGACATATTCACAGCTACGATGTGCAAACTAAGCAGAAGGATTTTCAAGAAAATAGAAGTAATGCAAGCTAGACACCATATGAAAGATGCAACCAATATTACTCTGCCAAGTTAAAAGTGTCTTGTCATAAGTGGCAATTCGAAAAATTAGAAGAAGTACAACGTCAAAATCAATGCAAGATGCAACCACTATCAAACTGCCATGTTAAAAGCGTCCAATCATGAGTGACTGATGCGGGATACACAACAGTAGTACTTTGATGTAAGAACATGGTATGATAGATAGATGCAGTGTATTCTAGACACAGAAAGCCATGTCATATGCACATGTATAACATATAAACACAGCAGGTGAAATTTAATAAAAAATAGAAGAAATACAGGCTAGACAACATATGCAACATGAAACCAATTATCACACTGTCAACTTAGAGCAAGCACCTGCAATGGTGGAGTACGGGAGATGAACTCATCATGTAGACTTGGGACATCAACTTCATTAGCAGTAGCAATGGCAAATCTAGAGAGTCTCTGTTTGCGTCGGTGCGAAGGACCACCAACATCCCCTAACTTACTCTTTTCCTTCCTATTTTCTGATATTGCCTTATGAAGTCAAAACCACAAGAAGATGAATAAAATTAGCTCCGCATAACTGGTTGATGCATGATACAGACGAACACTACTTTGATGTAAGGCAAGCGCAGGATAGGAGGATGGAATATATACAAAAAAACACAGCGTTTCATATTCACACGTACGATAGGAGGATGTAATATGTATGAAAAAACAGTAAGCGGAAGGCATTTCAACAAAATTAGAAGAAATGAAAGCTAGCACCATATGAACATGCAACCAATATCACTCTATCAGGTAAAACGTGTCTCGTCGTAAGTGCCATTTCAAGAAATTAGAAGCAGTACAAGCTAGAAGACAATGCAAGATGCAACCTACATCACAGTCCCAAGTTAAATGTGTCTTATGGGTAAGTGATCGTTGCAGGTATAAGTTGTAAGCTACGCAGATGCAATTCAACATAATCCGAAGCAATACAAACTAGACATCATACGGAAAACGCAACCACGTATAACAGTTCCAAGTAAGAGCAAGCACATGTGATGGTGGAGTAGGGGAGATGTGCTCATCATGTGCACGTATGTTCTAGAAACATGAACACGTGTCATATTCACATGCATTATGTGTAAAGTAAGCAGATGCAATTCAAGTTAGAAGCAATACAAGCTAGACATCATACGCAACATGCAACCACATATAATAGTGTCAAATTAGAGCAAGCACCTGTGATGGTGGAGTAAGGGAGATGTGCTCATCATCTACACAGCTACATTGACTGTCCAGCCTTGTGTTGTCTTGTGAATCTTGTTGGGAGGATGGCGGAGTAGAATCTGTAGAGACCCCCTATTTGAGTTGCTCCGAAGGACCACCATCATCCACTGCCAGAATAATTTCCTTCAGATGTAATGATTTTGCATTGTGAAGTCAAACCGATAAGAAAAAGGAATAAAATTCGCTCTTTAGAACTCATTCATGCATGATACTGACGAACACTACTCGGATGAAAGGCAAACACATGATGCGAGGATGGAATATGTATGAAAAACAGGATGGTGTGACATATTCACACCTATGATGTGGTAACTAAGCAGAATGCATTTCAACAAATTAGAAGCACTGCATGCTAGACACCATATGAAAGATGCAACCAATATCACTCTGCCAAGTTCAAACTGTATGGCGTTTCAACAAATTAGAAGCAGTACATGCTAGAAATTATATGCAAGACACAAGCAATTTCACAGTGGCGACTTAAAGGTGCCTTATCATAAGTGACTGATGCGGGATATGCAAGAATAGTAGTCTGATGTAGAAACAGGAACACATGTCATATTCACAGGCATTATGTGTAAAGTAAGCAGATGCAATTCAACAAAGTTAGAAGCAATACAAGCTAGACATCATATGCAACATGCAACCACATATAATAGTGCCAAGTTAGAGCAAGCACCTGTGATGGTGGAGTAGGGGAGATGTGCTCATCATCTACACAGCTACGTTGACTGTCTAGCCTTGCATTGTCTTGCGAATCTTGTTGGGAGGATGGCGGAGTAGAATCTGTAGAGAACCTCCGTTTCAGTTGCTCGGAAGGACCACCATCACCCAATGCCTTGCCAATTTCCTTCAGCTTTATTGATTTTGCATTGTGAGGTCATACTGACAAGAAAAAGGAATATCATTCGCTCTACAGAACTCATTCATGCATGATACTGACGAACACTACTCTGATGAAAGGCAAAGTCATGATACGAGGATGTAATATGTACGAAAAAATGGACGGCTTGACATATTCACACCTATGATGTGGTAACTAAGCAGAAGGCACTTCAACAAATTAGAAACACTGCAAGACACCATATGGAAGGTGCAATCAATATCACTCTGCCAGGTTAAAACTGTCTCGTCATAGGTGGCGTTCATCAAACTAGAAGCAATACATGCTAGAAATCATATTCAAGATGCAAACCAATATCACACTGGCAACTTAAAGGTGTCCCATCATAAGTGACTGATGCAGGATACACAAGAAGAGTAGTTTCATGTAAGAACATGGTGTGATAGACAGATATAGTATGTACCAAAAACAGGAAATCGTGTCATATTCACATGTATCATGTGTAAGCTAAGCAGATGCAGTTTACACTAATTAGGAGCAATACGTGCTAGACACCATATGCAACATGCAACCAGATATCACACTGCCAAGTTAGAGCAAGCACCTTGGATGGTGGAGTAGGGGAGCGGAGACTTGGACCTTGTAATGCACTATCAGTACAAGGAGAATCGGTATAGATGCTCCGTTTACGTTGCTGCAGAGGACCACCATCATCGCCTTCCTTACTCTTTTCCTTCCTCTTTCTTGATTTTGCTTTGTAAAGTCAAACCCACAAGAAAAAGGAATAAAATTTGCTCTTCAGAACTCATTGATGCATGATACTGACGAACACTACTTTCATGTAAGGCAGCCGCATGACAGGAGGATGGAATATGTATGAAAAACAGGACGTCGTGACATATTGACATGTATGATGTATAAAGTGTAAACTAAGCACAAGGTGCTTGAACTTGTTAGAATCGATGCAAGCTAGAAACCATATGAAAGATGAAACCAATATCACTCTGCCAAATTAAAAGGGTGCTCTAACAAATGTATTTGACAAAATTAGAAGCAATACATGGCAACAGACTAGAAATAATATGCAATATGCAACGAATAAAGGTGACTCATCATAAGTGATTGATGCAGGATACAGAAGAGAGGTAGTTTCATGTAAGAACAAGGTTAACACATAGATGTAGTGTGTACCAAAAATAGGAAGGCATGTCATATTCACAGGTATAGTGTGTAAACTAACCAGATGTAATTTACCCTAATTAGAAGCATTACAAGCTAGACACCGTATGCAACATGCAACCACATAGCACACTGCGAAGTTAGAGCAAGCACCTATGATGGTGGTGTAGGGGAAGTGCGGTCTTCAGGTACAGAGCTACGTTCAATATCTTCATTTAGGCTTGTTGTTTCTTGAGAATCATGTGGAGAGGATGAAATTGCATTCTTTATAAGAGTATTGCGTCTCATATTAACCCACGCGCGAGACTGTCTCATGATAAGCGATAGACGCAGGATACACAAGAACAGTAGTTTGATGTAATAACATGGTGTGATAGGCAGATGTAGTATGTACCAAAAACAGGAAGGTGTGTCATATTCACATGTATAATGTGTAAGCTAAGGAGATGCAATTTATCAAATTAGGAGCATTGATGAGGGATACACAAGAAAAGTAGTTTGATGTAAGAACATGGTTAATAGAAAGACGTAGTATGTACCAAAAACAGGAAGGCATGTCATATTCACAGGTATAATGTGTTAACTAAGCAGACGCAATTTACCCTAATTATAAGCATTACAAGGTAGACACCATATGAAACATGAAACCACATATCACACTGCCAAGTAAGAGCAAGCACCTGCGATGGTGGTGTGGGGGAATTGCGGTGATCAACTAGAGAGCTACGCTGACTATCTTCATTTAGCCTTGCTATTTCTTGAGAATCATGTGGGGAGGATGACACTGCACTCTTTAAACGAGTAGGGCATCTCACAGTAACCCACTCGGGTGACTATCTCATCATAAGTGATTGACGAGGGATACAAAAGAGCATTAGTTTGATGTACGAACATGGTTAATAGATATATGTAGTATGTATCAAAAACAGGAAGGCATGTCATTATCAAAGGTATAATGTGTAAAGTAAGAAGATGCAATTTAACCAAATTGGAAGCAATACAAGCTAGACACCATATGCAACATGCAACCACATTTGACAGTGCGAAGTTAAAGCAAGCACCTGGGATGGTTGTGTGTGGCAATTGTGATCATCAACTGTAGAGCTATGTTTACTGTCTCCAACTGCTGACACTGCACCCATTAGAGAGCTGAAACGCTTAGTGCTTATCTTCGAATTACACTAGAGCGACTTCTGTCTTTTCTTTTCTGCATTCATCAACACTACATCAGAGTCTGAAATACCCATGCATAAAAAAACAATAGTGTGAGTATGGGTGAAGTGTGTGCACAATTAGTACAGTAAAGGTAGCAGATAGTAGGTCGGTGAGAAATAAATGACGGGAGACATATGATAGCTCTACAACATGCATGGCACACTAAATTACTACAGGATTCTATGAAAATAACAGTCGACTGAAAGCAAATAGGCCAGTCCATTTTTTCTGCACCGTCCAATGTACAAAGAACGGGCAGATCGCCTTCATCTACCTCCAGCCAGTCAGTGTTGACGATCTTCCTTGAAACGCCAGCGACCACTGGCCCAGTATTCCTCCCCTGCCTGCGCCCTCCCCTCGACCTCACCGCACCGCCGTGCTTGGCACCGCCCCCTCGGCCATCCATTCAAGCCCCGCCGACCTCCTGATCGGGCGCAAGCAGCTCTTGTGCCCCACACCCCTATGATAGACACCGATGCGCCACTTCCCCAGGAAACAGGCGGACTAGGTGCTCCGCGCGCCTAAGCAGGTGCTGCTTCTTTTAATTGCGGTTTGACTGACCCTGAATTGAAATCCAGGCGGGCTACTGACCTCTAGCAAAGGTGAAATAGTAAAAGGGAGGAAACCTTGTGCATTTAGTATCACAAAGAAGATGCAGTAAGAAGCGCTCAACTAGTTTCTTTCATGGGATGAATACGGTGTGAGCGGAGACGTAAGATTTGCACGAATAAGGGAGGAGGAGTACCACTTTCTGTTGGCAGTGTTGTGTCCTCCTTCTGTTTTTCCAATGATCTTCTTGTTGTTCGCCGGAAACCAGAAGTTGTGGAGGACAGTGCAGCCTTGGACGAACCCATGGCCAAGTTGTTGAGTGTGGTGCGGTGGCCGTCTGTCGGCGACGGGGAAGCAGATCCGAGGCGGCGAACGACGGCGCAGCGGGAACAGCTCCGGTGCGGTGGACGGTTGTGACAGTGGAGCCGCAATAGTGAGGCGTAGGACGATGTGGTCGGAGTGGTTCTGGTACGGCACACGTCGGCATCGGCGTCGTGGAGGCAGCTCTGCCTCGGCTTCAGCTGCTAAGTCCTTGAGGGCATTGCGGCTGCGGTTGCGTTGGATGACGACGTCGGGGTACTGGCTCCGGCGTGATGGAGGAGGGCGGCGGTGGATTGGCTGCTATGGGGTGGAGGACGGAGGAGGCTGGGGTTTCGCGGCTGGTGGAGAGGGCGTTTTCGCGCCCACGGAGTATGAATGGGGAAACGGTGGGAGGCGGGGAACTAAGGGGGAACAATGTTTCGGTTTGAGACGCGCTCGTTTGAAATTTGGTGAAAGTTACAAACTTTTGCCCCCATCTAAAATTTCGGACATATTGCGGGTTGGGGGTAGGACAGTCATGTCAGGTGTCCCAAATGTGGGCGGGATAGATTTCGGCCGAGCGCATGGGTAGGCGCCCACGACGTATGAATGCTTCTCGCAGGCGGTTGAGACTAGCATCTTGGTGAAGTTACAAACCTACCCCGGTTTAGACCTTTGGACATCAGGCCGATAGGCTACATGAGCCAGAGTCAGGACAGTAATTTCCTACCACCAAAACATTAGTCTCGCGCGGTTTCGGGTGACCAGAGGCCTATTTGGCGCTTCGTTCAATATTTGGGAGCAGAAGCATTAACGTTTTAGGTTCTCTTAAATTGAACTTTCAGGATTTTTCAAACTTCACAAATCTTTACTCTTGAAAATCCTAAAGCTACGATTATTTTGGAATGGAGGGGGTACATTTGAATATACATTGTACACGAGTATATATTAAAAAATATGCAACTTACCTCAGTTCATGCATGGTTCTAGATATAATCTCCTTGGTTGCAAAAAAGAAGTTAGATATGCGTATGAATATATATAGCATGTTCAAACTCACAACAAAGATTGATGCCCCCTTTTACATCTGATTTACAAATGCCATTATCTCGGGTTCAAATAGATGAATGCACTTCCTATGAATTCGAATCTTCGAAACCCCCTTTATGTTGAATTCGACATGTATTCTATTTCGTAGCTAGCAATTTGGAATGTATCCGTGCAAGTGACAAATGTATAAAGTGCTTCACACTAACAACATGGAGTGCACTAATTAATGTTTATATATGATTGCAAAAGCATCCATTGCTTGTATTTCAAACCTCTCACTCTATGGATCGATAATATGAAATAAACACATGCACATGCTAGAATTCAATAGAGTATGGGTGTCTGATAGACCGATTTTCGTCCATACGCAATTTGCAAAATTCATGATCTCATCCAAAAATAATAATGCCATTTATATTTTAATTTAATGCGTAGAACCGCCTTTTACACATAGATGCACTATGCCTCGCCCCGTTCTCACAAACGTGTTATATATCTCTCTATCTAACGCATAAGTGCACACACTTTATATGCATCGGCATTTCTCTTTCACACATGCTCACAATCTCTCTCAGGTTGTCGGGGTGTCTCACGCACATGCTCTCTTTGTTTCTCTCTCTCTCTCTCTCTTTCTGACTACTATGTACCACTCTTTTCACTAATCTCAGTTGGAAAACACTATTTCTCTCACATGCATATATACACATGCATGGTCTCTACTAGCCCTCTATACGCACATATATGTGCCTACCTATCTCCCGCACGCACATTATCTTTAGGCCTCTCTCGCACACATTGCCCCCCGACACACCTCTCTCTTAGTAGTTGGCAGATATGATTTCATCATATCATTCGGTAGGATATCCCTGGCTGTTAGACTGGATGGTAATACGAGGCAAAGTTTTACCCTAGTTCGGATCAGACCCTTGCAGTTGAAGAAAGAGCCTACTCCTGGTACTGTATATTAGTGATAGGGGTGTGTACAAAGTACACGTGAATACCAGGCATTGTGCGTGTGTATACTATCGACGAACTAGCCCCCAAGCTTGTATAACATACTAAGGGCCTAGGGTTACAAATCATATATAGTCGGCTTATCACCAGTGGGGATAGAGTCCTCCGCGACTCTGGTAGCTTCGTGTTGTACGCCGAGTCCTCCACATGGGTCTTTGTATAACACATCTCGGTCCAACCTATATGTGGCACATGATGGAACCGACCCATGAGTCTTCATGTTGACCCACCACAACTAGAAATGATGTGCCCACCACACCACACACGCAATCGGCCACTAAGAAAATAAGCATATACAATAGTACAACGGTATCTAGCACGATACGTCTCCATATTTTGTTGATGACACTGGCAGAATTTGCATTTGATGCGTGCTCCCTATTTTGTTGACGACACTTATGATCATTGTATTTGAAGCGAAAGCACAATATGGTCACTGGACTTCAGAATAAGCGCATCACGGTCACCACATACATTTTGTCGTGCTAACCAACATGTGGTTGGATGGTTAGAGGACAGTGGTTTATCGAGCCCACCAAGGTTAAAGTCCCAGTGCTCGCATTTATCTTGTGTTAATTTCAGTATTTTCTGGCGATGTACGTTCAGTGGGAGGAGACGTTCCACTCGACTATGAGGCACCTATGGTGACTTCGTAAAATCTCAAGATCATATATGCTGGCCCACTCTCTCGAAGGTGCTCATAGGGGTAGGGTTCGCATGTGTGAGCTTATAGCGGTGAGTGCTTGCGCATATATATGAGCCCTTGCGTCTGTACCGTGTTAAACAAATACATATCATGATTATATGGTCACTGGCTCACCCGTACAACTCCGTATTTTGTTCATGACACAATCAATTGACCAACCAAACGTTCCACGCGGCGCAACTAGTGTTGCACCATTCGGGCCCGTAACCATGGGGCCCACCTGTCAGCCCGTATATGAAAGAAAGAAATGGTAGTTTGAGTCTGTACTATGTTAATAAAATAGGAGTACATTTTAGGGTGATCATACGGTCACGGGCTCACCATACAGCTCCGTAATTTTTTGATAACACGATCAATTGACCAGTCAAACGGTTCACATTCAGCAATGCACATTACCATAGGGCCCACCCGTCAGCGCGTATATGAAGGACAGAAATGGTAATAAATTAGTGGTCGGTGGGTATTCGAAGTCGTGAGACCTCTGGTTGGCAGTCACCGGCGGTTGGGGGGCGTTCATTGGGCGGTGGGGTGGGGATCCCCGGAGAAAAAGCTCAGCCGGGGGGGGGGGGGGGCTAGAGGGATGGCCGGTGCGGCGGCGGACAAGCGGTGGGGAGTGCTTTCGGGGAGTGCGGGCCGGCCGCGGGCGGCGTGGGCTGGTGGTTCGGCCAGTGGTGGCTGGCGGCTCAGGGGGGTGGAGTTTGATGATAAACTGGAGGCCCTTGATTTCGTATCCAACAGCTAGAAAATCTAATGACCAGAGATAAAAAAGTCAGTCGACTGACATGTAGCCTCACCCCGCACATACACATGCACGCACGCAAGACATGCACGCATGTAGGCGTGCAACACTGACACATACACACACACGCATGCTGGCGTGCAACACTGACACGTACACATGCAATCACAAACACACGCACGTACGCACCCATGCATGCAACACTGAAACGTACCCTTGCACGCACACAACACTCGCACGCCTGCATGCACACATCACACGACGCAAGACACATGCTCAACCTATACGTGCATGCACCCTTTGTTAAGGACATGGATTATTATGGGTATTAATCAATCTTATCTGTGATAAGCAGAACATTGATGTTTGCAGCGGTCTTTATGAATCACAAATATCGAACGGGCTATCAACATAATAGGCTTATCTACATGAAAAAGATGACATCACACTCAATGAACAATCATCGGTTTATGAAATGCCCGCTTTTGACCGCCCTGGCCCACCAAAGGTTCCTCTGCTGTGCGCTGCCTGCGTTGGGTCACTGACATGCATGCCATGTACCCAAAGAGCCCACACGTCAGTGGAAGAATGGCGCGGTGTCCTAGGTCAGAGTCGAGGGCGCCAATCGCGGCACGCCCGGCTGAACACGCCTTCGTGCCGCATTCAAACGCCTCCATGAAAACCGCCCGTGTGGAAGCCGAGAAACCCACTCTGGACACACGTCCGTTCATGACCGGGCCGTGTTAAACACAACGCCGACCGAGCTCCTCCTGTCCTCTGTCTATTTAATCTCCTATTTAAACGAGGCCAAAAGCCGACCAAGAATCGCACACCTCCGTCGCTCCCCTATCTCCTCCACCATTTTGTCCACTCTTATAATGGCTTATGAAGAGTAGTTATTCCGCATCCAAGCCGGCTAGGTAGCCCGCCGGATACGAGCTATGCATCCTGTTGATCCACCTCCCTCCCCTCGCCCGACGGAGCCAGTTGCCGCCCCAAGCCGGCGCGCAGTTCAGCAACTCGCCGCTCCAGGCCAGCTCGACGAGGAGCGGCGCACGGGCGTCGTTGCTTCCGTCCACGCCGCCACCTCGTACCGCGTCTCCCGTTTCTGTGGCCGAGACTCC
This sequence comes from Triticum urartu, assembly GCF_056163025.1. Classification (NCBI taxonomy): domain Eukaryota; kingdom Viridiplantae; phylum Streptophyta; class Magnoliopsida; order Poales; family Poaceae; genus Triticum; species Triticum urartu. The sequence continues at coordinate 121,779,496 of NC_141875.1, forward strand.
CATGCCGGCGGCCGTGCCATGCAAGAAGCGTCAGAAGCCGGGTGCGCGGAGAGCGATGAGTCGGTGGCCAGCGCCTCTACGTCCGCCGCCATCATCAAGGAGAAGTAGAACACGGGAGGCCGCCGCCGCTTGGGTCCCATGAAGGCCACCGCGGAGGTGACGCCGACGTACACAGCAGGTGTCTTACCGGATCCTTTTGTTGCGAGGACCTTGATCGACCCCGCATGGGCTCCACGAAAGAGGGGAATGTTAGGATGAACTCGAGCCTGTGCCGGCCATGGCAAAGTAGTGGCTGGTGATGAACTCGAACCGGTGCCGGCTACCATCATCTTCGGCACCAGCCAATGATATCAGTTGGGCGGTGGGGAAGCGAGCCGTCCCTTTGCGCTGAAGCATATACCTCCGGGGCTCTCGGCAGTCCGGTGATCGTGCTGCCGGACATGAGGAACACAAATCGATCGGCGGGCGACCATTTAGGCCAGGTATTATATACCTGTGCTGTCCAGAACTAGCACCGCGTAGTTCATTTGAATGTAATGAAATCCGTCATGTTTGTATGAAAATCCGGTATTTTATAAGATTTCTGTTGTTGTTTATATGAAATATCAGTTTGTCTATGTGTTTGCGTGAATTTCGTCCGGTTGGTTGAGTTGCTGTCATAATGTGTGCGGCTACGGTTGGATGGCGTAATTTGCGGGTCGCCGGTCGGTCTGCGAGCTCGTCCCCAATGTGCGCACTGGAGGATGCATGACAGCATGAGCAACCGAGCCATTCCTCGTTCATCGGTGGCAAAGGCACCGGTGGACAAAAGGGTCGCCAATATTTTGGCTACCTTGGGCAAGATCCAAACAGCCCCTCCCAACAGATTCAAATCCCTCGCTCGCTGTGGAATTTTGCCATGTGTTGTTTTCATAGACTAGCAAGATGCCCGTGCATTGCACGGAACATCAAGATGCATTTTTTTACAAACTCCCGCATGCATGCAAGTGATAGTTAATGTCCTCCTTTGCTAGTACCATGAGGCAAACACCATTAATATTGCATCGATTATTGTTAGTAGCCTTGTATATCTGCAAATTGTAATTTTGATAGTGGCCCCTTGTATATAAAAATGGAGGGAGAAAGATGAGAGATAAGGTGAGGAGGAGTGGGGCATGGTGGTGACTGGTGGTCGAACTGGGCGGAGGCATGGGGGTGGACGGTGCATTATGTATAGGTTTGTATCTCTCTCTCACACACCCACGTAGGTGGGGTACATGCACGAAGAGAAGAGGTGCACGCGCGGTGCACGTACTCCCATCTCTTTCCCAACCACACCCGCGTGGGTACACGGTGGAGCTCATCTCTGTATGAAAAAGGCAGCCCACGTGTTAATTTGGCACGTGTACTGGTTGTCCACTTGGTGGAGGGAGGATCGTCTACCACGGGTGAACAAACAAATTGCGACTTGATGCATTATGTTAAATTAAAAAAAGAGGCAAACCATGTGGGGCCTACCTTAGAGGCAAGGCTCTATACACTGGAGTACTTTTGATGTGTCCCGTCAACTCGCAGAACAAGGAAAAGCTTGCTTAGTACGCCGTCTCCCCCGCCCATGGGTGCGGTGGCTCACAGGATGAGGTGAAGCTTGGTTACGAGTAGTAGTAGTAGTAGTAGTAGTAGTACTGTACGCCTTTACGCCCGCTCCCTCGCCCACGCACGCGTGGCTCGCAGCACGAGGAGAAAATTTTACTACTCCCTCCGTTTACTCCTCGTCCCTACTATGTACTTTGGTTAGTACTCCCTCCATTTACTTATACAAGGCCACTATAAAAAAATACATTTTGCATCTATACAAGGCCACAAATAGTAATCGAGATAAAAGTTACTCCTCCCTCCTTTCCAGTTTATGGCTTAGTTTCAAAATCTCTCCAAGCAAGGTAGACGGTGAGTGGTCGAATTAATTTCGTAGTTTGCACAAGTAATTAGTACGCTCGTTTTCTCAAGAATTTATGTTTACCAAGGCATTAATTAGAACGAATGCATGAATGACCACTAAATTTCCATGAACTTGTACATGCATTGGTTAGTTTCCTCTTGACACTGCTTGCGTCGGGTGATCTAACGCACCTCGAAATCCAACATGTAATGGTACTACTACTAGTATAGTAGAATTGAGACTTATCAAATGAAAAAACGAATGTTTTTTAGATGAGCCCTATAAACCCTAGTGGGTACGTACTCCATAAAAATAGATTTTTCCAAAACTAAGTCGCTCCCTTTCATGAATTCTGTAGTATACTGCTCCGTCGACGCTCCCTTTCATGAATTCTGTACTTCCTGTCGCCGACATGTGGGACATATGGCAACCGGGTCGACGTGTCAAGCACTAAATAACAGTGCAGAACAGCAGGGGGGACACACCCCACTCGTACCGGCCCAGTAGTAGTAATGAGCAATGAGACATCAAATCACAGTGCCGCACCTTCCCAGACGGATGAAGCAACCATTATTTCACACTTCGGTTCGCCATCATCTCAAACCATGTAGTATTGCTTCTACCTCAAGAGGGACACGCGCATCGCCTTGGTACATCATGACACGTGGGACCGCATGACAGGCCATGCTCCTGTTGGGGATCGTAGCAGAAATTTAAAATTTTCTACGCATCACCAAGATCAATCTATGGAGTAATCTAGCAACGAGGGGAAGGGGAGTGCATCTACATACCCTTGTAGATCGCTAAGCGGAAGCGTTGCAAGAACGCGGATGAAGGAGTCGTACTCGCAGTGATTCAGATCGCGGTTGATTCCGATCTAAGCGCCGAACCACAGCGCCTCCGCGTTCAACACACGTGCAGCCCGGTGACGTCTCCCACGCCCTGATCCAGCAAGGGGAGAAGGAGAGGTTGGGAAGACTCCGCCAGCAATAGCACGATGGCGTGGTGGTGGTGGAGGAGCGCGGAACTCCAGCAGGGCTTCGCCAAGCACTACGAGAGATGAGGAGGGAGAGAGGTTGGGCTGCGCCAAGAGAGAGAGATCAAATCGTATGTTGGGCAGCCCCCATACCTCAAGTATATATAGGGGAGAGGGGAGGGGGCTGCGCCCCCTCTAGGGTTCCCACCCCAAGGGGTGCGGCAGCCCCAGGTCCCATCTAGGGTGGTGGCCACAAGGGGGAGAGGGGGAGGCGCACCTGGGGTGGGCCTTAGAGCCCATCTGCCCTAGGGTTTGCCCCCTCCCCTCTTGGAGGCACCTTGGGCCTTGGTGGGAGGCGCCCCAGCCCACCTAGGGGCTGGTCCCTTCCCACTATTGGCCCATGTAGCCCTCCGGGGCTGGTGGCCCCTCCCGGTGGACCCCCGGGACCCTCCCGGTGGTCCCGGTACGTTACCGATAGCACCCGAAACTTTTCCGGTGACCAAAATGGGACTTCCCATATATAAATCTTTACCTCCAGACCATTCCGGAACTCCTCGTGACGTCCGAGATCTCATCCGGGACTCTGAACAACATTCGGTAACCGCGTACATACTTTCCCTATAACCCTAGCATCATCGAACCTTAAGTGTGTAGACCCTACGGGCTCGGGAGTCATGCAGACATGGCCGAGACAACTCTCCGGTCAATAACCAACAGCGGGATCTGGATACCCATGTTGGCTCCCACATGCTCCACGATGAGCTCATTGGATGAACCACGATGTCAAGGATTCAATCAATCCCGTATACAATTTCCTTTGTCTAGCGGTATAGTACTTGCCCGAGATTCGATCGTCGGTATCTCGATACCTTGTTCAATCTCGTTACCGGCAAGTCTCTTTACTCGTTCTGTAACACATCATCCCGTGATCAACTCCTTGGTCACATTGTGCACATTATGATGATGTCCTACCGAGTGGGCCCAGAGATACCTCTCCATTACACAGAGTGACAAATCCCAGTCTCGATTCGTGCCAACCCAAAAGACACTTTCGGAGATACCCATAGTGCACCTTTATAGCCACCCAGTTATGTTGTGATGTTTGGCACACCCAAAGCACTCCTACGGTATCCAGGAGTTGCACAATCTCATGGTCTAAGGAAATGATACTTGACATTAGAAAAGCTTTAGCATACGAACTACACGATCTTGTGCTAGGCTTAGGATTGGGTCTTGTCCATCACATCATTCTCCTAGTGATGTGCTCTCGTTATCAATGACATCCAATGTCCATGGTCAGGAAATCGTAACCATCTATTGATCAACGAGCTAGTCAACTAGAGGCTTACTAGGGACATGGTGTTGTCTATGTATCCACCCATGTATCTGAGTTTCCTATCAATGCAATTCTAGCATGGATAATAAACAATTATCATGAACAAGGAAATATAATAATAACCAATTTATTATTGCCTCTAGGACATATTTCCAACAGTCTCCCACTTGCACTAGAGTCAATAATCTAGTTCACATCGCCATGTGATTAACACTCACAGGTCACATCGCCATGTGACCAACATCCAAAGAGTTTACTAGACTCAATAATCTAGTTCACATCACTATGTGATTAACACTCAATGAGCTCTGGGTTTGATCATGTTATGCTTGTGAGAGAGGTTGTAGTCAACGGGTCTGCAATATTCAGATCCCTATGTATTTCGCGAAACTTTATGTCATATCGTAGATGCTGCTACCACGTTCCACATGGAGCTATTCCAAATTGTTGCTCCATTATATGTATCCGATATCTCTACTCAGAGCTATCCGGATAGGTGTTAAGCTTGCATCGACGTAACTCTTTACGTCGAACTCTTTATCACCTCCATAACCGAGAAACATTTCCTTATTCCTCTAAGGATAATTTTGACCGCTATCTAGTGATCCACTCCTAGATCACCTTTGCACCCTCGTGCCAAACATGTGGCAAGGCAAACATCTGGTGCGGTACTCAGCATGGAATACCGTGTAGAGCCTATGACAAAAGCATAGGGGACGACCTTCGTCCTTCCTCTTTCTTCTGCCGTGGTTAATCTTTGAGTCTTACTCAACTTCACACCTTACAACTCAGGTAAGAATCCCTTCTTTGACTGATCTATTTTGAACTCCTTCAAAAACATGTCAAGGTGTGCGTTCTTTGAAAGTATCATCAGGCGTCTTGATCTATCTCTATAGATCTTGATGCCCAATATGCAAGCAACTTTATCCAGGTCTTCCTTTGAAAATCACTCTTCAAACAATAGTTTATGCTTTCCAGAAATTCTACATTATTTCGGATCAACAATATGTCATCCACATGTACTTATCAGAAATGTTGTAGTGCTCCCACTCACTTTCTTGTAAATACAAGTTTCTAGCAAACATTGTATAAACCTAAAAGCTTTGATCACTCCATCAAAGCATATATTCTGACTCCGAGATGCTTGCTCTAGTCCATAGAAGGATCGCTGGAGCCAGCATACCTTTTAGCATCCTTAGGATCGACAAAACTTTGATTGTATCACATACAACTCTTTCTTACAAAAACTGGTAAGAAAACTTGTTTTTGACATTCATTTGTCAGATTTCATAATAGAAAAATACAGCTAATGCTAACATGATTCCGACGGACTTAAGCATTGCTACGGGTGAGAAATTCTCATCGTAGTCAACTCCTTGAACTTGTGAAAAGACTCTTTCCCACAAGTTGAGCTTCATAGACGGTAACATTACCGCCCACGTCCGTCTTCTTCTTAAAGATCCATTTATCTCAATGGCTTTCCGATCATCGGGCAAGTCCACCAAAGTCTATACTTTGTTCTGATACATGGATACTATCTCAGATTTCATGGCTTCTAACCATTTGTCAGAATACGGGCCCACCATCGCTTCTCCATATCTCGTAGGTTCATTGTTGTCTAACAAGATGATATCTAAGATAGGATTACCGTACCACTCAGGTGTAGTACATATACTTGTCGACCTATGAGGTTCGGTAGCAACTTGATCCGAAGCTTCATGATCACTATCATTAACTTCCTATTCAACAGACGGTAGGCTCCACAGAAAACATCTTTCTGTGTTGCATCACTCTCTGGTTGAAGTAAAGGTTTGACAACCTCATCAAGTTCTATCTTCCTCCCACTCAATTCTTTCGAGAGAAACTCCTTCTCGAGAAAGGACCCGTTCTTAGCAACAAACAATTTGCCCTCGGATCTGAGGCGGAAGGTGTACCCAACTGTCACCTTTGGGTATCCTATGAAATGTGTTTGTCTGCTTTGGGTTCGAGCTTCTCCGGCTGAAGCCTTAAGCATCGCAGCCCCAAACATTAAGAAACGACAACTTTGGTTTCTTGCCAAACCAATGTTCATACGACGTCGTCTCAACGGACTTATATGGTGTCCTATCTAAAGTGAATGCAGCTGTCTCTAATGCATAACCTCAAACCAATAGCGGTAGATCGGTAAGAGACATCATAGATCGTACCATATCTCATAAGGTTCAATTATGACGTCCGGACACACCATTACGCTGTGGTGTTCCAGGTGGCTTCAACTGCGAAACAATTCCACAATGTCTTAAGTGATTGCCAAACTCATAACTCATAAAATCCCCCTTTGATCAGATCGTAGGAACATGATCTTCTTGTTATGATGATTCTTAACTTCACTCTGAAATCGCTTGAACTTTTCAAACGTTTCAGACTTGTGCTTCATTAAGTAAACATACCTATATCTACTCAAATCGTCAGTGAAGATGAGAAAATAGCGATATCCACCGCACGCTTCAATTCTCATTGGATCACACGCATCAGCATGTATGATTTCCAACAAGTCACTTGCCCATTTCATTGTACCTGAAAACGGGGTCTTAGTCATCCTGCCCATGAGGCATGGCTCGCATGTGTCAAGCAATTCAAAATCAAGTGACTCCAAACATCCATCGACATGGAGTTTCTTCATGCATCTTACGCCAATATGACCTAAGTGGCAGTGCCACAAGAAAGTGGTACTATCATTATTAACTCTACATCTTTTGGCGTGAACATGCGTATTACCATGACCGAGATTCAATGAACCATTCACATAGGGTGCATGACCATGAAAGGTATTATTCATGTAAACAGAATAACCATTATTCTCTAACTTAAATGAATAACCGTATTGTAATGAACATGATCTAATCATATTCATGCTCAACGTAGACACCTGATAACATTTATCTAGGTTTAATACTAATCCCCAAGGCAGATGGAGCGTGCGATGGTGATCTTACCAACTTTGGAAACACTTCCAACACACATCGTCACCTTGCCCTTAGCCAGTCTCCATTTAGTCCGTAGCTTTTGCTTCAAGTCACCAATAATAGCAACTGAACCGGTATCCAATACCCAAGTGCTACCAGGAGTACTAGTGAGGTACACATTAATAGCACGTATATACTTTGTTGAAGTTGCCAGCCTTCTTATCTACCATGCATTTGGGGTAATTTCGCTACCAGTGACCGTTCCCCTTACAATAGAAGCACTTAGTCTTGGGTTTGGGTTCAACCTTGGGTTCCTTCACTGGAGCGGCAACTGGTTTGCCATCCATGAAGTTTCCCTTCTAGCCCTTGCCCTTCTTGAAACCAGTGGTATTGTTAAACCATCAACACTTGATGCTCCTTCTTGATTTCTACCTTTTGCGGTCTTAAGTTCCGCGAACAGCTCCAGGATCAACTCCATCCCTTGCATGTCATAGTTCATCACGAAGATCCAGTAGCTTAGTGATAGTGGCTAGAGAACTCTATCAATCACTATCTTATCTGGAAGTTTAACTCCCACTTGATTTAAGTGATTGTAGCACCCAGACATTCTGAGCACATGCTCACTAGCTGAGCTATTCTCCTCCATCTTGTTGGCAAAAAAACCGGTCAGAGGTCTCATACCTCTCAACACGGGCATGAGCCTGAAATCCCAATTTCAGCTCTTGGAACAACTCATATGTCTTATGGCGTTCAAAACGTCATTGGAATCCCGATTCTAAGCCGTAAAGTATGGTGCACTAAACTATCAAGTAGTCATCACGATGTGTCTGTCAGGTGTTCACAACATCCACAGACGACGCTGGAGGGGTTGGCACACCGAGCGGTGCATCAAAGACATAAGCCTTTTGTGTAGCAGTGAGGACACTCCTCACGCAACGGACCTAGTCCGCATCAATGCTTACAATATCTTTCAACTTAGTCTTTTCTCTAGGAACGTATTAAAATAGGGAGCTAAAACGTGAGCTATTTATCCACAACATATTTGCAAAGACAATTTAGACTATGTTCATGATAATTAAGTTCATCTAATCAAATTATTTAATGAACTCCCACTCAGATAGACATCCCTCTAGTCATCTAAGTGAAACATGATCCGAGTCAACTAGGCCGTGTCCGATCATCATGTGAGACGGACTAGTCAACATCGGTGAACATCTTCATGTTGATCGTATCTTCTATACGACTCATGCTCGACCTTTCGGTCTTCCGTGTTCCGAGGCCATGTCTGTACATGATAGGCTCGTCAAGTCAACCTAAGTGTATTGTGTGTGTAAATCTGGCTTACACCCATTGTATTCGAACGTTAGAATCTATCACACCCGATCATCACGTGGTGCTTCGAAACAAGGAACCTTCGCAACGGTGCACAGTTAGGGGGAACACTTTCTTGAAATTATTGCGAGGGGTCATCTTATTTAAGCTACCGTCGTTCTTAGCAAATAAGATGTAAAACATGATAAACATCACATGCAATCAAATAGTGACATGATATGGCCAATATCATTTTGCTCCTTATGATCTCCATCTTTGGGGCTCCATGATCATCGTTGTCACCGGCATGACACCATGATCTCCATCATCGTGTATTCTTGAAGTTGTCTCGTCATCTATTACTTCTACTACTATGTCTAACGCTTTAGAAATAAAATAAAGTAATTACATGACGTTTATGTTGACACACATGTCATAAATAAATTAAGACAACTCCTATGGCTCCTGCCAGTTGTCATACTCATCGACATGCAAGTCGTGATTCCTATTACAAGGACATGATCAATCTCATACATCGCATATATCATTCATCACATCCTTTGGGCCATATCACATCACACGGCACATGCTGCAAAAACAAGTTAGACGTCCTCTAATTGTTGTTGCAAGTTTTTACATGGCTGCTATAGGTTTCTAGCAAGAACGTTTCTTACCTACGCCAAAACCAAAACATGATATGCCAATTTCTATTTACCCTTCATAAGTACCCTTTTCATCGAATCCGATCCGACTAAAGTGGGAGAGACAGACACCCGCTAGCCACCTTATGCAACTAGTGCATGTTAGTCGGTGGAACTAGTCTCATGTAAGCGTACGTGTAAGGTCGGTCCGGGCCGCTTCATCGCACGATGCCGCCGAATCAAGATAAGACTAGTAACGGCAAGTAAATTGACAATATGGACGCCCACAACTGCTTTGTGTTCTACTCGTGCATAGAAACTACGCATAGACCTAGCTCATGATGCCACTATTGGGGATCGTAGCAGAAATTTAAAATTTTCTACGCATCACCAAGATCAATCTATGGAGTAATCTATCAACGAGGAGAAGGAGAGTGCATCTACATACCCTTGTATATCACTAAGCGGAAGCGTTTCAACAACGCGGATGAAGGAGTCGTACTCGCAGCGATTCAGATCGCGGTTGATTCCGATCTAAGCGTTGAACCACGGCGCCTTCGCGTTCAACACACGTGCAGCCCGGTGACGTCTCCCACGCCTTGATCCAGCAAGGGGAGAAGGAGAGGTTGGGAAGACTCTGTCCAGCAGCAGCACGGCGGCGTGGTGGTGGTGGAGGAGCGCGGAACTCCAGCAGGGCTTCGCCAAGCACTAAGAGAGATGAGGAGGGAGAGAGGTAGGGCTGCGCCAAGAGAGAGATCAAATCGTATGTTGGGCAGCCCCCATACCTCAAGTATATATAGGGGGAGGGGAGGGGGCTGCGCCCCCTCTAGGGTTCCCACACCAAGGGGTGCGGCAGCCCCAGATCCCATCTAGGGTGGCGGACACAAGGGGGAGAGGGGGAGGCGCACCTGGGGTGGGCCTTAGGACCCATCTGCCCTAGGGTTTGCCCCCTCCCCTCTTGGAGGCGCCTTGGGCCTTGGTGGGAGGCGCCCCAGCCCACCTAGGGGCTGGTCCCTTCCCACTATTAGCCCATGTAGGCCTCCGGGGCTGGTGGCCCCTCCCGGTGGACCCCCGGGACCCTCCCGGTGGACCCCCGGAACCCTCCCGGTGGTCCCGGTACGTTACCGATAGCACCCGAAACTTTTCCGGTGACCAAAATGGGACTTCCCATATATAAATATTTACCTCCGGACCATTCCGGAACTCCTCGTGATGTCCGAGATCTCATCCGGGACTCCGAACAACATTCGGTAACCGCGTACATACTTTCCCTATAACCCTAGCGTCATCGAACCTTAAGTGTGTAGACCCTACGGGCTCGGGAGACATGCAGACATGGCCGAGACAACTCTTCGGTCAATAACCAACAGCGGGATCTGGATACCCATGTTGGCTCCCACATGCTCCACGATGATCTCATCGGATGAACCACGATGTCAAGGATTCAATCAATCCCGTATACAATTCCCTTTGTCTAGCGGTATAGTACTTGCCCGAGATTCGATCGTTGGTATCCCGATACCTTGTTGAATCTCGTTACCGGCAAGTCTCTTTACTCGTTCCATAACACATCATCCCATGATCAACTCCTTGGTCACATTGTGCACATTATGATGATGTCCTACCAAGTGGGCCCAGAGATACCTCTCCGTTACACGGAGTGACAAATCCCAGTCTCGATTCGTGCCAACCCAACAGACACTTTCGGAGGTACCCGTAGTGCACCTTTATAGCCACCCAGTTACGTTGTGACGTTTGGCACACCCAAAGCACTCCTACGGTATTCGGGAGTTGCACAATCTCATGGTCTAAGGAAATGATACTTGACATTAGAAAAGCTTTAGCATATGAACTACACGATCTTGTGCTAGGCTTAGGATTGGGTCTTGTCCATCACATCATTCTCCTAATGATGTGATCCCGTTATCAACGACATCCAATGTCCATGGTTAGGAAACCGTAACCATCTATTGATCAACGAGCTAGTCAACTAGAGGCTTACTAGGGACATGGTGTTGTCTATGTATCCACACATGTATCTGAGTTTCCTATCAATACAATTCTAGCATGGATAATAAACGATTATCATGAACAAGGAAATATAATAATAACAAATTTATTATTGCCTCTAGGACATATTTCGAACAGCTCCCCCGCTGATCGCTCGGTAAAATCACCTCATTTTTACTATACTTCCTCTGTATCGGTTTACTACATGGCATGCACGTCATTCTAGGTTGTGAATTTAACTGGATATATATGTGATGAACAGTACTCTAGCCTTTTAAAAATGTATACTTTTGTACAGTAGTACTATCGATGGATTGCGCCATGGAGCAAAAATTGAAATAAAAAAAGGTGGTACATATAGACAGCGCTCGTCGCCAAATTATGCATATAGTACTATTAAAAAAGCTAGTACATGCTTAATTGGGGTGGTAAATTCTATTAAAGAAATACTAGTAGTATGTACATACTGAAGAGTTAAAGTAACGAGAAGAAACATAACATAGTTTTCCTGGGGGCTCAGCACAACACACCCCTCAAATTAAACTAAGCACACCTGAAATTAAACTATGCAACTAATCCGGTAGACACTGCATTAGAAGTTTAGAACCACCATCAGGAACAACACTGCCACCTTACTCGGAGTCCTCGTCCACGTCCTTGACTTCGTCCTTGTCCCTCTTCGTCTTGGCCGATACTTCTTTGCTTGAACCGCACACTTGGCTATTGCTCTTCATCCAACCCTTGCAGATATTGAAACAAAGGTAGCCATCCATTGCAGCATAGTGGATGTGGTCTATATCTAGTACATTCTGCTGCCATGCATGACGATGAAACGTGTAATGAGGTTTCTCTAGTTCACGGTACGAAGGATGAACCATGGCTCCTGCCAGGGTCAGCATTGAAGGCTGACGAGAGGGCACTAGCCGATTCTTCTGGAGGTCGAAGGGGTTGCCTACAACGAGGCCTATCCGACCCAGGACTTCTTTGTCGTTCTTAAAGTCTACAGTAACGAATTTCACTGTTTTGTCCTTGAGGAAGTTATTAAAATCCTGGCACTCAACGTCGGCATGGCATATGTGGTAGACCAAGCAAACATTATGTACACAAACCTGGATCACGGCGGGCTTCTTCCTCTCTTCGTACTTTAGATCCTTATCTCATCCCAGGACTGTGGTGTACTCAACATCAAGCCCAGCGAGCCACTCATCATCTGAGTTTTCCAACATGCGTATGAAGCGAGAAAGGCATCCTTTCACCGTCGCGGAAGAACGGGTGTAGATGACGTCGAACTCATCGCCTGTGATGGTTCTAACCTTGTACTCACCGCCGACCGTGGAGATTTCGGATGCCATGGATTTGGGAGGAGGGTTAGGATTAGTGGAACTGCCGTAATGTGAATGGACGAGACGACTAGGAGTGAACCGCCGTAGTATTGAAGGACGTGCGGGGACGAGTAGGAGCGAACTGCCAGCGTGCGAACGGCAGGGTAGTGGCTTTCCATTCTCCCATGATACGGGCTTCCGAGAGCCCTTGGATCTGATATCGAACGGTTGCATGGCGTGATTCTAGATCTATGGGTGAATATCCTATCCTGGAGGGTTATTATGCAAATTTTCAGCAACTTAGCATGCGACCGTTTGATCTCAGATCCAAGGGCTGCCAGCAACCCGTATCATGGTCGCGCCTACCACGGCCATCGCGTCGCTCGCGCGGTCGTGCCCTTGGAGATTTAACATGGTGCATTAGGCTATCTGATGTTGGCATGTCATACATAGTCATCACTTAGTCACTCATACTACAACAAGGTTGGCTATAAGGTTGGCTATAAGTGTATTTTTTTACTCCTCTCTATCTCTTTCTTCGTACTCCCTCTGTCCCATAATATAAGAACGTTTTTGACACTAGTGTAGTGCCAAAAATGTTCTTATATTATGGGACACAGGGAGTACTAGTATTTATTGCATTTGTGAAGGAGTGACCTCTTCCAATGAAATGGTGTTGCTAAGTTTGCTTCATTTAATTAGCTATAGACTCAAAATTGTCTTTTCACCTAGGTACACGCGCTTAGCACCATTTCTTCCTTGGGTCACCAAACTAGTCTCTCTCTTCTTGATTAACTTGCCACATCAGACTTTATGTCTATGTGGCAAGCTTAAGCACCTGTAGGAGCAAGTAAAAGTAAGTACAATAGTGCGCTTTACATGGCATTTTTGCATATGTGGAGGAAAGAGAGGCAAGGAAAAAGTGGAGAAGTGGGCTCTCATGCAAGAGCCAGCCTCTACCACATGGTGGAGCATTGGGAGAGGCACATGTATGGAGATGGTCAGGAATCGGGAGACTCACGCCGGTCGTAGCGCCGCAATTAAAATGATAATGGCAAGTCAAATCATGGGGCCCCACCTGTCCAGCAGTAACTCGCTATCAAATCACACAACCCTACGTTTGCAGCAGCCTACTCCCTCTTCTTCTCGCGTCTCTGTCGAACCGACTAGGCGGAACAGCCCCGCCTATCGCGCAGGAAAAGACGACTTTTAAATACAACTACATCCGCTTAAGAATCCAATGATATACTTTTTGTGACATAGTAACTCATATTTAGTTAGTCAAATGGATGACCTAGAACTACGTGCAGGCCCTATAAACCGAGACACCTAAAAATAAAAAAACCGAGACGGAGAGGGTAGTTCAGCACGTATCTTTTTAGATCAATATAGTCGGGATTCACAAAGAAACAAAACCAAGTAGTAGGCTGCTCCTGTCGTGTTGGCGTAGCAACTCAAGCAGGGTTAGTTCGCACACGAAATGGCGACACACTTAACAGGACCCCTTTGGCCGACATGTGGCTCACCCACCGTCTTGTTCCACGTGCGATGCACCAAATTACAGTTCAGAGCAGTGGTTGGAATTGGTGGCACCCCGGTCATAGCGCCGCAGTAGTAGAAAATGAGCGATGAGGGGTCAAATCACAAAGCCCCACCTTTCCCGCATTAAGCTGGACGGACGAAGCAACCATCATTTCACTCTAGGGCGCAAGAGCATAAAGAAAAGAGAAAACAATGATGCGTGCGCAGCTACCTAGGGCACCCTAGGGTAGGGATCCCCACTACAGATCCTTTTTTTGAAAGCGCCTCCACTACAAATCGGCTTTTCCCTCGTCCTCTTGAAGAAAACCGATGATGAATGTGGCGGTAGGGTTTGTAGGAGTACTACAATGTGCGGGGCCATGTCGTAGTAAACGGGTTCGACTTGACGCCTTAAATATGTGTGGGCCGCTTGGTTTTACGGGAACGAGGCATCATTTTGGGTTCGGGGACCAGTGGAGATATAGTACGTACAAAAAATTATGGACGTAGGTTCGACCGAAAGGCAATGATGCATGGGCCCTGCATTTTGATATACCCGGGGCCGCGTGAAATTTTCTACTCTACTCAAAACTAGTAAGGTACACATGTATTGAACGCATGAGATTTCGAAACCAAATTATGAATAAATACACACTATAGCATGTAAAGCTTTGAGTCATATGTGCATGATGTAGATGTTCGTTTAGTTCTTATAGTTCATCTCATTCAAAATCAATTAGTTTTATAAAAATGTTAAGATTCATGGGGTTGTGCATTGTAAATCATAAAGTAAAAAACAAATAATGGAAATTCATTTAGAAAAAAATAATCAATTATGATACAGAAGATTCTAGAACAAAGGAGAAGTGCTTGTGTTTTGAGGTTTGTGCATTACGCTTAAGTTCAACCATGGAGTCTTCTAAATTGTACATGTGGCAGATCTGGTGGAATGTTGATGATATCCAATGGCTAGTAGTGCTCGGATTTGCCTATCTCTGCACTGTCGGGTTAGCTTCATCCAGCGACCATCTTTCAAAGTTATTGGCACACTATATAGTTCTTGTGCCATAGTTGCATGTTTTGGGAAAAAGCTACTAGTGGGTTGTACTATCTATTTAGGAATAGAAGATGTATACATGGAAGTTGTAGGGAAAGAGATGACATGGAGCATCTCAATTCCTATGAGTAGGGATTGGAAAAGAGATGTCATTTGGTTCACATCATAGGAACTTCTCTATTGAATCTAGAGATGACATGTATCTCAATTCCTATGAGGAGGGATTAGAAAAGAGATATAATTTGGTTCATATCATAGAAACTTTTCTATTGAATATACGCTAATGTTTATTTTCCTTTGAAATTAAGGGAGTATAGGAATCCATTCATATGAACCAAGTGGCTCTAAAGCTATAGAAATGATATCATGTTTATTTCCTTTGAAATGTGGAGTATATGAATCTATTCCTATGAACCAATTGGCTCTAAAGGAAAAAATCCTATAAAAATCATATCATATAGAGTTCCTATGATATTCCTCGACACTAAAGGATGCTTGAAATTGCTGCGGGTGGTACGATGGTCTTTCTTTGTAGACTCCTCACCCATCTTTATAGTAACCTCTCGAAGATGAATGAAATGATATATACATGGTATTCTACATGTGCAATTTGGTACACGAAAACTCGGTAAAAGTTTGCGAGGTTCGAATTTTCAATAAAGCTATATGCACTGCATTTCAGAACGGAGGGAGCATACATCAGTTGCTAACACTCACGTGGAAGATTTGTGTGTAGGTGGAGTGGCTGTTCTGTTAAATGACATGGCAAAACTGACACTTTCGGATGGCGATCTAACAGTTCTTATGGCGTTCGTCAGGAAAAGGCTTGTGGCGAACATTTGTTGGATAATGATTTACGGACACATTCATTGCATTGATACGTGCCCCCCTCTCTCTCACGCACACGCACCCTCACGAGTCACGACTCTCCCGAGTCCTCTCGCAGACTCGCACGTCGCACCCACCGTCTATCTGCAGGTAGACGTCACGCACATATGTGCTCTTCACACCCTACCCCCAGAACTTCTAAAAAACAAAAGACGGCGCGCACATTTTATTTTAGGTCACACGTCACACACTTATACTATTACTCTTGCGGCGAACGTTCTTTGGGCATAGTATATTGTACTCTCACGAAGAGAAGCGGTGCACGCACGCACTAGTTCTCTCACACCCACTCGCGGGTACACGCAGGAGCGCATTTTTTGAAGCTGGTACAACAAAGTCACTCCACTATATATAAAAGCAGGAGCCTTAGCACTTGCTTTACTAGGGTTCCTCTCGTTCACTCTCTCATGCTCTCCAGATCTAAGCAACACATAGGTGGCCACACTCTCTCTCAGCTCACGGCTGGTCACAAATCCATCCGGACAACCTCGACCGGGGCAGGGGTGTAGGTGCATCGTTCACGCTGTCGTCGGCGGCGAGGGAGGAGACCAAAGGCTGCCCGCACGTCCCGATCGGCGGCCGTGCCGTTCTCTCCGAGAGAGCGCCGCCTCGGGAGGGCTTCCGACCCCTTCTTCCTTCCTGCGGTATTGTGGCCAAGATGCGGCCTCCCGACGCCGTCTTTGCCACATGCCGACGACCCTCAGGTATATATTCCTTCGAAACCTGCCTTGCTCTACTGCCCCAGCTCCGTTCGTGTGGATCCTTTTCTACTTCTGTCCGCTGTTCCAAAGTCACCTAGACTTCTACTATTATTAGAAGTAAAGCTAGTTCATACAGTCGACTCAAAGCGTTGGTTCAAACAGGGAAGGAAGTGGGAAAGCTGTAGCATGAATCTAGGACTTGGTTCTAAGAGGAAACGGGGGAAAGTAGTAATACCTGTCACTGTTTAAATAACCGTATTTCGTATTTGTGCAAACATGGTTGTCTGTCTCCATATCGCTTCGGGATGTCTGTCTCCGTATCATTTCTATTCGCGCAATCAAAAGCACACACCTTAGTCTTAGTACAACTGCGCAAAATGAGATGGCTATCCCTCGTTGCCATCGTCTAACCTCCCGTCTTCAAGGTATCCCTACATTGGTAGTAACTAAGGTAGAATGACCAACACAATCTAAAAGAAGATGATTCGTACGTTTTCCTTCCTGATTGCAGTGTAGGGACGAGCGAAAAGAACTGCATCCTAGTCCGGAATGCACTTTCTACAAGTTCATCCAGGGACCGAGGACTAGCTGGCACGGCTGCACGACGGTTTTTTGGACAGGTGCGCGGACAAGAGGCATTGTGGTCTACTTATTTCTGTAAATAGCGGTGCTTAAATTTAGTGGAATGCACAAGCATTTCAGCTGGTCAGTACACTACATGGTTCAGTTCAGCATTCCAGCTGAGACCACAATTATAATTGGTTATTCTGGAATGAGAGAGCCTAACCCTGGATGGTGGCAACAAGAAAAAACCAGAGTGAACTCCAGGAAATTTAAGCCTGCCGGGAGGCCCTTTGCTCAGAGAAGCCTTGCTTGTTTTTTCCTGATTTGTAAACCTTCTCAGAACTTTGTCTTTTACTGTGAACTAGTATACGTTTGTTATGTTCTATGAATCATTGAGATGTATAAAATTGCTTAACTTATGCTTTTCAAGTTTTTTATGAAGACGAGTTTAATGTGAGTGTTACACACGAGCACTGGACTAGCATGTGAACATTTGGAATTTATTACATTGTGGCCTCAATTAACTGCATGAACCACTATAACAACATACATAGTTGCTTATATGTCAGACAGCAGATTGTTGATTGTTAGCTGGTCGATAGCCTAGGGTTGAAGCGAGCTGAGCCAATGTGCCGTGTTTTGCACAACTGCTTACCAGTGGGGTAGCACCAACAGTGTTTACATGTACTTATGTATACGTCGGCGCATGGTTCTCGAACAAGTGCTCTATTTCATCAAAAAACACACTGCTCGTATGATAAACCGTGACAACTTATGTCTTACCATGCCATATTCATGAAAAAACTAGTGAGGACGCATCTGTTTTGGCAACAATTATGATGGTTCTCACATGATTCACGGGCACACAAAAGTAGCAGCAGTTCCCATAGATAGATTCAAATAGAGTACTAGCCCTAGAGGGGTCGATAACAGGCAAGGTTCGGATAATTAGACACAATCCAAACTACTATTAAACACTAGCTAGGGCAACTATTTCATGCCTCGATCTAATTTGGGCTGGACACAAGACGGACCTTGCCATGAGCATCATCGAGGACGTCCCGCAGCAGCTCAATCTTGTGAACCTTCATGAAGACAACCTTGTGGCCTTGCCACTGATAAACTTGTTTGTGGAGGCATGCCACTTCATCTTCCTGCGTAAGCTTGACAAGAACAGTATGCCTCACAAACGAAGGAGTAGCTTTGAACTTCTTGTGCTTCAGTACACCCTGGACAACACGCCTGACAACAATGAGGCTGGAATACAACTCTTCATTGGTATAACCGCAAATGGCTTCCAAGATCCAACAGCCTAAGAGCTCTGTTTTCCCAGTGCGTATATTGAGGTCGTCCGCCTCATAGCGAGTGACATGTACAACTTTTGAAACAGAAACAAATTTTGAATTACTTTTCAGTATAAGAAACACAAGTTATTTAAACAACTATGTATAGCATGGCATCGAAGCTAATAAAATTTTGCATTATTAATCACCACATATTTCCTTTTCTAAAAAAAATCACCACATACTTACATGAAAAACCACAATCGAGATCGGCAAGAAGGAAATCACCTTGGGCAGCTCAGCTGGGGGGGGGGACACATCCTCGAAGGGGGAAAACTGCTCCTGTAGTGCCACAGGGGTTGTAACCTCAAACGGGGCATTGACCATCTCAGTAGTGGCCGTGAGCGTATCGCCTCGGTGGTTGCCTCCATCTTCTTAGAGCTCTCTGTCTCGTGGGGATCACCCTCCCGCGTCTACTCCAATATCAGCAGATCTTTGCCTGGTTCTCCTTGGTCCATCATGAAACTGACGAATACTAGGAGACCACTGAAAGGAAAACACAATCGCAATGACAATGAAACAAAAAAGAGAGTGAGGATCGGTTACTGCTTTGCAAAAGTTCTTTTTTTTCTCTGAATGAAAATATACCAACATCACGGATCCACTTACCTTCCCTTCGTTCGAAGAGAAGAACAGTGGCAGATGCGAGTGTTGCCTTTCTTGAAGACGGTGAGGGAGAAGGGGATTCAGCGAAGAGTGAAATGATGGTTTCTTCGTCCATCAAACTTAGACTGCGGGGAGGTGGGGTTTTGTGATACGACGGCTCGTTACTGCCGCGCTACGACCGGGGTGACTCTCCGCCTGCATACTGCCTTCTAATTTGGTGGATGGCATTTGGGCCCGCGCGCTGCATGGCCCGCATGTCGGTGAACAAAAGTATAACGACATTCAGTAGAGGGAGACGTTTCAATGACCTAGGAGGAGCCAGAAGCAGTAGACTGTCTCCACTGTACTAGTAGTAATTGTTTTTCTGGGTAGCTGTAGAGTGTCTCCACTTTACTAGTAGTAATTGTTTCTCTGGGCCCAAGACAAAACAACCCATCCACACTAGTAAATAGTAAAATCAATTCAAAAGCCCATATATTTACTGAATGAGAGGCGCTACCCACACCCAGCACACCGCCCCCCCCCCCAAAAAAAAACCTGGGTGCTCTTCTTCCTCCTCGCTCCCACCCACCTCATGTTAGCTCGCTCCACTCGTACCCCCAAATTCCTCACCTCACTCCTACAGAAAACCCCATCTCCCCTTCTTCCTCATTCCTACAGAAAACCCCCAGCTCCCCTTCTTCTTCGCTCGCACTACAACTAGGTCGTCATTCGTTACTCTGCTCAAATCCGCGAGCGCGACGCGACGCCCTCGAGGAAAATGGAGTCGGCTGACCCCAGTGCCAAGAAGATGAGGCTCCCGCCAGCGGCGACGCCTGTTGTAGATCCCGCACCCGGCAGCACGGGGAGAAGCGGCGACCCCGCCCCCACCGGATCCCAGGAACCCGTAGAATCTCGGGTGGACCGCATCAGCGATCTCCCGGACGCCGTCCTTGGGGAGACCATCTCGCTTCTCCCCAGCAAGGATTGCTGCCGCACCCAAGTCCTCTCAATTCAGTGGTGCCCTCTATGGCGCGTCGTGCCCCTTAATCTCGACCATCATCAGCTATCTCTCTTCAATGATTTTGAAATCCCCAGAGCCATCATATCCTCCCACCAGGGCTCCGTTCAAAGCCTCTACATCCCGTCATGCTACCTTAGCAAGCATACCATGCCCTACATGGTGGACGCTTGGCTGAAATCCCCTGAAATCACAAAACTACAACTGCTTGAGTTCTACTATTCCCAAGGAAATCACATATATACCACATACCGAACGCCATGAACTTGTGCCCTCAGCACTGATGTACATATCGCGGTTTTTGTCCTCTCTCCACACCGCCACCTTTGCGCTGTGCTACCTACCAGACAATCGGGTACTAAACCTTCGACTCCAATTTATCAAGAAAATTTCACTTGTGTGGGTTCGTATATCGGAGGCCTCATTGCACAACATCATCCACTCCAGTTGCCCTGCGCTGGAGTGCTTGGTGCTTGTTTTCACAGTTAGAATCGGTTGTCTCCAAATAAAGTCGCCTAACCTTGTAAGAATTGGAATTTCTTTTGACGGAAGGTAGCTCATCATCCAAGATGCCCCTTCACTTCAAAGGTTGATCCTTGATTCTAGTTATTCACCGTTGCAAATAACCGTCCTCTCTGCGCCTAAACTGGAGACCTTGGGTGTAATACATGATCTCTATGCTCATTTCAATATGGTGTTTGGCTCCACAGTTCTTCAGGTACTTTATATTATCATCTACACTTGTAACCATAAGCTGCATTTTAAATTTCTGTGCATAATTTATATATCATCTTGGAGTACACATTTTGTACTAATATTATGTTCTATGCTCAATCATGAGTTTCTCCATGGATGGCCTATCAATGCTGCTAGATTCTGTCAAGATCTTATATATCCAAATGAATAGTTTTGATCTGAACAAGATTATTGGCTTCCTGCAATGCTTTCCATGTCTGGAGAAGTTGTATATAAAGGTGATAATTTCACGCACATTGGAAGCCCGCATATAGTGTACTAGAATTAACCGTTCAGCTGTTGCTCTTTCGACACTCTTCTTTTAGACCTTAACTGTTTTCAATCTTCATGTATATTTAGGCAACAGGACGGGGTAAGAAAGTTATAACCAATCGGTGGATTCGTGAGCATCGGGATTTTCTCACTTCTCGTGAGATTCGATTGAAGACAATAACACTAGAATGATATGTAGCCAACCGTGCAAACACAAGATTTGTCACATTCTTCCTGCTGAATGCGAGGTTACTATTGTCCATCAAGCTTAAGTTTATCAGCAGCATGGTTTTGGCGGATGGGTATGTCGAAGAGAAAAAAAAAGGAGTTTCAGGTGGGCAAAAGAGCTTCTGAACGTGCCGGGCTTCTATTTACAACATATTGTGGTCATAATCCAGTAAATTTTATGACCCAGGATGTTCATTCTATGGACCTGACCGATCCATTTGACTGTGACTGCCGAAAATAGTACTGGAGTTAGATGTTGTTGCCCTTTTCAATCTGGTTTTTTTGTAAACCTGATGAACAATTAACCCTCGTGCTTTTGTACAGTTTGTAAGCTGGAGTTAGATGTTCTTGCCCTTTTCAACTCGGCTGTGACTGTCATATTTTCTTTGAAACAAGGCAAATGGTTTGCCATTCGTTTAATTTAGAGTGAAATATTGTAACAAATCCCAACCAAGGGAAATAACATCACTCTCGTCGGCTGCTTGAGCTCACTGTGCATTACAGAAGCCAAGTGATTAGCCCCCACCAGCACCCACAAACTTATTTGAACTAGCACATCAAATGGGCTGTAAATTTTCATAGGAAAAGTTGCATGACCGTGACAGATTTGGATTCTGACATTTGGGACCCGCGAGGAAATAGCCTATCCAAGGTGGTGTCGACTTACTAGCCAGTCAACAAACAATTCTGCCTGCCAGCCGTTGGATTGACATCCAACATCTGTCGTGTATCTTCTATATCTTGTCTTCTTCTTCCTCCAGCTGCCCAAACCAAACCACCCCGTCGGCTCCGCCTGCTCCTGCCTCCCATGGCTGGCTGCGCCGCCGCCGCCCTACCGTACATACCCTCCAATGTTGGCCAGTCCCTCCCTCTATTCCCCCACACGTCCTGTTATTCTCCAGCGACGTCAGCCCCAACATGCACCCGCGCCCAAACCAGTCAACCCTCGTACTCCCCTCCGCCTGCGATTGGACCGGCGCATCTTCAAAGGCTCCTGTTTGTTCTGTCCGAGGCCTCACCGTCGTCCTCCGCCTTGCGGCCTTGGTTCGCTCGCCGTGCGCAGTGCGCTGCCCTCTTGCGTTGTCAACGTCGCCAACAACCAAGAGGAACAAGGAGATGATTGTACGTGGAGAGGATGATAGTAGGGACCCACCAGCGTCATGGCAGTACGCAAGCAAGTGCCTCTATAGTCAAGCCCAAAAATATGGTTCCTCCCAATGGTTGGACATCTGGGGCTCACGCCATTGTCAACGTAGTCAATAAACGAGAGAATTACACTACGAGCGGCTGACACCAGGGACCCAGCAAGTCGCGTAGTTTTTTTGAGGAACAAGCAGCTGTTATTTATACTAGTTTTAGCGACGGATCAGGGTAACAACGGGGTTGTGCGGGGGCTGTGGCCCATCTAGCCAGGGTTTTATTTATGTTTACCACATCATGAGCCCAGATGTGTTTTTTTCTTGCTGAAAATGGCTAGCCCAGTTCTATTTTTTAAAAGAAATACCCAAACAAGGCCTACTTGCATTATCGGCCCTGCTGGGCTGCAAATCTTTCAACACGAGGAGAGTTTCATTCGGTTTGCCCAGAAATGGGCAGTACATTTTTAAAACACATCAAACCGGGAATTAGTTTCAATTATTTTTCATTACAAGATCTTAAATTCCATTGATTTTTATGCGTGGACAGTTATTTGGATTTTATATTTATATAAATTATTTTTCAAAATAGTTTGAATGTGAATCGATATTTCTGGATTAAAAATAGTTGACCGCACCGAAATATGCAAAATTTCGTATACTTTTTAACCGTGGCCACAATATGGGGTGTAATGCTAACAAAAAGAAGATGGGCTCCAAAAAATTCTTAAGAATTAGCAAATGGGTTGTACATTATTAGAAATAATGGCAGATGGGCTGTATGCTATTTTCCACAGATTTGAGGCTGACTTGTGCGCCTACTACAGGTTGACGCTTATGCTTTCATAAAAAAAAAGGTTGACGCACATGCAACGCCCTGTCAACTTAGTCAACACACGAGAGCAGTGACTGTTGGATGTCCATCCAACGGCTGTCGTGCTTCTTCAATCTCTGCTCTTCATGCTCCAGCCGCTCAAACAAGCGCCGGCGGGACTGCCTGCTCCCTCCTCCCGCGGCCGGCTATGCTGCCGCGCAGGCCTCACGGCCCCACCGTACTCCCATTGCTGGCCTAGCGATCCCTCTACTCACCCACACATGCTGTTATTCTCCGGCGACGGCAGACGAACCAATAAACCCTCGTACTCCTCCGTGTGGGAAACAACTACCGAGTATTCCCTGGCTCTGTGTCGTTCCCTTCCTAGGCCTCGTCGTCGTCCACCGCCCTGGTGCTCTCGGCGCGGCCTGGTCAATGTGGTCAATGAACGACATCCATCGGAAGTGGACTGTACGTGGAGAGGCTGACAGCTGGGTCCACGGCCGCACGCAAGGAAATGCCTCCTTATTACATGCAAAATAATGATTCCTCCACCTGACAGCTAGGACCCACAGGAAGGACCTCTGTATTTCGTGAAAAAAACGTTCCCCCCGCTGACAGGTTGGACCCACCAGCTATATCTTCGCACGCAAGGAAGTGCCTCCTTATTACGCCCAAAAACATGAATACCCCCTGCTAGCTGGGACCCACCATATTGTTGGGCTGACTTGTGGGCCTACTAAGTTGACGGGGACAGAGGGCTTTGTCAACTTAGTCAATACTCCAGTGACCGTATGATGTCCATCCAACGGCCATAGTGCTTCTTCAACCTCTGGTCTTCTTGCTCCAGCCGCCCAAAGCAGCGCCGGTCGTGCCGTCTGCTCCTGCCTCCCGTGGCCGGTTGTGCTACCGTGGAGGCCTCACCGCCCCCATACTACTCCCACCACTGGCCAGGCCATCCCTCCACTCACCCACACCCCCTGTTATTCCGCGAAGACGGCAGCCTCACACCGCAGCCGAACTAGTGAACGCTCGTACTCCTCTCCGCGTGGGCATCCACTGCCGCGTCTTGCCCGGCTCCACGTCGTCCCCTTCCTAGGACTCGCCGTCGTCCACCGCCGTGGTGCTCTCGGTGCGGCGTGGTCAATGTGGTCAACGACTGACTTCCATTGGAAGAGTACTGTACGTGGAGAGGCTGACAGCTGGGTCCACGGCAGCCGCAAGGAAGTGCCTCCTTATTACGCGAAAAATAATTATTCCTCCACCTGACAGCGGGGACCCGCCGGACGGGCCACTAGTATTTTGCGAAAAAAATCGTTTCCCCCTGACTGTTGGGGCCCACCGGACGGGCCACCGTATTTCGCGAAAAAATGTTCCCCCGCTGTCAGCTCGGACCCATCGGAAGTGCCTCCTTATTACGCACAAAAAAAGAATACTCCCCCGGCTAGCTGGGACCAACCTTGGTGGGAGGCTGACTTGTGGGCCTACTAAGTTGACGGGGACGAAGGGCTTTGTCAACTTAGTCAATATGAACGATTCTAGCTCCAGTGACCGTACGATGTCCATCCAATTGCCGTAGTGCTTCTTCAACCTCTGGTCTTCTTGCTCCAGCCGCCCAAAGCAGCGCCGGTCGTGCCGCATGCTCCTGCCTCCCGTGGCCGGCTGTGCTGCCGCAGAGGCCTCATCGCCCCCTACTATTCCCACCGCTGGCCAGGCCCTGTGATGACGGCAGCCTCACACCGCAGCCGAACCAGTGAACCCTCGTACTCCTCTCCACACGGGCTTCCGCTGCCGTGTCTTCCCCGGCTCCGCGTCGTCCCCTTCCTAGGCCTCGCCGTCATCCACCGCCATGGTGCTCTCCGCGCGACATGGTTAACGTGGTCAAGGAGCGACTTCCATCGGAAGAGTACTGTACGTGGAGAGGCTGACAGCTGGGTCCATGGCTACAACCCAGTTTTTTTGTTATTTGCCAAGTAAGTCGCTTTGTCAGGCCTGTTGGGCTGCAAATCTTTCAAGACGAGGAGAGCTTTCATTCGGCTGGCCGAGAAAATGGCCCATCAGTAATGAGAAATGGGTTGTACATTTTAAAACACATCAAACCGGCAATTAGTTTCAAATATCTTTTTTTTTCATTTCAAGATTTTAAATTACATTAATTTTTATTCGTGGAGAATTTGTTGGATTTTATATTGATATACATTTATTTTTAAAATCAGTTTGAATGTGAGTCAAAATTTCGGGATTAAAAACAGTTCGGACCGCACCGAAATATGCAAAATTTCGTATAATTTTTAATCGTGGCCACAATATGGGCTGTAATGCTAACAAAAAGAATATGGGCTCCAAAAACCTTAAGAATTAGCAAATGGGCTGTAAATTATTAGAAATAATGGCAGATGGGTTGTATGCTGTTTTCCACAGATTTGAGGCTTTCCTAAAAAAATGTTGATGCACAAGCACTGACTGTTGGATGTCCATCCAATGGCCGTCGTGCTTCTTCAATCTTTACTCTTCCTGCTCCAGCCGCTCAAACAAGCACCGGCGGGACTGCCTGCTCCCTCCTCCCCGCGGCCGGCTGTGCTACCGCGCAGGCCTCACCGCCCCACCGTACTCCCATCGCTGGCCAAGCCATCCCTCTACTCACCCACACCTGTTGTTATTTCTCCGGCGATGGCAGACGAACCAGTAAGCCCTCGTACAGTCGTACTCCCTTCCGTGTGGGAAACAACTGCCGAGTCTTCCCTGCTGTAGCGACCAGACCTCAAACAGTCTGATCTATGTGCTCAGGTGTCATCCCTGGATCAGTAATGCTGACACCACACAGTACTTGAAGGATTTATAACAGAATAGCAATCACACACTTATTACATCGAGTGTCTCAAAAGAGAACTTATACAACAAAATATGGCTTAAGGCCATCTAATAACGATAACAACGGAAGGCTTGGAAGATAAGTAAGTCCATCAACTCCAACGGCATCACTGAGTATAGAACCACGACCTAAAACTCCTTAATCGTCGTCTGAAAAGTCTGCAACATTAATGTTGCAGCCCGAAACGGGTCAGCACATGGAATATGCTGGCAAGGTAACACATAGAGAGTAATGGAATGAAATAGCTATACTATATGCATATTTGGTTGGTGGAAAGCTCTATGGTTACAGTTTTGCGTAAAGCCAATTTTTCCCTACTGAAGAGGAATAAATTTTATTTAACTATCATGGTAGTTGTTAAACATTGAGAATGGTTGACAGCATCCTCAATCCCAATTAAGCATCATCATTAACAAAACCCAACAAAATTAATTTAGAGTAACATGTTGAGATTCACATGATAATCCAAGTACTAGATACTCAAGATGTCCATAACCGGGGACACGGCTAACCATGATTAGTTTATACACTCTGCAGAGGTTTGCGCACTTTTCCCGACAAGACTCGATCGCCTCTGTTTGGTTTCTCACACTACATGGTGTTTGAGAAGACGGATGACCGAGATATAGTCTTTCAGAAGCGCTAGCACCTTACGATGGATAGACCGTTACACCTACTTTCCCCTACATCTGCTAGTCTACCCTGTAAGAGTTCGCACAACTTAATCAACTATGCTAGAGCCCATAATAGCTTGTGGCTGCACACGGAAGTTTCTAGTATGAAAAATCTCATGATCCCTTTGGGCCTGGGTGGCGGTCCATAAGGAAAAACAGGCAATCCTGGAATACCCAGGTACCTCAATCCACCCAGATGTGTATTTAAGTTGCCACCTTAGTTAAACCATTAATTAACAAACTCACATCTGTCATGGATATCACTCACCCACTCCACGTCTACTAGCATAGCATGGCATAATAGGCAAACATAGAAGTAACTCCCAAAGGTTTGATACTACAACAGGTAATAGGTACTACCTCAACTACTTCCCACCCCACAATTTAATTAGATCCTAATCATGCAATGTTTGAGGATTGATCTAATGCAATAAAACTGGGTAGTAGGAGGTATGATCAAAGTGTTACTTGCCTTGCTGATGATTCGCGAAACCTAGAGATTCAAAGTAACAGGCGGCACACTCCGGGTATTCTATCACAGACAAACAAAAAAACAAGCATATAATAAGTATTCATCTAATACACAGGTAAAACTCGAATAAAATATCTAACCAGAAAGTTCAACTTAAGAACTCCGGTTGGCAAAAAGAATCAAATCAAACGAAGCAAAGAAAGTCAAACGGCAAAAGAAACAGGCTTCGTTTACTATTATGGATCTAGAGCAATTTTTACAGTGGCAAAAACTTGTTTAAGTTGGTTAAACGGATAGAGGGTTTCGAGACGAAACTCCAGGCGCTTGAATCGCTTGATTCCGACAAACGAGCGAAAAGTTATACTAAAACGAAAATCGGATCAGGAATCGCGATGAGAAAAATCACAGATTTAATCCGAGAAAAAGAAAAACGACGAACGTTCGCTAGAACGAACAAACGGACGAACGCTCGCTAATTAAATAAATCAGAAAAACCGATCTATTTAAAAAAACCGAAACTAAAAAAATGACAAAACCGCCGGAAAAACCGAACGGTTTTTCGGGGAAAAAAAATCTACCGGCAACTCCGGCGGCGGCGGCGGCTGTCGGCGGCGGGGCGGCGCGGCGGCGGAGGGCGGCGGCGGCGGGCGGTGCTAGGGTTCGGGCGGGGCGGCTCGGTGGGCTGCGGGGTGGGGTGCCCCGGCTTTTAAAGGCCGGTCCCGGAGGAGTCCGGACCTAACACGACCCGTAGGTCGGTTTCGTTTTTTAAAATATTCCGCGCAGAAAAATAAATAAAACAAATACTAAACTGACTCCAAAAATCCCAAAATAAATTTTCCCCGGTTTCTAAAATCAAGCGGGACAAAGTGAAAATTTATTTGGGGCCTAAATGCAATTTTGAAAAACGCACATTTTTCCTAAATTCAAATAAAATATCGAAAAACTTATTATTAAATCCTCAACATTTCTTTATTTTGGGGAAGTCATTTTATTCCCTCTCTCATATTTTTGTAATAGAGATAATTGATGATAAAATAATTAAAATCAAATGATCCTATTCTCAAAATTTGAGAAAACTCAAATATGAAAATAATGAATTCCCCAACTCTCTCCGTGGGTCCTTGAGTTGCGTAGAAATTTCTAGGATCAAAACCAAAAGCAAATAAAATATGATATGCAATGATGATCTAATGTATAACATTCCAAATTGAAAATTTGGGATGTTACAAACCTACCCCCCTTAAGATGAATCTCGCCCTCGAGATTCGGGTTGGCTAGAAAATAGGTGAGGGTGGTCCTTGAGCAAATCTTCCTCTCGCTCCCAGGTGGCTTCATCTTCCGTATGGTGGCTCCACTGAACCTTACAAAACTTGATAACCTTGCTGCGGGTGACTCGACTGGTGTACTCTAGAATCTTAACTGGTTTCTCCTTATAGGTCAAATCACTGTCCAACTGAATTGCTTCCAATGGCACTGTGTCTCTCAAGGGTATATCAGCCATCTCCGCGTAGCACTTCTTCAACTGAGAAACGTGGAACACATCATGAACTCCTGACAATCCTTCGGGCAATTCCAACTTGAAGGCCACTTCTCCCATACGTTCCAAAACTCGGTATGGCCCTACGAATCGTGGCGCTAACTTTCCCTTAACACCAAAGCGCTTTGTTCCCCGAAGTGGGGATACTCGAAGATAAACTCGGTCTCCAACTTCGTAAACTATCTCCTTGCGTTTAGAATCTGCGTAACTCTTCTGTCTGGACTGGGCTACCTTAAGCCTATCGCGAATTAATTTCACCTTCTGTTCAGACTCTTTAATCAAATCAGGTCCAAACAACTGGCGGTCTCCAACTTCATCCCATGACAACGGTGTCCTGCACCTCCTTCCTTACAAGGCTTCGAAAGGGGCCCTCTTTAAACTGGATTGATAGCTGTTGTTGTAAGAAAATTATGCATATGGCAAATTATTCAAGGCGAACTGTCAAGGGGTTCCCATTATCACCCAACCGCGTAAGGAACACAAAATCCGGGAACATAACACCGATATGACGGAAACTAGGGCAGCAAGAGTGGAACAAAACACTAGGCAAAAGGACGAGCCTTCCACCCTTTACCAAGTATATAGATGCATTAAGATAACAAGATAATATAATGATATCCCAACAAAATAAACAATGTTCCAACAAGGAACGATCTCCAATATTCACCTGCAACTAGCAACGCTATAAGAGGGGCTGAGCAAAGCGGTAACCTAGCCGAACAACGGTTTGCTAGGACAAGGTGGGTTAGAGTTTTGACATGGCAATTTGGGAGGCATGATAAGCAAGTGGTAGGCATCGTAGCATAGGCATAGCAAAAGAGCAAGCATCTAGCAAGCAAAGATAGAAGTGATTTCGAGGGTATGATCATCTTGCCTGCAAAGTTGTCAGAGTTGACTTGATCCTCGTAAGCACACTCAACGGGCTCCTCGTTAGCGAACTCGTCTCCCGGCTCTACCCAAACAAGACAAACAAGCAAAAAGGAACACAATCAACCACATGCAACGCTCAAACAAACATGATGCAAACATGGTATGCTATGCGGGATGCGGTATGTGATGCATATGCAAGATTTGACAAGGAATGATTGAACCTGGCCTCAACTTGGAAATCCAAGAGTGCCACTGGAAAGGTGAGGTGATTTCGGTTGAAATCGATATAAGTAACACCGGAAACGGATGCACGGTTTGGAAATGGCAAGCAAAACAAATATGGCAACAGTCTGCGATAAACAGCAAGTAGCCATCTAAATGCATCAAGATAATTATGCTAAAGCACTCAAACATGGCAACAAAATACATGTCAGGGATCCACTCATAATGCTTGACAAAATATGAACACTGAGCTTCGGCCAAATCATCCATTAACAGGTTCAAACAAGCATGGCAAAAGTGCAAATGGTAAACAGGTTTCAGACTTAGTGAAATTAACACAAGTCTGGAATTTCACATCAGGTAGCACACTTTGGAGCATGAAAACTGTATGCTAAAGGAACTTAACATGGCAAAGCAAGGCATGGCATGGAGCTACTCAAAGAGCTTAACAAAAGTCCCTTAGTGACCTTGAGCTAAAAGGGATCAGAAAATACAATTGCAAGCATGTGAACATGGCAAAAACATAATCAGGTTAGACTTAGTGAAAAACTGGAGCATGCAAATCTGTTAACGAGTAGGCATGTTCACGAGCTCGATGCACTCACTACAGAGCAAGGCATGACAATCTAAGCATACACCCATCAAGAATACATATCATAGAAACTATACATGGCAAGACCAACAACATAGCATGCATGGATCAACAACAACATCCTCGGCAAAATCACTAACAAGTAAACAATCTGCCAGGATTCATGAAATAGCAAAAGTAGAGCTCGATTGAATCAAGCTAGGCTTCTCCATAATTGCAAACAAAGAAATGGATGGATAGAACACCACAAGATTAACAAATCATCCTTACTGATCATCCTCAAAAGAGGCACGGATCACTAGGAAACAACATGAACATATGGCATATTGATAAAAACAGATCAAGGACTTAGAGAAATCCTAAGTCCCTGAAATCAGCATTAACGAATGCACTACTTTGCAAGCTTGTGCTAGTCACCACAGATATCACAAAAATACATGGTAGGCACCTCTATGAAGATGGCAAAGCATATAACAAAACACATGTAGAGCTCAGGAGCATATCATGCACACATTAATCATGGCAAAAATGACAAATAGCTATTTGGTGCAGCAGATCTGACAATTAACTCAAATAGCTCTCTTCCAACAGCATTCAGGGCATCAAGATGAGCTCAAATGAAAATGATGCAATGAGATGAAATGGTGTACTCTCTGAGACGAACATTTTGATATGCTACACGCGCAAATCGGAGTTATGGATGCAGAGTTACGGCATGATGAAAAACGCAAGATATCTAGGGTTTCGGGGATAAAAAGTCAACTGGGACAAATCTCCAGATCCAGATCCGGCGGCACGCGGAACGAGGTTTGCTGGGGATCTCGCTGGAGTTCGTCGGGGATCGCCGGATTGCTGCGGGGAGGCCGGATCCGGAGCAGGGCTCGCCGGAGAGGAGGCGG
Organism: Triticum urartu; assembly: GCF_056163025.1. Classification (NCBI taxonomy): domain Eukaryota; kingdom Viridiplantae; phylum Streptophyta; class Magnoliopsida; order Poales; family Poaceae; genus Triticum; species Triticum urartu. The sequence continues at coordinate 121,810,959 of NC_141875.1, forward strand.
ACGGGCACCGGGGCGGCGAGGAGGCGGTGGTGCGGCGGACGGTGAGGCGGCGGTGGTGCGGTGGCCGGCGAGGCAGCGAAGGGACGGCGGCGGTGGTCCGGCGCGCGGGAGAGGAGAGGCGGCGCGAGCGGATGGCGGGCGGCGACGCGCGCTTCGGGCCGCGGGGGCTCCTCCCGGGCCGAGTGGGCCGTGGCGGGGTGGAATGGCCGGCGTGCCACGTGGCGGGCGCTGAGAGGCGGTGTGGAGTGTCCGGCGGCAGCGGACGTTGTCCGGCCGCACGGTGGAGGCGGGGAGCTAGGGTTAGGGTTTGATCTGATCCGGAATTTCGGGGAGGGGTGCTCTTTTATAGGTAGGAGGAGCTAGGAGAGTGCAAATGAGGTGCGGTTTGTGGCCACCCGATCGTGATCGAACTCTCTAGATGATGGAGAGGGTTTTGGTGGGTTTTGGGCCAAATTGGAAGGGTGTTGGGCTGCAACACACACGAGGCCTTCTTGGTCCCTCGGTTAACCGTTGGAGTATCAAACGAAGTCCAAATGGCACGAAACTTGACAGGCGGTCTACCGGTAGTAAACCAAGGCCGCGTGACAAGTCTCGGTCCAATCCGGAAATGTTTAACCCCACACACGAAAATAAGGTAGAAAGGACCACCGGAGGAGATAGGAGCGCCGGAATGCAAAACGGACAACGGGGAAAATGCTCAGATGCATGAGACGAACACGTATGCAAATGCAATGCACATGATGACATGATATGAGATGCATGGCAACGACAACAACACACGGAGACAAAAACCCGAACCCGAGGAAATAAAATAACTTAGTGCCAGAAATGGCAAGAGTTGGGATACATATAAGGTAAATTACATCCGGGGTGTTACACTCCTGCTGAACATGGGCAGTACGAAAAGCCTGCTGAAACTGGTCCCATGTGACAGTGTCTACAGGGAAAGTGGTTGTGAAATTCTCCCACCATGATGTTGCGGGTCCTTCAAGCTGATGTGCGGCAAACTTCACCTTCTCCGCATCTGTGCATCCTGCTGTGGTCAACTCTCTAGCTGTCTTGCGGAGCCAATCATCTGCTACTATCGGCTCGGTGCTACTAGAAAACACCGGCGGATTCAGCCTAACAAAACGGGCTAAGTGATCAACAGGTGGTGGTGGTGGTGGTGGGTTGTTGTTGTTGTTCCGCTGATTCTGATTCTGGACTAGCAACTGCATCAATGTGTTCTGCTGCTGGATCAATTGGGTGAGCTCCGGTGGAAAGGTAAATCCGGGGTCACGTCTCGGCGGCATCTGAGGGTTTATAAAAGATGAGATTTAAGAATAGAGGGGTCTAAAGAGAAAACACTACCCATATGCACATGAGGCAAAAGCAAATAATTCACTTCATTCAATCAAACAAGGGCATACAATCGATCTAACTACCGCAAAAGTGCTCGGACTACTGTATTTTCATGGTGGACTACTACTACTGATGAGGTGGTCTACTAGAAATATTCTTTGGTTGCAGACTCCATGATATCTGCTCCGGCTTCATCAACATAGTCATCATCGCTATCATCTGGGTCCGAGTCGGTGTCGTCGATGATGATGTAGTCTTCTGGGTGAATCTCCTTGGGTTCTTGATCTTCATCTACTGGTGTAGGGCCTCCCATAAATATCCCGATCTTCTTGATCATATCGTCATTCCTCTCCACCAATACTTCAATTTCCTCTTCATAATCTTCACGTGTAGCCTTGAGTTCTTCCTCCAGTTCCTTGATTCTTGTCTTTGCCTTCTTCAGGTCTATCATGTCGGCGCACATCTGGTTCTCCTGTCGTCGAATATGCTGGTTTAACTCTTGGATAAAAGATGCAATTGATCTATCCTTTTTGGTGCTGATCATCTCCCAGTGCTCATCTCGGCGTCCACAAATCTGGTAGATAGTATCCTTGAGATCATTGCGGTAGACTTCTCCAATGCGTCCCATGGCGATGTGAGCTGCCATGCTCTTTCCTAGACTCCAAGTTGGTGCATCAAAAGAAAACACTATGGGCTCAGTGACTGGCATGAACGTCCTTCCAGGAACTTGAACTTGAATCATCCAGCGCTCTTCTTCAGGTAAAGTGGCATTGTAGTTTCCGGTGAAGCTTGGTACTCCTATGTCCAGGTATATAGTGACTTCCTTGAAGTGACGTCCAAAGGGTGTATCTTCATCCGGTTGCGTGAACTTGTTCCTTGCATCTGCCATCCTAAAGAATAGAAAAGATGAGAATCCAGAAAGAGAAGAGAGTGAATAGTGTTCTAGGTCTTTAGCTTAGTGGTCGTGTCCTAAAGTCAGCGTGTGCTCTGATACCATCTCTGTAGCGACCAGACCTCAAACAGTCTGATCTATGTGCTCAGGTGTCATCCCTGGATCAGTAATGCTGACACCACACGGTACTTGAAGGATTTATAATAGAGTAGCAATCACACACTTATTACATCGAGTGTCTCAAAATAGAACTTATACAATAAAATATGGCTTAAGGCCATCTAATAACGATAACAACGGAAGGCTTGGAAGATAAGTGAGTCCATCAACTCGAACGGCATCACTGAGTATAGAACCACGACCTAAAACTCCTTAATCGTCGTCTGAAAAGTCTGCAACATTAACGTTGCAGCCCGAAACGGGTCAGCACATGGAATATGCTGGCAAGGTAACACATAGAGAGTAATGGAATGAAACAGCTATACTATATGCATATTTGGCTGGTGGAAAGCTCTATGGTTACAGTTTTGCGTAAAGCCAATTTTTCCCTACTTCAAAGGAATAAATTTTATTTAACTATCATGGTAGTTGCTAAACATTGAGAATGGTTGACAGCATCCTCAATCCCAATTAAGCATCATCATTAACAAAACCCAACAAAATTAATTTAGAGTAACATGTTGAGATTCACATGATAATCCAAGTACTAGATACTCAAGATGTCCATAACCGGGGACACGGCTAACCATGATTAGTTTATACACTCTGCAGAGGTTTGCGCACTTTTCCCGACAAGACTCGATCGCCTCCGTTTGGTTTCTCGCACTACATGGTGTTTGAGAAGACGGATGACTGAGACATAGTCTTTCAGAAGCGCTAGCACCTTACGATGGATAGACCGTTACACCTACTTTCCCCTACATCTGCTAGTCTACCCTGTAAGAGTTCGCACGACTTAATCAACTATGCTAGAGCCCATAATAGCTTGTGGCTGCACACGAAAGTTTCTAGTATGCAAAATCTCATGATCCCTTTGGGCCTGGGTGGCAGTCCATAAAGAAAAACAGGCAATCCTGGAATACCGAGGTACCTCAATCCACCCAGATGTGTATTTAAGTTGCCACCTTAGTTAAACCATTAATTAACAAACTCACATCTATCATGGATATCACTCACCCACTCCACGTCTACTAGCATAGCATGGCATAATAGGCAAACGTAGAAGTAACTCCCAAAGGTTTGATACTACAACAGGTAATAGGTACTACCTCAACTACTTCCCACCCAACAATTTAATTAGATCCTAATCATGCAATGTTTGAGGATTGATCTAATGCAATAAAACTGGGTATTAGGAGGTATGATCAAAGTGTTACTTGCCTTGCTGATGATCCGCGAAACCTAGAGATTCGAAGTAACAGGCCGCCCACTCCGGGTATTCTATCGCAGACAAACAAACAAGCATACAATAAGTATTCATCTAATGAACAGGTAAAACTCCAATAAGAGATCTAACCAGAAAGTTCAACTTAAGAACTCCGATTGGCAAAAAGAATCAAATCAAACGAAGCAACGAAAGTCAAACGGCAAAAGAAACAGGCTTAGTTTACTATTCTGGATCTAGGGCAATTTTTACAGTGGCAAAAAGTTGTTTAAGTTGGTTAAACGGATAGAGGGTTTCGAGACGAAACTCCAGGCGCTTGAATCGCCTGATTCCGATAAACGAGCGAAAAGTTATACTAAAACGAAAATCGGATCAGGAATCGCGATCAGAAAAATCGCGGATTTAATCCGAGAAAAAGAAAAACAACGAACGTTCGCTAGAACGAACGAATGGACGAACGCTCGCTAATTAAATAAATCGGAAAAACCAATCTATTTAAAAAAACTGAAACTAAAAAAAACGACAAAACCGCCGGAAAAACCGAACGGTTTGTCGGGAAAAAAAAATCTACCGGCAACTCCGGCGAGAACCCCGGCGGCGGCGGCTGTCGGCGGCGGGGCGGCGTGGCGATGCAGCGGCGGCGGCGTGCGGCGATAGGGTTCGGGCGGGGCGGCTCGGTGGGCTGCGGGGTGGGGTGCCCCGGCTTTTAAAGGCCGGCTCTGGAGGAGTCCGGGCCTAACACGGCCCGTAGGTCGGTTTCGTTTTTTTTAATATTCCGCACAGAAAAACAAATAAAAGAAATACTAAATGGACTCCAAAAATCCCGAAATAAATTTTCCCCAGTTTCTAAAATCAAGCCGGACAAAGTGAACATTTATTTGGGGCCTAAATGCAATTTTGGAAAACGCAAATTTTTCCTAAATTCAAATAAAATACCGAAAAACTCCGAAATAAAATCTTATTTGATTTTATTATTAAATCCTCAACATTTCTTTATTTTGGGAAAGACATTTTATTCCCTCTCTCATATTTTTGTAATAGAAATAATTGATGATAAAATAATTAAAATCAAATGATCCTATTCTCAAAATTTGAGAAAACTCAAATATGAAAATAATGAATTCCCAACTCTCTCTGTGGGTCCTTGAGTTGCGTAGAAATTTCTAGGATCAAAACCAAAAGCAAATAAAATATGATATGCAATGATGATCTAATGTATAACATTCCAAATTGAAAATTTGGGATGTTACACCTGCCTCCGTGTTGTCCCCTTCCTAGGCCTCGCCGTCGTTCACCACCGTGGTGCTCTCGACGCGGTGTTGTCAATGTGGTCAACGACCGACTTCCATCGGAAGAGTACTGTGCATGGAGACGCTGAAAGCTGGGTCCACAGCTGCAGCAAGGAAGTGCCTCCTTATTACGCGCAAAATAATTATTCCTCCACCAGCGGGGACTCATCGGACGGGCCACCGTATTTCGCGAAAAAAATGTTTCCCCCCTGACTGCTGGGACCCACAGCTACACCTTTGCACACAAGGAAGTGCGTCCGGGCAAAAAAACAAAACGATTCGCCCCCCTGACTGTTGGGACCCACCAGCTACATCTTCGCACGCAAGGAAGTGCCTGACAGTCGGGACCCACCTGGTCGAAGCGCACGTAGCATTGTCATTCTGGTTACGAACGTGCACGTACATATATACTGGTGGATGTAGAGGCGCGCACGTGTCATAGTAGAGGCGTGCACGTAGCATGTACACGTACGTACAACGGCCAGGGTGCAAGAAAGAAAATACGGCCATGTATGTGTACATACGGGCGGGGTCTCGAACGCCTACTCACGCATACGTACTGCGAGGGCTTGTTGACATGGCTGGGTCGGAACGGAGAAACAACGTCATTGTCGTGTTCATGGGGAGGCAATGGAATGCGTTGTGTTCATGGGGAGGCAACGGAATGCGTCGTGTTCATCGGGAGGCAACGGAACGCGTGGGAGCCAACCGGCTGGGTCAGAACGGAATGCGTGGTCGTGTTCATCGGGAGGGCTTGGACGGAACAGGCGATGGAAACGAGGCCTGGCGTACCGTAGAACGGAGGAAACGGCCTTGTGTTCGACCGACCACGTTCGAAACGGGATCCTGTTCATTGGGAGGGGTGTGGCGTATCGCAAAACAGACGAAACAGACCTCCTACGTTCGAAACGGGGGTCATGTTGATCAGGAGGGGTGTAGCGTACCGCAAAACGGATGAAACGGACCTCCTACGGTCGAAACAGGGGTCCTGTTGATCGGGAAGGGTGTGGCGTACCGCAAAACGGACGAAACGGACCTCCTACGGTCGAAACGGGGGTCCTGTTCATCGGGAGGGGTGTGGCGTACCGCAAAACAGGACTCCACGGGATACTGTTCATCTCTACCGTCGACCTCTTCCAGCCTCCACGGGCTACCGTCGACCTCTTCCAGCCTCCACGAGCTACTGTCGACCTCCTCCAGCCTCCACGGGCTCCTGTTCATCCAGCCTCCACCGCGCGGTACTCCACCGGCTACTGTTCAACCACCCCTCCACGGGCACCCCTCCACCGTCTACTGTTCATCCAGCCCTACACACCACGGGGTCTTGTTCAACCACCCCTCCACGGGCACCGCTCCACCGTCTACTGTTCATCTAGCCCTCCACACCACGGGGTCATGTTCATCCAGAGGCAACGCCACCGCTCACTGTTCATCCAACCCCCTGGCAACGCTCACTGTTCATCCTAGAGGCAGCATCGATCGACTTCAGTTAGCAGCAGTAGCGAAGGAATCGCTCGATCGGGTTCAGTTAACAGCCATCGATCGATCGCTCGGGTTCAGTAACACGTAGCCTGCAGTGCAATCACTCGGGTTCAGTTAGAGCCCAACGCCTCGCTCGGGTTCAGTTAGAGCCAACGCCTCGCACACACGCGCGTACGTGTACAAGAGAGACGCGCATCGCTCGGCCCCCGACCTCCCACCGTAACCGGGAACTCCCCGAAATTTTCCTCCCCCTCGCTTCTACCATGGTTTTTTCCGTCATGGACGGCCCAAAGAATGTCATGCAGCTGCGTCTCCGGCCCGCCCAGGACGAAAACCCATTTTCTGTCATGATTTTTTGTCATAGAAGTAGGAGCCCACCACATCTATGATGATACCGGGTTTTGTCACAATTATCGTCATAGAATTGTCATATGTATGACAAAAAAATTTTCGTTCGCCCAAAATGTCACGGATGTGTCTTTTTTTTGTAGTGCCGCGGCTGGCTGGAACGCACCGGTTCCAGGATGGCGCTCCTGAGGCCTCGGCTACCCCAACAGAAGACCAAGTCCCTCAGGGTGGAGCTCCTGAGGCCTCGACTGCCTCGATCGGCGACCAACCTCCTGAGGTCGTCGGGCCTCAGGAGCTGCAAGGCGTCACCCACACTTCCACTCTTGTCGAGCACCCGGTGTACTTCGTCAGCACGGTGCTACGCGATGCGTGGGCGCGCTACCCCATGCCGCAAAAGCTCTTGCTGGCGCTCCTCGTCGCCTCATGCAAGTTGCGCCACTACTTACAAGGCCACCCCATCAAGGTCGTCTTAGCTTACCCGCTGGAGAGGGTGCTCAGGAGCGCCAATGCCGCATGAAGGGTGGCACAATGGAACATCGAATTGCAGGCATTCTATTTGGAGTTCAACACCATCGCAGTCATCAAGGGCGCCACACTCGCCGACTTCATGGCGGAATGGACCGACGTCCCCAACCCCGAAGCAGGAGAGGACCGATCCCTCTCACCAGGGAGCAAGGCACTAGACGGCTCGGTCATGTACTTCGATGATGCCTTCGTACATCAGGGCGCGGGGGCTAGTGTCGTGCTCATCTCGCCCACCCAGGACAAGCTCTACTACGCCGTGCAGCTCTGCTTCTAGCAGGGTGAGAAGGTCTCCAACAACATCGCGGTGTACGAAGGCCTGATCGCCGGTCTCAAGGGTGCGGTAGCCTTGGGAGTGAAGCGCCTCACCATCAAGGGCGACTCCCAACTCCTTGTCAACTTCTCCAACAAAGTATACGAGCCGAAGGAAGAGCACATGGAGGCATACCTTGTGGAGGTATAAAACATTGAGAAACAATTCCCGGGCCTGGAACTGCAGCATGTACCGCGCGGCACGAACAAGGAGGCTGATGACATCGCCAAGAGGATGTCCCGATGCTTTCCCCAGGAGGCTGGCATCTTCGAGGAGCGGCTCTTCAAACCTTCAGTAGCCCCTCCTGCTGCGGAACTAGCATCGCCCCAGGAGGAGCTCCCACCAGCGCCCCTCTCGGGAGCCCCCGCTTGCGGCCCAACCCCGGGAGCGCGTCTACTTCTCGCGCTCGAGCCTCAGGAGGGGTGCTAGACCGAAGATTTTAAGGCATACCTGCTTCAGGAGACCCTGTTGGAGAAGGAGGAGGACGCGGAGCGTGTGGCTCGACAGGCCACTGCCTACTGCATACAACACGGTGAGCTCTATAGGAAATGGCCAAATGATGTTTCTCTGTGATGCATCTCCAGGGAGCAGGGACATGAGCTATTGGCTGACATACACAGCGAGGACTGCGGACATCACTCGTCATCACGCACCCTCGTGGGCATGGCATTCCGCAGTGGGTTCTACTGGCCCACGATGCTCAATGATGCCACCGATCTGGTGAGATCTTGTGAAGCATGCCAATTCCATGTGAAGCAGATCCACCAGCCTGCTCAAGTCCTCCAAACCATCCTGCTCTCGTGGTCGTTCGCGGTCTAGGGGCTGGACATCTTGGGGCCGTTCCCTCGGGCGCCCGAGGCTACCGCTACCTCTATGTCGCCATCGACAAATTCACCAAGTGGACGGAGGTGGAGGTTGTCCGCACTATCCCAGCCGGCTCGACAGTTAAGTTCATCAAGGGCCTCGTGAGCCGGTTCGGGGTCCCCAATCGCATCATCACCGACAATGGCTCGCAGTTCACTAGCAACCTTTTCAAAACATATTGTGCTAACCTTGGCACGCAGATATGCTACGCCTCAGTGGTACACTCCAGGAGCAACGGCCAGGCCGAACGCGCCAACGCGGAGGTCCTGAGAGGCCTCAAGGCAAGAACCTTCAAGAAGAAGCTCGAGGCCTGCGGCAGGGGCTGGTTGGACGAGCTCCAGTCTGTGCTATGGTCCATCCACACCACTGCGACCAAGCCAACAGGTGATACTCCATTCTTCCTCGTCTACGGAGCTGAAGTGGTTCTCCCTCACGAGGTCAGGCATTGCTTTGCGCGAGTCTTGGCATTTGACAAGGCACGCTGCTACCTCTTGAGCTTGTGTTGGTTTTTCCATTGAAGAGGAAAGGGTGATGCAACAAAGGATCGTAAGTATTTCCCTTAGTTTTGAGAACCAAGGTATCAATCCAGTAGGAGAGTACGCAACAAACCACCGAATACTTGCACAAACAAACACCAACTTGCAACCAACACGACAAAGGGTTTGTCAATCCCTTCACGGTTATTGGCAAAGTGATATCTGATAGAGATGGATAAACGGTAAAGTAATATTTTTGGTATTTTTGATTTATGGAACGGAAAGTAAAAGATTGCAAAATAAAGTAAATAGGAAACTAGAATTGTAGATCTGAAACTTATATGATGGAAAATAGACCCGAGGGCCATAGGTTTCACTAGAGGCTTCTCTCAAGATAGAAATTATTACGGTGGGTGAACAAATTACAGTCGAGCAATTGATAGAAAAGTGCAAAGTTATGACAATATCTAAGGCAATGATCATGAATACATGCATCACGTCCGTGTCAAGTAGACCGAAACGATTCTGCATCTACTACTATTATTCCACACATCGATCTCTATCCAGCATGCATCTAGAGTATTAAGTTCATAAAGAACGGAGTAACGCCTTAAGCAAGATGACATGATGTAGCGGGGTTAAGTCAAGCAATATGATGAAAAACCCATCTTGTTATCCTCGATGACAACAATACAATATGTGCCTTGCTACCCCTACTGTCACTGGGAAAGGACACCGCAAGATTGAACCCAAAGCTAAGCACTTCTCCCATTGCAAGAAAAAACAATCTAGTTGGCTAAACCAAATCGATAGTTCGAAGAGACTTGCAAAGATATCAAATCATGAATATAAGAATTTATAGGATATTCAAATAATATTCATAGATAAGTTGATCATAAATCCACAATTCATCGAATCTCGGCAAACACACCGCAAAATAGTATTACATCGAATAGATCTCCAAGAATATTGAGGAGAACTCTGTATTGAGAATCAAAGAGAGAGAAGAAGCCATCTAACTACTAGCTATGGACCTATAGGTCTGAAGTAAGCTACTCACGCTTCATCGGAGAGGCAATGGTGTTGATGTAGAAGCCCTCCATGATCGATTCCCCCTCCGACAGGATGCCGAAAAAGGATCCAAGATGGGATCTCATGGGTACAGAAGGTTGCGGCAGTGGAACAGTGGTTTCATGGCTCCCCTGGATGTTTTTGGGGTATAAGAGTATATATAGGCGAAACAATTAGGTCAAGGGAGCTACGAGGGGCCCACAAGGTCAGGGAACGCCCCACCCCCTGGGCATGCCCTCCCCATTGTGGTCGCCTCGAGGCTCCTCTGAATTGCACCCCAAGTCTCCTGGGTGTCTTTTGGTCCAAGAAAAATCATCACGAAAGTTCTATTCCGTTTGGACTCCGTTTGGTATTCCTTTTCTGTGAAACTCTAAAACAAGGAAAAACACAAACTGGCACTGGGCTCTAGGTTAATAGGTTAGTCCCAAAAATCATATAAAATAGCATATTAATGCATATAAAACGTCCAAAACAGATAATATAATAGCATGGAACAGTCAAAAATTATAGATACGTTGGAGACGTATCAAGCATCCCCAAGCTTAATTCCTGCTTGTCCTTGAGTAGGTAAATGATAAAAACAGAATTTTTTATGTGGAATGCTACCTAACATATTTATCCATGTAATTATCTTTATTGTGGCATGAATGTTCAAATCCGTAAGATTCAAAACAAAAGTTTAATATTGACATAAAAACAATAATACTTCAAGCATACTAACAAAATAATTATGTCTTCTCAAAATAACATGGCCAAAGAAAGCTTATCCCTACAAAATCATATAGTCTGGCTATGCTCCTTCTTCATCACACAAAATATTTAAATCATGCACAACCCCGATGACAAGCCAAGCAATTGTTTCATACTTTTGATGTTCTCAAACTTTTTCAACTTTCACGCAATACATGAGCGTGAGCCATGGATATAGCACTATAGGTGGAATAGACGGTGGTTGTGGAGAAGACGAAAAGAAGGAGATAGTCTCACATCAACTAGGCATATCAACGGGCTATGGAAATGCACATTAATAGATATCAATGTGAGTGAGTAGGGATTGCCATGCAACGGATGCACTAGAGCTATAAGTTTATGAAAGCTCAAAAAGAAAAATAAGTGGGTGTGCATCCAACTCGCTTGCTCACGAAGACCTAGGGAAATATGAGGAAGCCCATCATTGGAATATACATGCCAAGTTCTATAATGAAAATTCCCACTAGTATATGAAAGTGATATCATAGGAGACTCTCTATCATGAAGATCATGGTGCTACTCTGAAGCACAAGTGTGGTAAAAAGGATAGTAACATTGTCCCTTCTCTCTTTTTCTCTCATTTTTATTATTTGGGACTTATCTCATTTTTTGGCCTCTTTTATTTTATTTTATTTCCGTCCGGAGTCTCATCCCGACTTGTAGGGGAATCATAGTCTCCACCATCCTTTCCTCACATGGGACAATGCTCTAATAAGGAAGATCATCACACTTTTATTTACTTACAACTCAAGAATTACAACTCGATACTTAGAACAAAATATGACTATGTGAATGCCTCCGGCGGTGTACCAGGATGTGCAATGAATCAAGAGCGACATGTATAAAAAATGATGAGCAGTGGCTTTGCCACAAATACGATGTCAACTACATGATCATGCAAAGCAATATGACAATGATGGAGCATGTCATAATAAACGGAACAGTGGAAAATTGCATGGCAATATATCTCAGAATGGCTATGGAAATGCCATAATAGGTAGGTATGGTGGCTGTTTTGAGGAAGGATATGTGGTGGGTTTATGGTACCAGCGAAAGTTGCACGATACTAGAGAGGCTAGCAATGGCGGAAAGGTGAGAGTGCATATAATCCATGGACTCAACATTAGTCATAAAGAACTCACATACTTATTGCAAATATCTATTAGTCATCGAAAGAAAGTACTACATGCATGCTCCTAGGGGATAGATTGGTAGGAACAGACCATCGCTCATCCCTGACCGCCACTCATAAGGAAGACAATCAATAAATAAATCATGCTCTGACTTCATCACATAACAGTTCATCGTACGTGCATGCTACGGGACTCACAAAGTTTAACACAAGTATTTCTCAAATTCACAACAACTTACTAGCACGACTCTAATATCACCATCTTCATATCTCAAAACAATCATAAGGAATCAAACTTCTCATAGTATCCAACGCACTTTATATGAAAGTTTTTATTATATCCCTCTTGGATGCCTATCATATTAGGACTAATTTTATAACCAAAGCAAATTACCATGCTGTCTAGAGACTCTCAAAATAATATAAGTGAAGTACAAGAGTTCATCAATTTCTATAAAATAAAACCACCATCGTGCTCTAAAAAGATATAAGTGAAGCACTAGAGCAAATTTTGCCTAGCTCAAAAGATATAAGTGAAGCACATAGAGCATTCTAATAAATCATGATTCATGCGTGTCTCTCTCAAAAGGTGTGTATAGCAAGGATGATTGTGGCAAACTAAAAATCAAAGACTCAAATCATACAAGATGCTCCAAGCAAAACACATATCATGTGGTGAATAAAAATATAGCCTCAAGTAAAGTTACTGATAGATGAAGACGAAAGAGGGGATGCCTTCTCGGGGTCTCCCCAGCTTAGGCTTTTTTACATCCTTGAATATTACCTTGGGGTGCCTTGGTAATCCCCAATCTTAGGCTCTTGCAAATCCTTATTCCATAGTCCATCAAATCCTTACCCAAAACTTGAAAACTTCGCAACACAAAACTCTAATAGAAAATCTCGTAAGCTCCGTTAGTATAAGAAAATAAATCACCACTTTTGGTACTGTTGTGAACTCATTCTTTATTTATATTGGTGTAATATCTACTGTATTCCAACTTTTCCATGGTTCATACCCCCCGATAATCAAAATAAGCAAACAACACGTGAAAAACAGAATCTGTCAAAACAGAACAGTCTGAAGTAATCTGGATATTTTGAATACTTCTGTAACTCGAAAAATTCTGAGAAATTACGAAGTCGTATATAATTTGCTTATTAATCCTCTGCGAAAAGAATCAGTATTTTATCGCTCTTCTGTTAAAAATTAAAACTAATCTCCTCGGCACAAAAGTTTTTGTTTTTCAGCAAGATCAAATCAACTATCATCGTAAGCTATCCCAAAGGTCTTACTTGGCACAAACACTAATTAAAACACAAAACCACATCTAACCAAAGGCTATATGTTTTGTTCAAAGCAAAACAGGACCTAAAAAGCAAGAACAAAAATAAAATTGGGTTGCCTCCCAACAAGCGCTATTGTTTAACGCCCCTAGCTAGGCATAAAAACACGAATAGATCTAAGTATTATCATATTTGGCATGCAATCCATAAGTGGCTCTCATAATAGATTCATAATGCAATTTAATTTTCTTTCTTGGAAAGTGTTCCATGCCTTTCCTTAATGGAAATTGAAATCTAATGTTTCCTTCTTTCATATCAATAATTGCACCGATCGTTCTAAGGAATGGTCTATCAAGAATAATATGACATGTGGGATTGCAATCTATATCAAGAACAATGAAATCTACGGGCACAAAATTCCTATTTGCAACAATAAGAACATCATTAATTCTTCCCATAGGTTTCTTAATAGTGGAATCCGCAAGATGCAAATTTAAGGAACAATCATCAAATTCACGGAAACCTAACACATCACATAAAGTTTTCGAAATTGTGGAAACACTAGCACCCAAATCACACAAAGCACATCACTCATAATCTTTAATCTTAATCTTAATAGTAGGTTCCCACTCATCATAAAGTTTCCTAGGAATAGAAATTTCCAAATTAAGCTTTTCTTCATAAGATTGCATCATAGCGTCATCGATATGTTTAGTAAAAGCATTATTTTGATTATAAGCATGAGGAGAATTCAACATGGATTGCAACAAGGAAATACAATATATCAAAGATAAATTATCATAATTAAAGTCCTTGAGATCCAAAATAGTGGGTTCATTGCTATCCAAAGTTTTGACCTCTTCAATCCCACTTCTATCAATTTTTGCATCAAGATCTAAAAACTCTGAATCATTGCGACGCCTTCTAACTAAAGTTGACTCATCTCCAGTCCAATATTTATCAAGATTTATATTTGAAAACAAAGATTCAATAGGAGTCACATCAATCACTTTTAGATCTTCTTCATTATTTTCACGGAAACTAGAAGAACACGCTTTTATATACCAATCTTTCTTAGCACACATCTTAGCGGTTCTTTCTTTGCATTCATAAATGGAAATTACCATGTCTTTGAGAGACTCATTGATATCATGCTTAGGTGGAACAAATCTAAGTTTCAAGGAATAAACATCAAGAGAAATCCTATCCACGTTCCTAGCCAAATCATCAATCTTAAGCAATTTTTCTTCAATCAAAGCATTGAAATCTTTTGTGAACTAATAAATTCTTTAACACTATTCTCAAATTCAGAGGGCATGTTATTATAATTTCCATAAGAATTTTTGTAGGAATTAACATAATTATTAGAGGAGTTACTAGGAAACGGCCTAGGATTAAAATTACCTCTATACGTGTTATTACCAAAATTGTTCCTACCAACAAAATTCACATCCATAGATTTTTTTTTGTAATCAAAGTAGACAAAGGCATATCATTAGGATCAATAGGAGCACCCTTACTAGAAAACAATTTCATAAGCTCATCCATCCTTGCACTCAAAGCGTTTATTTCTTCAATCGCATGCACTTTTTTACTAGTGGAAGATCTTTTGGTATGCCATTGAGAATAGTTAACCATCATATTATCTAGGAGTTTAGTAGCTTCTCCTAAAGTAATCTTCTATATCTAAATAGCTAGCCCCCACCAAGGTATTTCTCTCAACATCCAAGCATGCCACCTCATCATTCAACATGCATAAGAAAAGGCCCACCTAAGCATGCAAGTATGCAAATTAAAAACCCACTACAACATGCATGCATGTAAAATTCCATTTTATTATGCTATTTACATTTAATTCTTATATACTTCCAGAAACTATTGTTTCAAGAATTCATGTTCATATAATCAAAATCTCATTGAAATATTGCAAACATTTCTGCAACAACGTGCGGGGCATCATCTAGTTTCCATAAAAGTGCCTCCCGCGGCCGAACCTAAAAGATTTCTAGAAGCAAAATTCAGTCCGACATAATTTTTTTGTATAATCATCCATAAATTCAAACCATGAGTAGGGAAATTTCTAATCATCAATTTCATCCTCTCCCAAGATTGTGCAACATGTTCATGATCAAATTGCTGAAAATTCATAATATCGTTCCAAAGGGAGATGATCTTAGCGGGAGGAAAATACTTGGAAATAAAAGCATCTTTACACTTATTCCATGAATCAATACTATTTTTAGGCAAAGATGAAAACCAAGTTTTAGCACGATCCCTAAGCGAGAACGGAAATAGCTTCAACTTAACAATATCATTATCCACATCTTTTTTCTTTTGCATATCACACAGAAAAACAGAAAAATAGCACGGTTGCCCGAGGGCAATGTTGACGTTGAGCCCCCGAGCTCCATCAATGATTCCTCCATGACCCTGATAGAGATCAGAGTTGATAATGAAGGCCCTTGTCCGAACATAATGATCCGAGACGGAGCGCAGTCCTCGGTCGAGCCAAGGTGACTAATCGAGCCGGCGGCGAATATGCCGACATTGACAATAAGGCTCGGTTCTAAGGCATAGATCGCGCCAGAGATGGTATGAATTAATTCCCATCGCACCGTGGCGACTGCCAGCAGGCTCTCAATGAAAGCACCAATGTCAGTTCTATATCCGGCATATCTCGTAGTAGGGGTCCTAAGCTAGGCGTCTTGGAGCAATGGTAACATGGACACGGGATTTTACCCAGGTTCGGGCCCTCTTGATGGAGGTAAAACCCTATGTCCTGCTTTTGATTGTATTCATATGGGGTGTAGTACAGAGTACATGTATCTACCACGAGATTGATCTAATGAATATAAGATGTTCTATTGACTAGCCTGGCCTCGGTTTATATAACACACCAGAGGCCTAGGGTTTAGAGGAGTCCTTGTCTTGGGCGCCAAGTCTTGTTGAATCCTCCTTGTATGCGGCATGGGTTGCCTGAAGTGGCCCATGAGTTAACCGCCATGGGGGTCCTCGGCCCGATACACCTGTTCGGGAGACGACGTGTTGAGTACCCCCTAGTCCAGGATAGTGTCATTGACAGAGTTCTTCAATCACTGCCACCAATCTATAATGGCTTCGTGATGAACTATAATATGCAAGGGATGGAAAAGACAATGCCCGAGCTCTTCGCGATGCTAAAGGCTTAGGAGGTAGAAATCAAGAAGGAGCATCAAGTGTTGATGGTTAACAAGACCACCCGTTTCAAGAAAAAGGGCAAAGGGAAGAAGGGGAACTTCAAGGATAACAACAAGCAAGTTGCTGATCAAGGGAAGAAACCCAAGTCTGGACCTAAGCCTGAGACTGAGTGCTTCTACTACAAAGGGACTGGTCACTGGAAGCAGAACTGCCCCGAGTTTGATGTGATCGCCGTCGACACGCTACCTCTACATCTACCGTCCGGATTAGTTCTAGACCTGAATAATTGTTATTTGGTGCCAGCGTTGAGCATGAACATTATATCTGGATCTTGTTTGATGCAAGACGGTTATTCATTTAAATCAGAGAATGATGGTTGTTCTGTTTATATGAGTAATATCTTTTATGGTCATGCACCTTGATGAGTGGTTTATTTTTGTTGAATCTCGATTGTAGTGATACACATATTCATAATATTGAAGCCAAAATATGCAAAGTTAATAATGATAGTGCAACTTATTTGTGGCACTGCCGTTTAGGTCATATTCGTGTAAAGCACATGAAGAAACTCCATGCTAATGGGCTTTTGGAATCACTTAATGCTTGCGAACCATGCCTCATGGGCAAGATGACTAAGACTTCGTCTTCTGGAACAATGGAGCGAGCAACTGACTTATTGGAAATAATACATACTGATGTATGCGGTCCAATGGGTGTTGAGGCTCGCGGCGGCTATCGTTATTTTCTGACCTTCTATAGCGACCCGACCTCAAAAGGTCAAGTCTCTGTCCTTCAGTGTCATCCCTGGATCGGTAATGCTGACACACACAGTACTCAAGGATTTATAATAGAGTAGCAATTACACATTTATTACATCGAATGTCTCCAAAGAGAACTTGTTACAATAAATATGGCTTAAGGCCATCTAATACGATAACAGCGGAAGGCTTGGAAGATAAAGTGAGTCTATCAACTCCAACGGCATAGCTGAGCTGCACGGCAACGACCTAACAAACCTTACTCCTCGTCTGAAAAGTCTGCAACATAATACGTTGCAGCCCGAAAACGGTCAGCACATGGAATATGCTGGCAAAATAACACAGTAGAGCAATAATAGAACAATGCTATCACTACATGCATATTTGGCTGGTGGAAAGCTCTATGGTTATAGTTTTTGCGAAATGCCAATTTTTCCCAACAACAAAGTAATAAATTTTATTTAACTATCATGGTAGTTGAAACATCATTGAGAAGGTTCCTCCAACTCAATCCCAATTAAAGTAATTAATAGCCCAACAATATTAGTTTAGAGTGATGAGATACTTATGATACTCCAAGTACTAGATACTCAAGATGTCCATAACCGAGGACACGGCTAACCATGATTAGTTTATACACTCTGCAGAGGTTTGCGCACTTTTCCCCACAAGACTCGATCTCCTCCATTGGATTTCTCGCACTACAGGGTGTTTGAGAAACGGATGACCGAGACACAGTTTTTCAGAAGCATTCACTCCTTACTTCGGGCAGACCATACCAAACCTACATCCCACTACCTGCTGATCCACCTCTTCGGAAGCTTCACAGAACTTACTCAACTATGCTAGAGCCCATAATAGCTTGTGGCTGCACACGGAAGTTTCTAGCATGAAAATATCTCGGTTCCCTTTGAGGCTGGGTGGCGGACCATAGGATTATCACACTGGTACTCCGGGATATCCTAGGACAACACTGGATTCTCCAGGTGCCCAACAAACAATCCACCCAGATGTTTATTCAAGTTGCCACCTTAAGTTGAACCATTAATTAACAATCTCACATCTGTCATGGATTTCACTCACCCAACCACATCTACGAGCATAGCATAGCAATATAAGCAATACGTAGAAGTAACTCCCAAGGGTTTGAATATAACAGGGTGATAGGTTCTACCTCATCAACTACTTCCCAACCCACATATTAATCACATCCTAACCATGCAATGTTTGAGGATTGGAACTAATGCATAAAAACTGGGTGATAAAGGGGTATGATCAAAGTGTTACTTGCCTTGCTGATGATCCGCAAAACCTAGGGATCCGTAGTAGCACGCTCCGCACCCTGGGTGTTCTATCGCAAACAAACAATAGCATACATAAGCAATCAAGCAAAGAAACATGGGTAAAACTCAAACAAGAAGATCTAACCAGAAATCTCAACTTAAGAACTCCGGTTTGCGAAAAGAATCAAATCAAACGGAGCAACGAAACTCAAACTGCGAAAGAAACAAGACCCGTTTAATAATCTAGACCTAGGTCAAATTTTATAGTAGCAAAAGCTTGTTCAAGTTGGTTAAATGGATAGAGGGTTTCGAGACGAAGATCTAGGCGCTTGAATCGCCTGATTCCGACAAACGAGCGAAAAGATAAACTAAAACGAAAATCGGTTTAGAAATCATGACTGAAAATAATCGCGGAAAATTCGAGAAAAAGAAAACTGACGAACAAGCTAATGAACGAGCGTTCGTTATCTGTTATTAACGAGTAAACTCCGTTCGTTAAAACAAAAGTACAGACGAACGTCCGCAAAGTAACTAAACCGCGAAAAACCGGTGAACTGATCTATCCAAAAAAACTTGGGTTTTTGAAAAAACCGAACCGGGCTTTTTTTAAAAACCGAATGGTTCTACCTCCGGCGAAGTCCGGCGCGGCGGGGTCGGCTCCGGCGAGGGTGGGGGAGTGCGGGGAGGCAGCGGTGCAGGCAAAGGGCGGCGGCGGTGGCGCGGCAAACGGGCGGCTGGGCGGCGCGGCAAGCGAGCAGCGGCGACGCGGTTGCAGGCGGCGGGCTGGCGGCTCTAGGGGGCGAGGGTGGCGCCTTATAAGTTGGCGGGGGCGGCGTGGCTTGGGGGAGGGGGCACGGCGCGTGGGAGTGGAGTCCCGGCCGGACTCTAGTTCGGGCGGCGCGGCGGCGGTCTCCCGCTACGAGATGGCGGCGCGGGGAGTGGGCCGGCGGCTGGGCTTCGGCCCAGTTAGCCTCTGCGCGTTTTTTTAAAATAATTCCATCGAAACTAAAAAATCCTAGAAAATAAAATTCTAAAAATGCCAAAACAAATTTTAACTGCCTAAATAAAATATTTAGAACAAGATGAACATTTTCTTGGCCCTAAAATGCAACTTTGAAAAACATGCAAATTTTCTAATTCAGATAAAATAGCAATAAACTCCGGATAAAAATCAAGTATTTGATTTTAATCCTTTTCCTCCAATATTTCATTTATTTTGGAGAAGTCATATTATCTCCTCTCATCTATTTTAATATGAAATATTTTCAGAGAGAAAAATAATTAAAACCAAAAATCCTCGTTTCAATATTTGATAAAACTCAAGTATGAAAACAGGGAAATCCCCAACTCTCTTCGAGGGTCCTTGAGTTGCTTAGGATTTCAAGGATTCACGAAACGAAGTGCAATAAAATATAATATGCATGAATGATCTATGTATAACATTCCAAATTGAAAATTTGGGATGTTACAAACCTACCCCGCTTAAGATGAATGTCGCCCTCGAGGTTCGTGTTGGCTAGAGAATAGGTGTGGGTGGTCTTTACGAAGATCATCCTCTCGTTCCCAGGTGGCTTCATCCTCGGTATGGTGGCTCCACTGAACTTTGCAAAACTTGATAACCTTGCTGCGGGTGACTCGGCTGGCAAATTCGAGAATCCTGTCTGGCTTCTCCTCATAGGTCAAATCACTGTCCAACTGAATCGCATCCAAGGGTATTGTATCTCTTAACGGTATATCAGCCATCTCAGCATGACACTTCTTCAGCTGTGCAATATGAAATACATCATGAACTCCTGATGGTCCTTCAGGTAACTCCAACTTGTAGGCAACTTCTCCCATACGTTCCAAAATTCGATATGGCCCTACAAATCTCGGGGCTAACTTTCCCTTAACTCCAAAACGTTTCACTCCTCGTAGGGGTAACACTCGCAGATATGCTCTATCTCCAATTTCATAGGTTATTTCCTTGCGTTTCGAATCTGCATAACTCTTCTGCCTGGACTGAGCTATCTTCAGTCTATCTTGAATCAACTTAACCTTCTCTTCAGACTCTTTGATAAAATATGGCCCAAACAATTGTCGGTCTCCGACTTCATCCCACATCAACGGTGTTCTGCACCTTTGTCCGTACAGGGCTTCGAACGGTGCCATCTTCAAAGTTGCTTGGTAGCTATTGCTGTATGAGAACTCCGCGTAGGGAAAATTGTCATCCCAACTAGATCCATAATCTAGCGCATAGGCCCTCAACATATCCTCCAGAATCTGGTTGACTCTCTCGGTCTGTCCATCTGTTTGCGGGTGAAAAGCTGTAATGAATTCCAGCCTTGTCCCCAAAGTTTGGTGCAGCTGATGCCAAAACTTTGAAGTAAACTATGACCCTCTATCTGATACGATGGTCCTCGGAACTCCATGCAGACATACGATCCTGGTCATATATATCTTGGCCAACTTCGCACTTGTATATGTGGTTTTCACTAGGATAAAGTGAGCTACTTTGGTCAAGCGGTCAACTACTACCCATATAGAATTGTATCCTGATTTGGTCCTGGGTAATCTGGTGATAAAATTCATGCCAAGTTTATCCCACTTCCATTCGGGTATCGGCATAGGCTGTAACAATCCTGTTGGCTTTTGATGCTCAGCCTTCACTCTCTGACATACATCACATACGGCTACATACTCGGCAATATCCTTCTTCATACCAGTCCACCAGAAACGTTCCTTCAAATCCAAATACATCTTGGTGTTTTCAGGGTGTATCGAGTATGGTGAGTCATGAGCCTCCTGAAGTATTAACTTCCTGATCTCTGTGTTATTGGGCACATAAACACGGTCCTCAAACCATAAGGTGTCGTGCTCATCCTCACGAAAACCTTTGGCCTTTCCTTCGCTCATTCTCTCTTTTATCTTGGCAATCTCTTTGTCCTCCTTCTGAGCTTCTCGAATCTTTCCTAACAATGTAGACTGAACCTCCATGGTTGCAACAAAACCTCTAGGAACAATCTCCAATCGAAGTTCCCTGAGATCCTCTGCTAAATCCTTCGGCAATCCCATGCACACTAGGGCATTAGCATAACTCTTCCGGTTCAAAGCGTCGGATACGACATTGGCCTTGCCTGGATGATAGTGAAGCCTCATGTCATAATCCTTTATAAGCTCCAACCATCTCCTCTGCCTAAGGTTCAGCTCCTTCTGTGTGAAAATGTACTTCAAACTCTTATGATTCGTGTACACATCACAACGATTTCCAATAAGGTAATGCCTCCAGGTCTTCAATGCATGCACTACGGCAGCCAACTCCAAATCATGCGTGACATAATTCAATTCGTGAGGTTTCAATTGTCGCAAGGCATACGAAACAACTCTTTCGTCCTGCATAAGCACACTTCCAAGTCCTAGGCGAGAGGCATCGCAATACACTTGGAACTCCTTACGTATATCCGGCAGAATCAGCGCTGGGGCTGTAGTCAAACGTTTCTTTAACTCCTGGAAACTTGCTTCACATTCTTCTATCCATTTAAATTTGGTATCCTTCTTCAATAACTCCATCATTGGCTTCGCAATTTTGGAAAAATTCTCAATGAATCTCCGATAATATCCTGCGAGTCCAAGAAAACTGTGGATCTCGCTAACCGAAGTGGGTGCCAACCATTCAGTGACTGACTGAACCTTGGTAGGATCTACTGCTACACCTTCTCCTGATATAACATGTCCAAGGAATCCAACTTGCTTCAGCCAAAACTCGCATTTGTTGAACTTGGCATACAACTGATGTTCCCTGAGTTTCTTGAGAACTAAGTGCAAATGCTCTTCGTGCTCCTCCTCGTTCTTCGAGTATACCATTATATCATCAATGAACACCACAACAACTTATCCAAATATTCCATGAACACTTTGTTCATCATGCTCATGAAGTAGGCAGGGGCGTTAGTCAGTCCAAACGACATGACCGTATATTCATACAACCCGTACCGTGTGGTGAATGATGTCTTTGGTATGTCCTTCTCTCGTATCTTCAGCTGGTGATATCCAGATCGCAGGTCGATCTTTGAAAACACTTTAGCTCCTTGCAGATGGTTGAACAAATCATTGATCATCGATAGTGGGTATTTGTTCTTGATCGTCACCTCATTTAACGCACGATAATCAACAACCATTCTTAGAGACTTATCCTTCTTCTCGACCAAAAGCACTGGGGCTCCCCATGGTGATGAGCTCCGTCGAATGTAACCTTTCTCCAATAACTCCTTGATCTGTTTCTTAATCTCCTCCAGATCATTTGTGGGCATCCGATATGGTCTCTTCGATATAGGCCCGGTGCCTGGCAATAGCTCTATCAAAAACTCAATGTCTCGATCCTGTGGCATGCCTGGTAACTTTTCTGGAAAAACATCTGGGTAATCCTTCACTACAGGCACTTCCTCCTGAACAACTCTCGTAAGGGTATTCACTTGGCTACTTCTTGGCGCATGCCTAGATACATACTTGATCCTTTTCCCTCAGGGGTGGTGAGATAAATTGACTTACTAACACAGTCAATGCTTCATCCATACTTTGACATCCAGTCCATGCCTAATATCACATCCAATCCTTGTGACTCCAAGATTATTAGGTCGGACGGAAAAACATGGATACCAATGGTTAAGGGTATCTAGTCGCACCATCGACTAGCCATATACTCTGCTCCAGGTGAACTCACTAACAGATGGCTCCTAAGGGTTTGGGTCGGTAGTTTAAACTTATCCACGAATTCCCTTGATATGTATGAATGCGATGCACTAGTATCAAAAAGAACAAGGGCGGTAAAAGACTTAACCAAAAACTTACCAATAACCCCGTCTGGCTGCTCTTCAACCTCCTCCACATTGACGTGGTTCACTTGTCCTTTATTGAATGGATTGGGCTTCTTTCCAGCGCTCCATTGTCGTTTCCATTCTTTGCTTCAGGGCACTCCGTGGCATAGTGTCCAGTCTTCCCGCACTTGAAACAAGTAATGTGCCTTAGGTCTCTCTTGGCGGGTGTGGCTGGATTGGAACGGTTCTGATTGTTGCTTGCTCCATTCCCATTCCCATTCCTTGGGCCTGTGTGATTATGGTTACTTCCTCCATTGTGTGTGTGTGTCCTCCATGGTTATGAACAAGTCCTCCCGAGTTTGGGGTTAGGCGAGGCTTCTGTAGAGCTCCTGAATTATACCTTCCTTGTCCATACTTCCTCTTACGGCTCTCAATTTGCTGCTGCTTCCCTTCAATCATAAGAGCCTTATCTACCAACTGCTGGTAGTTGTTGAATTTTGCCACCATCAACTGCATGCTCATCTCATCATTCAGCCCTTCCATAAACTTCTCCTGCTTTGCGGCATCTGTGGCCACATCATCAGGGGCATAGCGAGATAACTTGCTAAAGTCATCCGCGTACTGAGCGACAGTATGGTTCCCCTGGCGTAAGTTGTGAAACTCACGCTTCTTCATACTCATAGCTCCAGTTGAGACATGGGTTGTACGGCAAGCTTGCTGAAACTGATCCCATGTAACAGTGGCTATAGGGTAGGTGACTATGTAAGTCTCCCACCATGAGGCTGCTGGTCCATCCAACTGATGTGCGGCAAATCGCACCTTCTCAGCATCGGTACACCCTGCAGTGATTACCTCCCTTCCAATCCTGCGGAGCCAATCATCTGCTACTATGTGCTCGGTGCTACTGGAAAACACCGGCGGCTGCAACCTTAGAAAGCGGGCTAAGTTATCAACTGGTGGCGGTGGCGGCGGATTGTTGTTGTTGTTATTGTTGTTGCCTTGGTTCTGAACTAACAACTGCATCAAGGTATTCTGCTACTGGATCAACTGAGTGAGCTCCGGTGGGAAAGTAAATACGGGGTCACATCTCGGAGGCATCTCATGGTTTTAGAGGGGAGAGTTTAGAATAGAATGAGGTCTAATGAGAAAAACACTACCCATATGCACATGAGACAAACACAAACATTTCACTCAATCAATCAAGCAAGGGCATACAATCGATCTAACTATCATTACAAAAGTGCTCGGACTATACTATTTACATGGTGGAATTCTACTACTGATGTGGTGGTCTACTAAAAATATTCTTCAGTTGAAGACTCCATGATGTCTGCTCCAGCTTCGTCTTCATAGTCATCATCGCTATTGTTGGGGTCCGAGTCGGCGTCGTCGATGACAACCTAGTCCTCCGGGCGAATCTCCTTGGGTTCTTCGTCTTCTCCTCCTGGTGCGGGGTCTCCCAGAAATACTCCTAGCTTCATTGTCAGGTCGGCATTCTTATCCACTAGTACGACGATTTCCTCCTCATAATTTTCACGAGTAGCCTTAAGTTCTTCCTCCAGTTCCGTGATCCTTGTCATTGCCTTCTTCAGGTCTATCATTCCTGCGCACATCTGGTTCTCTTGGCGACGAATGTGTTGGTTTAACTCCTGGATGAAAGCTGTAATTGATCTATCCTTCCTGGTGCTGATCATCTCCCATTGCTCATCTCGGCGCCCACAAATCTGATAGATAGTATCCTTAAGCTCCTTATGATAAACTTCTCCAATGCGTCCCATGGTGATGTGAGTTGCCATGCTCTTTCCTGGACTCCAGGTTGGTGCATCAAAGGAAAACTCTATGGGCTTAGTGACTGGCAGGAATGTCCTTCCTGGAACATGAACTTGAATCATCCATCGCTCCTCTTCAGGTAATGTGGCGTTGTAAGTCCCGGTGAAGCTTGGTATTCCAATGTTCAGGTACCTAGTGACTTCCTTCAAGTGTCGTCCAAAAGGTGCTTCTTCATCCGGTTGTGCAAACATTTCCTTGCGTCCGCCATCCTAAAGAGTAGAAAATGGAGAGGAGTCAAAAATGAGAAGAGAATAGTGATCTAGGGCTTTAGCTTAGTGGTCATGTCCTACACTCAGTGTGTGCTCTGATACCATCTTGTAGTGACCCGACCTCAAACAGTCAAGTCACTGTGCTTCAGTGTCATCCCTGGACCGGTAATGCTGACACACACAGTACTCGAGGATTTATAACAGAGTAGCAATCACACACTTATTACATCGAATGTCTCCAAAGAGAACTTATTACAATAAATATGGCTTAAGGCCATCTAATACGATAACAGCGGAAGGCTTGGAAGATAAAGTGAGTCCATCAACTCCAACGACATAGCTAAGCTGCACTGCAACGACCTAATGAACCTTACTCCTCGTCTGAAAAGTCTGCAACATAATACGTTGAAGCCCGAAAATGGGTCAGCACATGGAATACGATGGCAAAATAACACAGTAGAGCAAGAACAAAATAATGCTATCACTACATGCATATTTGGCTAGTGGAAAGCTCTATGGTTATAGTTTTTGCGAAAAGCCAATTTTTCCCTACAACAAAGGAATATATTTTATTTAACTATCATGGTAGTTGAATCATCATTGAGAAGGTTCCTCCAACTCAATCCCAATTAAAGTAATAAACAACCCAACATTATTAGTTTAGATTAATGAGATACTTATGATACTCCAAGTACTAGATACTCAAGATGTCCATAACCGGGGACACGGCTAACCATGATTAGTTTATACACTTTGCAGAGGTTTGCGCACTTTTCCCCACAAGACTCGATCTTCTCCGTTGGATTTCTTGCACTACAGGGTGTTTGAGAAACGGATGACCGAGACACAGTTTTTCAGAAGCATTAACTCCTTACTCCGGGTAAACCATACCAAACCTACATCCCACTACCTGCTGATCCACCTCTTTGGAAGCTTCATGCAACTGACTCAACTATGTAGAGCCCATAATAGCTTGTGGCTGCACACGGAAATTTCTAGCATGAAAATATCTCAGTTCCCTTTGAGCCTGGGTGGCAGACCATAGAATTATCACACGGGTACTCCGAGATATCCTAGGACAACACTGGATTCTCCAGGTGCCCAACAAACAATCCACCCAGATGTGTATTCAAGTTGCCACCGTAAGTAGAACAATTAATTAACAATCTCACATCTGTCATGGATTTCACTCACCCAACCACGTCTACGAGCATAGCATAGCAATATAAGCAATACGTAGAAGTAACTCCCAAGGGTTTGAATATAACAGGGTGATAGGTTATACCTCATCAACTACTTCCCAACCCACATATTAATCACATCCTAACCACGCAATGTTTGAGGATTGGAACTAATGCATAAAAACTGGGTGATAAAGGGGTATGATCAAAGTGTTACTTGCCTTGCTGATGGTCTGCAAAACCTAGGGATTCGTAGTAGTACGCTTCACACTCCGGGTGTTCTATCGCAATCAAAAAATAGCATACATAAGCAATCAAGCAAAGAAACACGGGTAAAACTCAAACAAGAAGATCTAACCAGAAATCTCAACTTAAGAACTCCGGTTTGCGAAAAGAATCAAATCAAACGGAGCAACGAAACTCAAACTGCGAAAGAAACAAGTTCATTTACTAATCTAGACCTAGGTCAAGTTTTACAGTAGCAAAAGCTTGTTCAAATTTGTTAAACGGAAAGAGGGTTTCGAGACGAAGATCTAGGCGCTTGAATTGCCTGATTCCGACAAACGAGCGAAAAGATAAACTAAAACGAAAATCGGATCAGAAATCGCGACTGAAAATAATCGTGGAAAATCTGAGGAAAAAAAACTGACAGAGAGGCTAACGAATGAGCATTTGTTGTCTGTTACTAACGAGTAAACCTCGTTCGTTAAAACGAACGTACGGACGAACGTCCGCAAAGTAAGTAAACCGTGAAAAATATCAGTGTACCGATCTATCAAAAAAAACTAGGGTTTCTAAAAAACCGAACCGGGCTTTTAAAAAAACCCGAACGGTTCTACCTCCGGTGAAGTCCGGCGCGGCGGTGTCGGCTCCGGCAAGGACGGGGCAGTGCGGGGCGGCGACGGTGCGGGCAAAGGGCAACGACTCTGGTGAGGGGCGGCGGCCGCGCGGCAAACGGGCGGCGGGGCGGCGCGGCAAGCGAGCGGTGGCGGCGCGGTTGCGGGCGGCGGGGTGGCGGCTCTAGGGGGGCGGGGGTGGCGGCTTATAAGGAGGCGGGGGGGCGTGGCTTGGGGGAGGGGGCACGGCGCGGGGGAGTGGAGTCCCGGTCGGACTCCGATTCGGGCAGCGCGGCGGCGGTCTCCCGCTAGGAGACGGCGGCGCGGGGAGTGGGCCGGCGGCTGGGCTTCGGCCCAGTTAGCCACTGCGCATTTTTTTAAATAATTCCACCGAAACTAAAAAAATCCTAGAAAATAAAATAAAATTCTAAAAATGCCAAAACAAATTTTCACTGCCTAAATAAAATATTTAGAATAAGATGAACATTTTCTTTGCCTTAAAATGCAACTTTGAAAAACGTGCAATTTTTGTAATTCAAATAAAATAGCAATAAACTCTGGATAAAAATCAAGTATTTGATTTTTAATCCTTTTCCTCCAATATTTCATTTATTTTGGAGAAGTCATATTATCTCCTCTCATGTATTTTAATTTGAAATATTTTTAGAGAGAAAAATAATTAAAACCAAAAATCCTCGTTTCAATATTTGATAAGCCTCAAATATGAAAACAGGGAAATCCCCAACTCTCTCCGAGGGTCCTTGAGTTGCTTAGGATTTCAAGGATTCACGAAACGAAGTGCAATAAATATGATATGCATGAATGATCTATGTATAACATTCCAAATTGAAAATTTGGGATGTTACACCTTCACAGATGATTTGAGTAGATATGGGTATATCTAGCTACTTAATAAAACATAAGTCTGAAACATTTGAAAAGTTCAAAGAATTTCAGAGTGAAGTGGAAAAAATCATCATAACAAGAAAGTAAAGTTTCTACGATCTAATCGT
Source organism: Triticum urartu (assembly GCF_056163025.1). NCBI lineage: Eukaryota > Viridiplantae > Streptophyta > Magnoliopsida > Poales > Poaceae > Triticum > Triticum urartu. Next base: position 121,839,187 of record NC_141875.1, read on the forward strand.
GGAGGTGAATATTTGAGTTATTTGTTTGGTCTTCATTTGAAACAATGTGGAATAGTTTCGCAACTCACGCCACGTGGAACACCACAGCATAATGGTGTGTCTGAATGTTGTAACCGTACTTTATTAGATATGGTGCGATCTATGGTGTCTCTTACCGATTTGCCGCTATTGTTTTGGGGTTATGCTTTAGAGACAGTTGCATTCACGTTAAATAGGGCGCCATCTTAATCCGTTGAGCTGACATCATATGAACTATGGTTTAGCAAGAAACCTAAGCTGTCATTTCTTAAAGTTTGGGGCTGCGATCCTTATGTGAAAAAGCTTCAACCTGATAAGCTCGAACCCAAATCGGAGAAATGTGTCTTCATAGGATACCCAAAGGAGACTATTGGGTACACCTTCTATCACAGATCCGAAGGCAAGATATTCGTTGCTAAGAATGGATCCTTTCTAGAGAAGGAGTTTCTCTCGAAAGAAGTGAGTGGGAGGAAAGTAGAACTTGATGATGTAATTGTACCTTCTCCCGAATTGGAAAGTAGTTCATCACAGAAATCAGTTCCAGTGATTCCTACACCTAGTAGTGAGGAAGCTAATGATGATGATCATGAAACTTCAGATTAAGTTACTACCGAACCTCGTAGGTCAACCAGAGTACAGTCTACACCAGAGTGGTACGGTAACCCTGTTCTAGAGGTCATGTTACTTGACCATGACGAACCTACGAACTATGAGGAAGCAATGATGAGCCCAGATTCCGTGAAATGGCTTGTGGCCATGAAATCTGAGATGGGATCCATGTATGAGAACAAAGTGTGGACTTTGGTTGACTTGCCCGATGATCGGCAAGCCATAGAGAATGAATGGATCTTAAAGAAGAAGACTAGAGCTGGCGGTAATGTTACTGTCTACAAAGCTCGACTTGTTGCGAAAGGTTTTCGACAAGTTCAAGGAATTGACTACGATGAGACCTTCTCACCCGTAGCGATGCTTCAGTCTGTCCGAATCATGTTAGCAATTGCCGCATTTTATGATTATGAAATTTTGCAAATAGATGTCAAAACTGTATTTCTTAATGGATATCTTAAAGAATAGCTGTATATGATGCAACCAGAAGGTTTCGTCGATCCTAAAGGTGCTAATAAAGTGTGCAAGCTCCAGGGATCTATTTATGGACTGGTGCAAGCCTCTTGGAGTTGGAATATACGCTTTGATAGTGTGATTAAAGAATATAGTTTTATACAAACTTTTGAAGAAGTCTGTATTTATTAGAAAGTGAGTGGGAGCTCTGTAGCATCTATTATATAATTAAGACAAGAGGAAAACAAGCCATCACATTTGTCCACATATGATAATATTTTGTACACCGTTTGATTAGAATAATAAAGGTTGAGATTTAAAGGTTCTTACATAACATCGTAAAATAGATGTGTCAGTACTATTGAACTGTCATGTTGTCACGTTATATGTATGTATAAGCATTAGGTATGTGAAAGAAAGAAAAAACAGTAAAAAAACATGTTGGTTTATCACGTTACATGTATCCTCGTCGTCACGTAAAAGAGATGGACACGAAAGGCTGCAAATAACCATGACGTGCACACATTTACATGAATAAGACTTTTAGGAAAAATAAATAGGAAAGTAAGATCACGTAAGAATTAGAAACGGAAACCTAGGGGAGGAAAGTAGCACCTAGAGGCAGACTTCAACTTGGACACGTACCTGTTCTAAAAATAACTTGGACACGTACATGTATTGGAGAAAAAAGCTTGCGTGAAGGATATTCATTGGAAAAGAACATGCACACGTAAATCCACCAACTTGCAAGGAAACGTACTAAAAGGTCTAGCATCCCGACGCATGTACATGCATGAGCATATTAACCTTATACTCTACTGTTACATAAAAAAAATTACCTATTAGACTTAAATTAAAATTTAACCAGTTGAACTGCACATGTAATTCAAACTAAATAAATTATCAGTCGGTAATTTGTCATTCGCTAAATTATGAGAAAATGATGTAAACCAAGAACATATTACCGATTTTATATGAATATACACCAATAGTTTTTTTTAAATATACACTAACAGTTACTTAGCCTTATATGGTTAGGCTACATAAACAATTAGAGTACGAACATTTTGTCAAGAACATTAGACGCATGTGTCGAACGTCGGATGTCGATGATATTGCGCCATCTGCAAAAGGAATTGCACAACAGACAGAGGTAGACAACAAAAAGCTTAGGCATTCAATTGATGATGAAATGGTTTAGCGTGGTAGGAAGCTAAGATTGGTGTAATTAGTCACCTTTTGTCAGGCATCGGTGGATGTCGAAAAGATTTCAACCTAAAAGTCGCACATTTCAATTTTTTTTAAATCATATATCAATGGCAATGTGGCGTTCGACTTAACATTTATGTGTTGACGGAAATAGCGACTAACAAAGAGCAGTAGAAAAGAGAAGCTTGATTAGTGTTATGGGACAAGCGGCCAACTTGCTAAGCTACCAACAAAAAATTGCAATCAATGATTAGAGTTATGGAATTATATGGCTTTGTATTGCAGGTGCTTATCTCCATGACATAGCAATTAAAAGAAGTACTGTTAAACTTAGGATTCCAAGGTCTTATCCCTTTCTTGGTGATGCACATTTTGGTCATTTCTTTCTATATAATTTAGAAGTTGCTGGACGAAACAATACTACATAACAATTAGACTCCAATGAATGATAGAGAATATTTTGCCAAAAGAAGAAAGACAACATTAATTAAGGAAAAATCCGTGTCATGCCTTTTTTTGAAATACAGTTATCTTCAAATAAGTGGGCACCATTAGAACTGAACAAGCCCTGGACAACCCAAGCGAGAATAGTTTATTAGTTTTTACCGTGAAGCAGGTTTGATAATTACCTCAAAATGAGAAGATGTACAAGCATATAAATGTACATATGGATATATGACATTGTATTTATAAGAACACATGCGCATAAACAGATAACAGTGTATGGCTACAAGCCAACAATGTTTAGATTTTATTGACAAAAATTCTACAAGAATATTGGGTGAAAAGAAAAATGAAAATGGATTTGAAAAGGTGGAATAGTGAAAGCCACGTATTAGTACAAAATCATATGGTTTGGCATGGTGGGACACATGCCTTGGTTCGGTCTATCTTTGATTACCATAATAACCCAGTCTATACCAACAACTTTATACATATTACAGAAATATGCGAAGTGATGTTTGGTGATGATCTATATAGATATAAAAAAATTGTAATTGTTTATATAAATATTTTTACAATGATGGATCAAATGCAAGAATATACATAGATAAATATCAGGAAAACATATAATATAACTATAGGAAGTCTAGCCGCGCAAACGCGCGGGTCACCCCGCTAGTGTGATTAAAGCATATGATTTTATACAGACTTTTGGAGAAGCCTGTTGAGGGAGTCCTGGATTAGGGGTGTTCGGATAGCCGAACTATACCTTCAGCCGGACTCCTGGACTATGAAGATAAAAGATTGAAGACTTAGTCCCGTGTCCGGAAGGGACTTTCCTTGGCGTGGAAGGCAAGCTTGGCGATACGGATATTCAGATCTCCTACCATTGTAACCGACTTTGTGTAACCCTAACCCTCTCCGGTGTCTATATAAACTGGAGGGTTTTAGTCCGTAGGACAACATAGACAACAACAATCATACCATAGGCTAGCTTCTAGGGTTTAGCCTCTCTGATCTCGTGGTAGATCTACTCTTGTACTACCCATATCATCAATATTAATCAAGCAGGATGTAGGGTTTTACCTCCATCGAGAGGGCCCGAACCTGGGTAAAACTTCGTGTCCCTTGCCTCCTGTCACCATCCGGCCTAGACGCACAGTTCGGGACCCCCTACCCGAGATCCGCCGGTTTTGACACCGACATTGGTGCTTTCATTGAGAGTTCCTCTGTGCCGTCGCCATCAGGCCCGATGGCTCCTACGATCTTCAACAGCGATGTAGTCCAGGGTGAGACCTTCCTCCCCGGACAGATCTTCGTCTTCGGCGGCTTCACACTGCGGGCCAATTCACTTTGCCAACTGGAGCAGATCGAAAGCTACGCCCCTGGCCGTCAGGTCAGATTCGGAAGTTTAAACTACACGGCTGACATCCGCGGGGACTTGATCTTCGACGGATTCGAGCCACTACCGAGCGCGCCGCACTGTCACGACGAGCATGATCTAGCTCTGCCACCGAACAGTGCCCTGTAGGCCGCACCCGCATCGGCTCCGACCCTTAGTTCGGAGCCAACTGTGCCGATCGAGGATGGGCGGTTGGACGCCACCTCGGGGGCTGCGATCCCAACGGCGATTGAGCCGAACACCAGCCCCGTACTCTGCGAGACTCGTGACTCCAAGGAGCCGGATTCCTCTCCGGACTCCGAACCCTCCGCGCCCCTGCCGATCGAGTCTGATTGGGCACCGATCATGGAGTTCACGGCCGCGGACATCTTTCAGCACTCGCCTTTCGGCGATATCCTGAAGTCACTGAAGTCTCTCTCTTTATCAGGAGAGCCCTGGCTGTTCTACGGTTAGCAAGGTTGGGGTACGGACGATGAAGAAATTCAAAGCCCACCCACCACCCACTTTGTAGCCACCGTCGACGACTTAACCGACATGCTCGACTTCGACTCCGAAGACATTGACGGTATGGACGTCGATGAAGGAGATGATGAAGAACCAGCGCCTACTAGGCCATGGAAATCCACCTCGTCATATGACATATACATGGTGGACACCCCAAAAGAGGGAGATGACGATGGAACAGCGGATGATGACCCCTCCAAGAAACAGCCTAAGCGTCGGCGTCAGCGGCGCCGCTCAAAATCCCGCCAAAACAAAAACGGTGATTCCAGCACGGGAGACAATAATAATCCAGAAAGTGCCGAAGAAAACCCCCTCCATCAAGATTTAGCACATGAGGACGGAGAAGCCAGCCCTCATGAGAGAGCGGCAGACAGAGAGGTCGAGGACGACAATTATATGCCTCCCTCCGAAGACGAGGCAAGCCTCGATGACGACGAATTTGTCATACCGGACGATCCCGTCGAGCAAAAGCGTTTTCAACGCAGGCTTATGGCCACAGCAAGAAGCCTCAAGAGAAAACAACAACAGCTTAAAGCTGATCAAGATTTGCTAGTCGACAGATGGACTGAAGTCCTTGCGGCCGAAGAGCATAAACTCGAACGCCCCTCCAAGAGCTACCCAAAGCGCAGGTTGCTACCCCGATTAGAGGAGGAAGCACTTGATGCGGCCGACCGGCCACCTCGTGGCCGCGACAGAGAGGCCTCTCGGCCCTCCACTCAAGCCGCACCCCGTACCAAGGCAGCGGAATATGCGCCGGACTTACGAGATATGTTGGAGGACAAGGCAAGGCAAACAAGATCGATCTACGGATCGCGTGGGCGCCCCACGGCTCGAGACGGTAACCGTCACGCCGGCCACAAATTCGGCAGTGCCGAACACAGTAGACAAAGCTCATCAGAGCTATGTCATGATATCGCCCAGTACAGAGGCGCCGCACACCCACTATGCTTTACAGACGAAATAATGGATCATCAAATCCCCAAGGGTTTCAAACCCGTAAACATCCAATCATATGATGGCACAACAGATCCTGCGGTATGGATCGAGGATTATCTCCTTCATATCCACATGGCCCGCGGCGATGATTTCCACGCCATCAAATACCTCCCACTCAAGCTTAAAGGACCAGCTCGGCATTGGCTTAACAGCTTGCCAACAGGGATTGTTGGGTGTTCAAGTAGGCAGGCAAGTTAAACACCAAAAATGAAGACAAGGGGCTGCATAGAGATGACGACGAGGAGCCCCGGCCGCCGAACAACAGTGGACAGAAGGGTTTTCCCCCACAAGTGCGGACGGTGAACATGATATATGCAACCCATGTCCCCAAAAGGGAGCGGAAGCGCGCGTTAAGGGACGTATACGCGGTAGAGCCAGTCGCCCCAAAGTTCAACCCATGGTCTTCCTGCCCGATCACCTTTGATCGAAGGGACCATCCCACTAGCATCCGTCATGGCGGATTCGCCGCATTGGTTCTAGACCCAATTATTGACGGATTTCATCTCACTAGAGTCCTTATGGACGGCGGCAGCAGTCTGAACCTGCTTTACCAGGATACAGTGCGGAAAATGGGCATAGATCCCTCGAGGATTAAGCCCACCAAAACGACCTTTAAATGCGTAATACCAGGTGTAGAGGCCAACTATACAGGCTCAGTCACACTCGAAGTGGTCTTCGGATCTCCGGATAATTTCTGAAGTGAGGAGTTAATCTTCGACATTGTCCCGTTTCGCAGTGGTTATCACGCACTGCTCGGGCGAACCGCATTCGCTAAGTTCAATGCGGTACTGCACTACGCATACCTTAAGCTCAAGATGCCAGGCCCTCGAGGAGTAATTACGGTCAATGGAAACACCGAACGCTCCCTCCGAACGGAGGAGCACACGGCGGCCCTTGCAGCGGAAGTACAAAGCAGCCTCTCTGGGCAGTTCTCCAGTCCGGCCACTAAACAACCGGACACCGTCAAGCGCGCCCGGAGTAACCTACAACAATACCGCCTGGCACGATCCGAGCAGGCGTAGCAATGCGGCCCCAACCCCAACCCTCGCAAAAGGCGATGCCAGTACTTCGTGTACATAACTACGCTCTAGAGATACCATGGGTACAGGGGGAGGGGCACCATCACGGCATGCCCAAAACACGGCTTAAACCGTACCAGGGGCTGCTGATTTTTTTAATTTTCTCTTACTTTCAGGACTCCATCCTTCGGAAGGCCTGCCCGGCAGTTCAATTGCCGCACAAACGATGCAAGAACTAGGGAAGCATACAAGCCACGCTGCATTACGGAACTCCCAGGTGGTCTCTATCACGAGCAGTATACCTGTTTTGCATACTATTCCGCAGCTTGCCCCTGGAGCAGACATATTAAATAGTCCAACTTTTTGTTTATCGCATTACCTATATCGTTCTGCTTTGATCGCAGCCATCTTTAATAAACAATGCATAGCTTTTGTCTATTTTTGCATTACCTTTTTATAAATATATGTTCCTTAACGACATGTTGCACCCGTACAATTTGGTACGGCCAAAATACGTCAGGGGCTTTAGTACCCCTCAATATGGTGTGAAAAGTCCGAACACTTTCACAAGTGCGGCACCCCGAACTTATAGCATTATATGCATCGGCTCCGAATCATATCTTGGGTCAATAGTTGGGTTTGCCCGGCTCCTATGTTTTGGTGCCTTACGTTCCGCTATATCGGCTAAGGTAGCACTAGGAGAACCACTGCGATTGTGCCCCAGTTGAGCTGGTCCGAGCACCTCAGTGGAGAAAGCTAAAACTGATTGTCATGATGAAGCAAGAGCTGGTCGCTGTTCGAGAGGTTTTTTCGAGTCCCTAAAGACTCATGCCGCTTCGGGCGAGGAGTCAGCTCTGTCCGGCCAAGGCGTGGATAGCGCCCCGAACTCGGTCTTCCGAATACCAGGGGCTTCGCAATTTAAAATTATAGAATTCTATGGCTAAGTGAGAGTGTTCACGCGTTATAGTCTGATTGCCTTGTTCGTTGGGCTGATCGCCTCCCTCGAAGGACCCAAACATGGGAAAAAGAGCGCTTAGGTTTATCTCCGAACACCCCAGCACTAGCGGTATGGGGGCAGAAGCCGACGACTCGCCATCTCTCAGAATTGATAAACAGCTGCACCGAAGGTAATATTTTAAATTCAAACAGCATTGCTAAGCGCATATGAACAAGTTTTCAGCGCACAGGACAAAAACGAGCAAGTTCTACTAAAAAATTACATCCCTAGAACATTCATCCGCCACAAGGCAGGTACCCTTCAGAACATCCTTATAGTAGTTCTCGGGCTTGCGATGATCTTTCCTCGGCGGTGGCCCGTCCTTCACAAGCTTCTCAGCATCCAGCTTGCCCCAGTGCACCTTAGCACGGGCAAGGGCCCTACGGGCACCTTCAATGCAGACGGAGCGCTTGATGACTTCGAGCCGTGGACAGGCCTCCACCAGCCGCCGCACCAGCCCGAAATAGCTCCCAGGCAGAGCCTCTCCAGGACACAGCTGAACTAGGAGACCCTTCATGGCCTGTTCGGCCGCCTTGTGGAGCTCGACCAGTTGCTTCAGCTGGTCGCTCAGGGGCACGGGGTGTCCGGCCTCAGCATACTGAGACCAGAACACCTTCTCCTTTGAGCTGCCCTCCTCGGCTCGATAGAATGCGGCGGCATCGGACCCACTCCGGGGAAGATCTGCGAACGCTCCTGGAGAGCTCCGGATTCGGGTAAGTAACAAGTAACTCGCGTTTATATGTTTGCTTTGCATAAAGAATGCCTTACCCGCCACTATCTTCTTCACCTCATCCAACTCCTGGAGGGTCTTCTGGGATTCGGTCTTGGCAGACTTGGCATTTTCAATAGCCGCCTCGAGCTCGGACGCTCGCATCTTCGAGTCAAGCTCCAAACTCTCATGCTTCTTCATGAGAACCTGGAGCTCTTGCCGGAGCTTGCCAACCTCGGCCTCATACTTCTCCCACTCAGTGCGCTCCGCGGCCGCACTCTTCTCGGCCTCGAGCAGCGCTTGCTTCAGGGTTGCCATCTCAGACGTGGCCCCTACAATAGCCATGTTAATCCTGTCATTTTTTGCAATTGCACGTTTTTTATACATATTCAAACAAGGTATTTCTTACCTTCCTTCTCCTCGAGCTGCTTCTCGGCACGCTCGAGCTCTTGCTCGGACTTCTCAAGGCTCTCCTTCAGCATGTCCACTTCCGCAGTCAATGCGGCGGATGCCAGCAGAGAAGCCTGCATACGCATATTGACTCCTTTTGTTAGACTCCTGCAAATTTTTTGATCCTCTATTCGGCTTTTCTTCCCGAACACCCAACAGAGCATCAGGGGCTACTATCTATGCGGTAATATCATTTACACATTCTTTACTTACCTCAAAGCCTGTTAAAAGGCTAGTACAAGCTTCAGTCAGTCCGCTCTTGGCGGACTGAACCTTCTGGACCACTGCACTCATAATAGTGCGGTGCCCCTCATCGATGGAGGCGCCTTCGAGCACCTCCAACAGATTGTCCGGCGCCCCCGGTTGGATGGGGGTCACCGGCACGGTAGGCTTGCTCCTCTTGGAAGGAGGTCGCCCGCCGGACTCTGGAACCTTTGAAGGTTCCGGAGCGGTGTCCGGCCTTGAGCCGGACTTGGAGCCCTGGGCGGTTTCATCCCCTTTACTCCTGGAGTCCGGGAGATCGCCTTGCGGCGCCTCCAGGACCACCTCCTCCCGGCTTGGATCCTGTTGGGACAACACTTCGGTGTCGTCTGTAGGGCGGGGGGAGGAAGCTGTCGGAAGCGAGTTCACATCCGATGAGTCTAGTGAGCCGCTCAACGACACGTCGAGCCGGTCTTTGGGTGGGCTGCATAAACATAATCGACATAAGGGAAAGCTGTGCAATAAACGAATACTATGAATTACTCCGGTATCCGGATACTCACGATTTGGCCAGGGGCTTGGCCCTGGGCTGCCACTCCTCCTTGCCGTCATCGGCGTCGGTGGAGTAGTCCGGAGGAAGGGTTTTCCCCTTCTTGGACCCTACGGCCTCCTCAGAGAGGGCGGCCTTCCTTTTCTTCTCTCCTCCCGCTGGAGGGGGAGAGGTTTCTTCTTCTTCCTCCTCGACTTCACGGGAGGAGTGCGCTTCGGAACCGTCAGATGATGAATCCGACACCTCCTGGTGCCGGGCACTCTTTCGAGTTCCCGTGGCCCTTTTCGCGGCCTTCTTCTCCGGCACCACATAGGGTGCCGGAACCAGCAGCTTCGCCAAGCAAGCGTCCACTGGGCCTTCGGGCAAAGGAGCTCGACAGTCGATCTGTCCGGACGTCACCTCCCAATCCTGTCAAAGGTAAGGGAGCTTAGATCCCGCGTGGAGTCAAACTATGAAAAACTAATATCCTGTAAAAGGAAAAAACAGCTTACCGCATGAGCGTGATGCCGCGTACTGAATCCGCGATCCTCGGTAGCGGATGCGGGGGACTCGGCACCCTTGAAAAGCACCCTCCAGGCATCTTCGTACGTCGTGTCGAAGAGCCTGCTCAGAGTTTGGTGCCGCGCCGGGTCGAACTCCCACAGGTTGAAAGCCCGTTGATGACACAGGAGGATCAGGCGGATGAGCATCACCTGGACTACGTTGAAAAGTTTGAGCTTCTTGTCCACCAGGGTTTGGATGCATGTTTGGAGCCCAGTCAGCTCTCCTTTTTTACCCCACGATAGGCTAGTCTCCTTCCAGGAGGTGAGCCGTGTAGGGGGTCCGGATCGAAACTCGGGGGCTGCGACCCATGCGGGGTCGCGCGGCTTGGTGATATAAAACCACCATGATTGCCAACCCTTCAGGGTCTCCACAAAGGAGCCCTCGAGCCATAGGACGTTGGCCATCTTGCCCACCATGGCGCCTCCACACTCCGCCTGGTTGCGGCGCACAACCTTCGGCTTGACGTTGAAAGTCTTGAGCCATAGACCGAAATGGGGGCGGATGAAGAGGAAAGCCTCGCACACGACGATAAACGCCGAGGTGTTGAGGACGAAGTTCGGGGCCAGATCATGGAAATCTAGGCCATAGTAGAACATGAGCCCCCGGACAAATGGGTGAAGAGGGAAGCCCAATCCATGGAGAAAATGGGGGAGGAATACCACCCTCTCATGGGGCCTAGGGGTGGGGATGAGCTTCCCCTTTTCGGGAAGCCGGTACGCAATGTCGTTAGACAAGTATCCGGCCTTCCTCAGCTTCTTGATGTGTCCCTCCGTGACGGAGGAGACCATCCACTTGCCTCCCGCTCCGGACATGGCTGGAGAGGGTTGAGGTGGGAGTGTGGACTTGGGCGCTGGAGCTCGAGTGCACGAGAATGGATAGGCAAAGGAGGAAGAAGGCGTAGGTGAAAAGGTGGATCCTTATCCCCTTATATGGGTGGACGCAACTACGTGTCCCCACCAGCCTGGTAAAACTCGCTTATCTCCAAGCGCCATAATCAATGGCGCAGTTGGGTTACCCACGCCCGTATTGATGAGAATCCCGGAATAAGGGGACACGATCTTCTCTTTGACAAGACGTGCCAAGGAAACCTCCTCGCATGACGCGCTGAGGTGGGATAATGAAATGACTCGGATAAAGGCTTGGCCATGGTGTGTCACACTACGGAATACATCAGTAGACTAGATTTGTGTAAATATTATTCTCTCTATGGCAATATGTGGAAACTTATTTTGCAGACCCGGACACTATCTTTGTGTTCAAAATCTTCTATGAATTACTTGGAGGAGGAACCCGCCTTGCAATGCCGAAGACAATCTACGCGCCGGACTCGTCATCATTGAAGCTTGGTTTAGGGGCTACCGAGGGAGTCCTGGATTAGGGGGTGTTTGGATAGCCGGACTATACCTTCAGCCGGACTCCTGGACTATGAAGATACAAGATTGAAGACTTCATCCCGTGTCTAGAAGGGACTTTCCTTGGCGTGGAAGGCAAGCTTGGCGATACGGATATTCAGATCTCCTACCATTGTAACCGACTTTGTGTAACCCTAACCCTCTCCGGTGTCTATATAAACCGGAGGGTTTTAGTCCGTAGGACAACATAGACAACAACAATCATACCATAGGCTAGCTTCTAGGGTTTAGCCTCTCTGATCTCGTGGTAGATCTACTCTTGTACTACCCATATCATCAATATTAATCAAGCAGGACGTAGGGTTTTACCTCCATCGAGAGGGCCTGAACCTGGGTAAAACTTCGTATCCCTTGCCTCCTGTTACCATCCGGCCTAGACGCACAGTTCGGGACCCCCTACCCGAGATCCGCCGGTTTTGACACCGACACCTGTATTTACAAGAAAGTGAGTGGGAGCTCTGTAGCATTTCTAATATTATATATGGATGACATGTTGTTGATTGGAAATAATACATAATTTCTGGATAGCATAAAAGGATACTTAAATAAGAATTTTTCAATGAAAAACCTCGGTGAAGCTGCTTATATATTGGGCATCAAAGTCTATAGAGATAGATCAAGACGCTTAATTGGACTTTCAGAAAGCACATACCTTGATAAAGTTTTGAAGAAGTTCAAAATGGATCAGTCAAAGAAAGGGTTCTTGCCTGTGTTACAAGGTGTGAAGTTGAGTCAGACTCAATGCCTGACCACGGCAGAAGACAGAGAGAAAATGAAGGTCATTCCCTATGCCTCAGCCATAGGTTCTATCATGTATGCAATGCTGTGTACCAGACCTGATGTGTGCCTTGCTATAAGTTTAGTAGGGAGGTACCAAAGTACTCCAGGAGTGGATCACTGGACAGCGGTCAAGAACATCCTGAAATACCTGAAAGGGACTAAGGGCATGTTTCTCGTTTATGGACACTGGTGAGCGTCAGTCCTAAACAAACGGTTTTTACCCCTTTCTGTGATGGCATTTGGAACTGTCGCCAAGTGAGTGTGTGCGATAGGGTGTCCTTCCCACATGACCCAGAAATCATTGGGGATAGGCCCTCCTGGGACCCAGGCTAGGGCCGTGTGCGATCGGGCGAGGCATCAAAACCTAATCATTTCCGTAGGTATATACATCCCACACGGTGAATTCCAGAAATCATTTCTGTAGGTATGTACATCCCACGCGGTGAATCCCATAAATCATTTCCGTAGGTATGTACATCCCACACGGTAATCCAAGAAAATCATTTCCATAGGTATGTACATACCACACGGTGAATCCCAGAAAAACATTTATATTTGTATATATATCACACACAGTCAATCCAAGGAATACATTTCCATTCTTATGTACATCCCACACAGTCAATCCAGGGAAAACATTTTCGTTTGGATGTAAATCCCACACAGTTTTATGTGTAGGCTCGTGTGTGAAAGGTGTAACTATCACACATGATCTTCCTTGGTTAACTGTTTGGTTTTATCAACTATATCACACACGATTTGATGAAGAAAACTGTGTGGCATTGGGCTATCCATCGCAACCGCTTTTACTGCTAGAACCATTTGCAAAGGTCCATGACACATTTAGTAGGTTTATTAGTTTACAATTAATAATTCCAGTATTACGCAAATTCACATTTCATATCGAACAGTTGTTTCCAATTTCATATCAGGCACATAAATATATTATAACATCACAGTACTGTAGCTACATGAAAACAGCACAATACAACATATAGCTAGTGCAACTTCATAAGAACAATATATTCATTTCCCTAATCAAGATCGTCCAGGCTCGTCTTATCCCCCTCTGCTTTAAGTTCAGTAAGAACCCGTTTTGCACGGGCCAACTGAGAAAGTGCCTCCTCCTTCGCCAACACCATCTTAGCAAAGTCTTTTAAAAAAAATCTCAGCTCATTCTCCACCTTCAAATTTTTATCCCGCATCTTGAAATATGCTTCAGCGTTGACAAGACTTTCTCTAAGCCTAGCTGTGTTCACTTCCTCATACATGCTCCAGAGCTCCGTTAGGCACATCTTCAAAGATTGTGGCCACTTTTGATCAACCCACTCCAAGTAAGAACACTTCCGTTCATCCTATAATATTTAAAATTAGACGAGTAACAATTGTTGGGGAAATGGGTTTATAGCAACATAGAAAATCACCAATGCTTATTTTGAAAAACTGAAGAAACATGTTAATTATGACATATCTTCTCAGAAAGATCAATGTGCAAATGAAATAATTGGTACTGAGACAACAACCAAATTCTGGAACATCAACCAAATTTCGGAACATCAGAAGCTATAATTAACTACAACGATGCTACAAGTTCTTACTCATGCACAATAAATAACAAATGGAACATTTTATGAGGAAGGTAAATATAACTGCAACAACATAGCAAAAGTGTTTGGATGACAGCAAATTGATAGTAACAGGTGTGTACATGCACAAATTTAGTAACATATAACTAATAGCACTAAGGTCGTCCACTATGTATGCCAAAACTGGTGTAAAGACAACTGTTGCTACATCTCGCACTGGTGCCCTAAACTGGCGAGCCGATGCAGCGGAAAAAAAATCAGGGACCCGGACTCCAGAGCACATAGTTGTTCCGATGCCCAGTTCCTTCGTGCCATAAAGATTTAGTATTTTACTTCTTGGCTGTTCGGATGTGTGGACCAAAGTTGGCTGCACAAACTGCTGAAGCGGTGCCAAATAATTTTCTAATGGCATCGCTGATGAGATGGCAACAATTTAAGATACTAGGTACAAACTGTGACACTGTCTTAGGATGTGTTTGGTTGAAGGTGTGGTATGAATGGGCTGGGACCATGACAGTGTCTGAATCACATCTAACAAATGATTTGTAACAACGGAAGAGGGTCTAACCTTCTCTGCACATGCCAGAAACTTCCTCCCAGTGTCCACAGAATCAAACACAAGTAGCTTCACGCATGGAGATTGATGGTGGCAACGAGCAGATAGATCTTCAGCCACCCCGCTCCATTCGTTGCAACTAATGGTCTTTGGGAGCTACAAGAGGAAGAAACAACTCAAATCGACCTCCAGGTAAAAATCCTTCATTCCAAGTCATAGCCCGAGAGAGAGAGAAGAGAGGCATACCCGAGTGGTGAAGGAGTAGTCGCCGGAGGAAGAACCGCTGGAGATGTCTTTGAAGAAGACCATGGAGACCCCGACGGTAGGATGCGAGACAGCGAGAGCGAGGAAGTGGCTATAGCTTAGCAAGGAAGGAAGGAAGGAAGGAAGGAGGAAACAGAGGAAATGTGACTTGTGGTCGGGGAGAAAAGGGGGTGGGGAAGGGGGCGGGGGTAAATATTTTGGCGGTAGGCCAAAATTTTGGAATGTGGAGGGAAACTTTGCGCGCGGTGCCGCCGGACCATTCACTTTGAACGATTGTGTGCATCGCAAACGATTCTTCTGCTTTACGCACATGGGATGAGTTTGATAATTCAAATTTTGGTCTCAAGACATGGGCACATTCACTTTGAACGCGCGCGGTGCCGCCGGACCATTCACTTTGAACGATTGTGTGCATCGCAAATGATTCTTCTGCTTTACGCACATGGGATGAGTTTGATAATTCAAATTTTGGTGGAAATTTCCCCGGGTACGTCATTGCATAATTTAACATCGCTTGCTAATTTGGGCACACAAAAGAGCATACAGACAGACCACAGTTATTGAATTGAGCAATTTCAGTAATTACACAGAGCGAGTTGACCTAAACATTGCTCTAACAAAAGTCCAACATTAAAAACAAAGCCTAAGTACGCATAATTAAAAATCCGCTGCCGCGCCGGCCTATGCATCGCCGGTGTGAGATGAGACGCCGATGACTTGTCCTGTAGACATGCCGCCATTGGTGGACTCTGTGTCCCCCTGCTGAAGTCGACCGCGTCCTCGTCCTCATCGTCGGCACCGCCCTCAAGGTTGTAGTACTCATAGTAGTGGCTGCGCCAGAGCTCGCGTTGGTACTCCACCACTGATTCCTCGAAGGACAGACTCTTCTCTACCTCAACCTCGTCCACACGCAACTCCTCCTCCCGGCGCTCCTCGATCTCCGTCGCCTCCTGCATCTCCAGCTCCCGCTCAGCGACCTCATGAGGAAGCAGGTGCTCCATGGCCTTTTCAGACATGGGTTGCATGCTGGAGTCCGAGGTGGCCTGGAATATCTTGGCGTGTGCATCCATGATCTTGGCGTGGATGGCCTCGACCCGGGCCAGGGTGACATCAGCGGCACAGACAGCAGCTCGAGCACTCTCGGTGTTTGCAGCCACCGCCGCAGTAGCAGCTGCAGCCGTCTCAGCTGCTGCAGCTGCCCTGTCGGCTGCCGCATACGCCCTCTCGGCGGAAGCGGCCGCGCTCAATGCGGATGCGGCGTCACTCTCGGCATAGGCGGTGGCGCTCGGGAGGACGCGGCCATCGTACGGGCCTTCATGAATCGTTTCCACAGTGTCATCTTTGCAAGAAGGGGGTGCAGGAATGGGGATCGGGATTTGTGGATTCGGGGGTTGCCGACACAAGAGCAGACGAGCCGACGAAGCTTAAGGAGGGAGACTTAAATAGACCCAGATATTTTCATCGCAAAAAGTTCCTAGAAAACAACTGTGTGTGACGTTGTAGATATTTTTTATTAGCTATCAAAGACGAATTTGGAATAAAGTGCCAACGGATGGTGTTTTAAATGAACGAGAAATTTTGTAGTACTAATACAACTGTCATGTCAAATTTTGGAAAATTCCAGGGGTCATTTGACCTTCTAAGACATTTCAGTGATTTTCTAGCTATTTAATGACCGTAATTGAAATTTGAACTACATGTACATGCAACAGCTAACCATAACGATTTGAAAACTCATATTTCGTGTACTTGTGTGCGATTTAATTCCATGTGCAGTAAATTGGAAGGAATTTTCAAACATACTGGTCTAACGGCTATTACACAATTAAGCATGGTGTGACATGGCATTTTAATTCCAAAAAATAAAATAAAAAATCAAAAACACATGAAACCTTGGTTGATGTAATGTCATGCCACCAAGATGATGTGGTAAAAAAATTGGCATGTTTGACCAAAGTTTGGACACACACACCCCTCACAAACCGGAGCAACTCACTAGAAGGCTCGTGGTTCCAAGAGGGAACAATGCATGTTTGATGATGAACGAGAGATAGCTTCGTATTACGGCCTTCAAATCTTTTTCTATGTCTAACGTGCACTACTACAACTGTAATGTGAAATTTTTGAAAATTCTACGGGTCATTTGACCTTTTAAAGACATTTAAGTGATTTTCTAGCCATTTAATGACCATAATTCAAATTTAAACTACATCTACATAAAACGCGTAACCGAAACGGTTTGAAAAATCATATTTGTGTACTTGTGTGCGAGTTAATTCCATGTGCAGTAAACTAGAAGGAACTTTCAAACATACTTGTATCAGGACATGGACACATAAGCATGAATTCGTATGCATGGAGTGGCATGGAATTTTAATTCCAAAAAAATCAGAAACACATGAAACCTTGGTTCATGTAATGTCATGCCACCAAGATGATGTGGTAAAGAAATTGGTATGTTTGACAAAATTTTGGACACACAACCCTCACAAACCGGAGCAACTTGCTAGAAGGTTCATGGTTCCGAGAGGGAACGGTGCTTGTTTGATGATGAATGGGAGATAGCTTCCTCTTACGGCCTTCAAGTTTTTTCGACGTCTAACGTGCACTACTACAACTGTAATGTGAAATTTTGGAAAATTCTAGGGGTCATTTGACCTTTTAAAGACATTTAAGTGATTTTATAACCATTTAATGACGGTAATTCAAATTTGAACTACATCTACATGCAACGCCTAACCAAAACGTTAAAAAAATCATATATGTGTACTTATGTGCGAGTTAATTCAATGGGTAGTAAATTAGAAGGAATTTTCAAACATATTGGTCTCACAACATGGACACATGCATACGTATGCATGGAGTGACATGGCATTTTAATTCAAAAAATAGAAAAATGATGAGAAACACATGAAACCTTGGTTGACGTAATGTCATGCCACCAAGATGATGTGGTAAAGAAATTGGCATGTTTGACGAACGTTTGGACACGCACCCCTCACAATCCGGAGCAATTCGCTAGAAGGTTCATGGTTCTGCGAGGGAACAATGCATGTTTGATGACGAACGGGAGATAACTTCCTCTTACGGCCTTTAATTTTTTTCCTATGTTTAACGTGCACTAATACAACTGTCATGTGAAAAATTGGTAAATTTCAGGGGTCATTTGACCTTTTTAAGACATTTATGTGATTTTCTAACCATTTAATGACCGTAATTCAAATTTGAACTACATCTACATGCAACGCCTAACCATAATGGTTTGAAAAATCATATTTTTGTGTACTTGCGTGCGAGTTAATTCTATGTGCAGTAAATTCAAAGGAATTTTTAAACATATTGGTGTCAAGGCATGGGCACATGCATGGAGTGCATGCCATGACAATTTAATTCCAAAAAAATTAAAAATGATTAGAAAAACATGAAACTTTGCTTGATTTAATGTCATGCCACCAAGATGACGTGGTAAAGAAATTGGCATGTTTGACGAAAGTTTGGACACACACCCCTCACAAACCGGAGCAACTTGCTAGAAGGTTCGTGCTTGCGAGAGGGAACAATGCATGTTTGATGACGAACGGGTGATACATTCCTTTTACGGCCTTGAAATTTTTTCAACGTCTAACATGCACTACTACAATTGTAATGTGAAATTTTGGGAAATTCTAGGGGTCATTTGACCTTTCAAAGACATTTAAGTGATTTTATAACCATTTAATGACCGTAATTCAAATTTGAAATACATCTACATGCAACGCCTAACCAAAATGGTTTGAAAAATCATATCTGTGTAATTGTGTGCGAGTTAATTCCATGTGTAGTAAATTAGAAGGAATTTTCAAACATATTGGTCTCACGACATGGACACATGCATACGTATGCATGGAGTGACATGACATTTTAATTCAAACAAATAGAAAAATGATCAGAAACACATGAAACCTTGGTTGATGTAATGTCAGGCCACCAAGATGATGTGGTAAAGAAATTGGCATGTTTGACGAAAGTTTGGACACACACCCCTCACAAACCGGAGCAACTCGCTAGAAGGTTCGTGGTTCCGAGAGGGAACAATGCATGTTTGATGACGAACGGGAGATAGCTTCCTCTTATGTCCTTCAAATTTTTTCCTACGTTTAACATGCACTAATACAAATGTCATGTGAAAATTTGGTAAATTTCAGGGGTCATTTGACCTTCTAAATACATTTAAGTGATTTTCTAACCATTTAATGACCGTAATTCAAATTTGAACTACATCTACATGCAATGTCTAACCAAAACGGTTTGAAAAATCATATTTTTGTGTACTTGTGTGCGAGTGAATTCCATGTGCAGTAAATTTGAATGAATTTTCAAATATATTGGTGTCAAGGCATGGGCACATGCATGGAGTGCATGCCATGGCATTTTAATTCCAAAAAATTAAAAAATGATCAGAAAAACATGAAACCTTGCTTGATTTAATGTCATGCCACCAAGATGATGTGGTAAAAAATTGGCCTGTTTGACGAAAGTTTGGACACACACCCTCACAAACCGGAGCAACTCACTAGAAGGTTCGTGGTTCCGAGAGGGAACAATGCATGTTTGCTGACGGGCGGCAGATAGCTTCCTCTTACGGCCTTGAAATTTTCTCCTACGTTTAACGTGCACTAATACAACTGTCATGTGAAAATTTGAAAATTTCCAGGGGTCATTTGACCTTTTAAAGACATTTAAGTGATTTTATAACCATTTAATGACCGTAATTCAAATTTGAACTACATCTACATGCAACGCCTAACCTAAACATTTTTAAAAATTATGTTTTTGTGTGCTTGTGTGCGAGTTAAAAAATCATCAGATGATGTAAAAATCTGGCTTTCAAAAATGAAAATGTAAAGATCTGGCAAGGCAACCGGCCCCCACACGATTGGCAGTCTATCTCGCGGCTCTAGGTTTCGTAGGTCAATGGTGGGGATCATTAATTAGACATGGTTCTGCATTGGAAACCGTCAGCTATTATGTTCACACACGGATTTTGGCTATTATGTTCACACACGGATTTTGCTGCGGGAATCGTGTGTAATTCAAACTACAATACTCATAAATTCTGGGGATCGGCGTTTGTACTGTCCCCATCAATCTATATTCCCGCCGCCAATAGATACTACCTTGCTCACATCGTCCCGCCTACATTCTTATCTACATCCTCCCCTCGCTCGCCCTCTCTCTCTCTCTCAAATCTCTGCCATGGCGCCGCCGGTATGCCCACGCGTCGCCGAGGAGTCACCGCCCCCCGAGGACGCTCACTCGATTAGTAACGACGAGGACCCCTACGCGCCTCCTGGCGAGGTTGCGCCGGACCCCCCAACTTTGGATTGGTTTTGGGGCCAGTACAATCTTTGTCTGTGGAAGTCACTGACGCCGGCTGAGAAAGCCGGGCAAGTGGCGTTCAAGAAGGAGATGGCGGAGGAGGAAGCCAGGTACCAGGGGGCCTGGGAAGCCCGTGATGCCGCCTGGAAAAAGGAGGCGGCGGAGCTTTGGGGGCGGGCGCGTCGTCGTGCTGAGGAGGTGTACGAAGACGGGTACTTCGTGAGGAAGGTCATAGGCACTGGGTGCCTCGTCGCTGCGTGGAGATGGGCCGATAAGCTCTAGCGTGCCACCTACGAGGAGCTCTGGTGGGCGCCCAATGAAATGGAAAGATCGGCCGCACACATCCGCCAGGAAGAGGCAGATCGGTATGTCAAGCGTTGCGAGGCAGAGGAGTCGGAGTACTGCCTCCCCACCGGGAAGACGCTGCGCACCAGGGAGCTGCTGGCGAGGGGCTGCCAGAATACTGGCCCCAGGAGGGATTATTATTTTTAGTATTGTTCGTTGATAACCCACAAATATAGGGGATCGCAACAGTTTTTGAGGGTATAGTATTCAACCCAAATTTATTGATTCGACACAAGGGGAGCCAAAGAATATTCTCAAGTATTAGCAGCTGAGTTGTCAATTCAACCACACCTAGAAACTTAGTATCTGCAGCAAAGTGTTTAGTAGCGGAGTAATATGATAGTAGTGGTAACAGTAGCAAAAGGTAACAATAGCAAAAGTAATATTTTTGGTGTCTTGTAGTGATGATAACAATAGCAACTGAAAAGTAAATAAGCGAAGAACAATATATGGAAAGCTCGTAGGCAATGGATTGGTGATAGAGAATTATGCCGGATGCAGTTCATCATGTAACAGTCATAATCTAGGGTGACACAGAACTAGCTCCAATTCATCAATGTAATGTAGGCATGTATTCTGAATATAGTCATACGTGCTTATGGAAAAGAACTTGCATGACATCTTTTGTCCTACCCTCCCGTGGCAGCGGGGTCCTAGCGGAAACTAAGGGATATTAAGGCCTCCTTTTAATAGAGTACTAGAACAAATCATTAACACATAGTGAATACATGAACTCCTCAAACTACGATCATCACCGGGAGTGGTCCCGACTATTGTCACTTCGGGGTTGCCGGATCATAACACATAGTAGGTGACTATAGACTTGCAAGATAGGATCAAGAACTCACATATATTCATGAAAACATAATAGGTTCAGATCTGAAATCATGGCACTCGGGCCCTAGTGACAAGCATTAAGCATAGCAAAGTCATAGCAACATCAATCTCAGAACATAGTGGATACTAGGGATCAAACCCTAACAAAACGAACTCGATTACATGATAAATCTCATCCAACCCATCACCGTCCAGCAAGCCTACGATGGAATTACTCACGCATAGTGGTGAGCATCATGAAATTGGTGATGGAGGATGGTTGATGATGACGACGACGGATTCCCCTCTCCGGAGCCCCGAACGGAATCCCGATCAGCCCTCCCGAGAGAGTTTAGGGCTTGGCGGTGGCTCCGTATCGTAAAACGCGATGAATCCTTCTCCTCTATTTTTTCTCCCCGAACACAAATATATAGAGTTGGAGTTGAGGTCGGTGGAGCTCCAGGGGATCCACAAGGCAGGGGGTGTGCCCAGGGGGCAGGCGCGCCCCCACCCTCGTGGCTAGGGTGTGGGCCCCCTGGCCTTGATTCTTTCCCAATATTTTTTATTATTTCCAAAAATAATCTCCGTGGAGTTTCAGGTCATTCGTAGAACTTTTGTTTCTGCACGTAAATAACACCATGGCAATTCTGCTGAAAACAGCGTCAGTCCGGGTTAGTTCCATTCAAATCATGCAAGTTAGAGTCCAAAACAAGGGCAAAAGTGTTTGGAAAAGTAGATATGATGGAGACGTATCAACTCCCCCAAGCTTAAACCTTTTACAAACTCTGTTTGCTCTTGTTGTTGTAAATATGTAAAGCCAGCATTCAAGTTTTCAACAAAGATTATGAACTAACCATATTCTCAATAACACTTAGGTCTCAGGTTTACTCATATCAATGGCATAATCAACTAGCAAGCAATAATAATAAATCTTCGATGACAACACTTTCTCAATCATAATATGATATAACAGGATGGTATCTCGCTAGCCCTTTCTGAGACCGCAGAACATAAATGTAGAGCACCTTTAAAGATCAATGACTAACTAGACATTGTAATTCATGGTAAAAGAGATCCAGTCAAGTCATACTCAATGTAAACTAACAGTAATAAATGCAAATGATAGTGGTGCTCTCCAACTGGTGCTTTTTAATAAGAGGACGATGACTCAACATAAAAGTAAATAGATAGGCCCATCGCAGAGGGAAGCAGGGATTTGTAGAGGTGCCAGAGCTCGGTTTTGAAATGGAGGTGAATAATATTTTGAGCGGTATACTTTCATTGTCAACATAACAACCAAGAGATGGCGATATCTTCCATACTATACACATTATAGGCGGTTCCCAAACAGAATGGTAAAGTTTATACTCCCCCTCCACCAACAAGCATCAATCCATGGCTTGCTCGAAACAATGAGTGCCTCCAACTAACAACAGTCCCGGGGGAGTTTTGTTTGCAATTATTTTGATTTGATTTGCATAAAGCATGGGACTGGGCATCCCAGTGACCAGCCATTTTCTCGTGAATGAGGAGTGGAGTCCACTCCTCTTGAGAATAACCCGCCTAACATGGAAGATACAGATAGCCCTAGTTGATACATGAGCTATTAGAGCATAGAAATCAGAATGTTTATTTGAAGGTTTAGAGTTTGGCACATACAAATTTACTTGGAACGATAGAAAGATACCGTATATAGGTAGGTATGGTGGACTCATATGGAACAACTTTGGGGTTTATGGGATTGGATGCACAAGCAGTATTCCCGCTTAGTACAGGTGAAGGCTAGAAAAAGACTGGGAAGCGACCAACTAGAGAGCGAAAACAGTCATGAACATGCATTAAAATTAATCAACACCGAATGAAAGCATGAGTAGGATATAATGCACCATGAACATAAATATCGTAGAGGCTATGTTGATTTTGTTTCAACTACATGCGTGAACATGTGCCAAGTCAAGCAACTCGAATCGTCCAAGAGAGGATACCACCTTATCATACCACACCACAACTATTTTAATAGCATGTTGGTACGCAAGGTAAACCATTATAAGCTCCTAGCTAAATAAGCATGGCATAAGCAATTATAATCTCTAATTGTCATTGCAAACATGTTTATTCATAATAGGCTGAATCAGGAACGATGAACTAATCATATTTACAAAAACAAGAGAGGTCGAGTTCATACCAGCTTCTCCCATCTCAATCAATCCATATCATATATCGTCATAATTGCCTTTCACTTGCACGATCGAATGATGTGAATAATAATAACAGTGCACATGCATTGGACTAAGATGGAATCGGCAAGCATTCAATAAATAAGAGAAGACAAGGCAATATGGACTCTTTTGTCAGATCAACAATAATGCATACAAGAGCCACTTTAACAATTTAATTATGGTCTTCTCCTATCGACCCCCAAAGAAAAGAAAAGAAATAAAACTATTTACACGGGAAAGCTCCCAACAAGCAAAAGAAGAACATGAAATCTTTTTGGGTTTTATTTTTAATTACTACTACAAGCATGGAAATTAAAACTAGCTAAAAGCTACAACTATTTTTTTTTGTTTTTCTTAAGGTTTATTAAACACACAAGAATAAAGCATAAAAAAGAAATAAACTAGCATGGAAATTACAATGAAAAAGTATGAGCACCGACAACTAGCAATGTGTGTGTGAACGTGAATGTAATGTCGGTGAGAAATACGTACTCCCCCAAGCTTAGGCTTTTGGCTTAAGTTGGTCTATGCCCACGGCTGGCCTGGGGGATATCCAAAGTTGTAGTTGGGGTCGTACTGAGATGCAGCAGTCATTGCATTGTGGGCTGCAGCTTGGAGGCGAGCTATCTCAGCCCTCCTCTTATACTCTTCCGCCTCCTCTCTCGTTATAAAATATCTCCCTTTTGCCTCCTCACAAAGGAACTAGTGAGATAGTGGTACTGACGACACTTTTCTGCCTCGAAGCTCACAAGATCAGCGTTACACAAATATGCGTTAAATTCTTCCTTAATTCCTGCTCGATCCATTAAGTCCTCTGAAGGCCATTCACAAGGCTGCACTGGAGCGTCCCTTGGTGGCTCATTATCAGCATCACGCATTGCAAGCCTGGGTCCTTGCTTCCTTGAAGGACCACCTTGGTACATTTTCCTAAACATATTTCTTCTTCTGAAAAATTTCTAAAATTTTTAGTAACTTCAAATAAAAGTAAACCAAACTCAACAATATTGATAGCAACTACTCCTACAAGTGCCTAGAACATATATCATGCATTAGAATTACTTGGAACCATATAAATTTGACATGCAAGCTCAAGAACATGGTCACCTAGGCAGCACAAATTTGCAATGAATAAAGCACTAGAACAAAAACTAATTGGACCAATGGAGGAGTCACATACCAAGGAACAATCCCCCAAAGCAGTTTTGCGAGAGGTGCTTTGAGCAAGGAGATCGAAAATCGCGGCAAAATGAGCTAGAACTCGTGCTTGAGCTGTATGGTGATTTTTTTGGGAGGAAGAAGAAGTGTGTGGGTGCAGGAATAAGTGGAGGGGAGCCACCGTGGGCCCACGAGGCAGGGGGCGCGCCCTGGACCCTCGTGGCCAGATGCCAGCTCCCCCTGCTGTGTTCTCAGTGCCAAATATTCGCAAATATTCCAGAAAAAAACATATTTAAATTTCAGGGCATTTGGAGAACTTTTATTTTCGAGGTATTTTTTATTGCAGGGGTAATTCAGAAAACAGAGAGAAATGACTATTTTTGCTTTATTTAAACTAAATAACAGAAAGTAAAAAGAGGGTACAGAGAGTTGTGTTTTCTAAATTCATCCACCTCATGCTCATCAAAAGGAATCCACACAAGGTTGATCAGGTCTTGTTAACAAACTCATTCCGAATAACATGGAACCGGAGAATTTTCTAATAACACTAGGTTACCTCAATGGGGATAGCACATCCCGAACAATAAGAATATCATATTTCTTCTTGACAGTAGGAAGAGGAAATTCAAAACCTCCAAAAATAATCGATGCAATTTTTCCAATAGAATTGATACTATGGACTTGAGGTTGTTTCCTCGGAAAGTGTACCATATGCCAATTATCATTAACATGAAAAGTGACATTGCCTTTGGTGCAATCAATAAAAGCCCCTGCAGTATTCAAAAAGGGTCTTCCAAGAATAATAGACATACTATCGTTCTCGGGAATATCAAGAATAACAAAGTCCGTTAAAATAGTAACGTTTGCAACCACAACAGGCACATCCTCACAAATAACGACAGGTATAACAGTTGATTTATCAACCATTTGCAAAGATATTTCAGTAGGTGTCAACTTATTCAAATCAAGTCTACGATATAAAGAGAGAGGCATAACACTAACATCGGCTCCAAGATCACATAAAGCAGTTTTAACATAGTTTCTTTTAATGGAGCATGGTATAGTTAGTACTCCGGGATCTCCTAGTTTCTTTGGTATCCCACCCTTAAAAGTATAATTAGCAAGCATGGTGGAAATTTCAGCTTCCGGTATCTTTCTTGTATTAGTAACAAATATCTTTCATGTACTTAGCATAAGGATTCATTTTAAGCATATCAGTCAAACGCATACGCAAAAAGATAGGTCTAATCATTTGAGTAAAGCGCTCAAAATCCTCATCATCCTTTTTCTTGGATGGCTTAGGAGGAAAGGGCATGGGTTTCTGAACCCAAGGCTCTCTTTCCTTATTGTGTTTTCTACCAACAAAGTTTCTTTTATCATAATGTTGATTCTTTGATTGTGGGTTATCAAGATCAATAGCAGGTTCAATTTCTACATCATTATCATTAATGGGTTGAGCATCAAAATGAACATCATGATTAACATTTTCATTAGGTTCATGTTCATTACCAGATTGTTTTTCTGCGTCAGAGATAGAAATATCATTGGGATTCTCAGGTGGTTCAGCAATAGGTTCACTAGAAGCATGCAAAGTCCTATCATTTTTCTTTTTCTTCCTTTTAGAAGGTCTAGGTGCATCAATATTATTTCTCTGAGAATCTTGCTCAATTCTCTTAGAATGGCCCTCAGGATACAAAGGTTCCTGAGTCATTTTACCATCTCTAGTCATAACTCTAACAGCATTATCATTTTTCTTGCCATTTAATTCATAAAGCAAATCATTATGATCTTTAAGTACTTGTTCTACTTGAGTGGTAACCATAGAAGCATGTTTACTAATGAGTTTAAGTTCACCTCTAACTCTAGACATATAATCACCCAAGTGTTCAATCATATAAGCATTTTGTTACAATTGTCTACCAAAATATGCATTGAAGTCTTCTTGCTTAACCATAAAGTTATCAAACTCATCCAAACATTGGCTAGCAAACTTAGTAGGAGGGATTTCAAGACCATGTGTTTCTTCAATAGGTGATGGATTAAAACCATATATTTCTTCAACAAGCGGTAAATTAAGACCATGTATTTCTTCAATAGGAGGTCAATTCTTAACATCTTCAGCTTTAATACCTTTTTCTTTCATAGATTTCTTTGCCTCTTGCATATCTTCAGGACTAAGAAATAGAACACCCCTTTTCTTCGGAGTTGGTTTAGGAATAGGACCAGGAGTTGGCTCAGGAAGTGTCCAATTATTTTCATTTTTCAACATATTATTCAATAGAATTTCATCTTCATCCGGTGTTCTTTCCCTGAAAACAGAACCAACATAACTATCCAGGTGGTCTCTGGAAGCGTCGGTTAGTCCATTATAAAAGATATCAAGTATTTCATTTTCTTAAGAGGATGATCAAGCAGAGCATTAAGTAATTGGAGAAGCTTCCCCCAAGCTTGTGGGAGACTTTCTTCTTTAATTTGCACGAAATTATATATATCCCTTAAGGCAGCTTGTTTATTATGAGCAGGGAAATATTTAGCAGAGAAGTAATAAATCATATCCTGGGGACTACGCACACAACCAGGATCAAGAAAATTAAACCATATCTTAGCATCACCCTTTAATGAGAACGGGAATATTTTAAGGATATAAAAGTATCGAGTTTTCTCATCATTAGTGAACAGGGTGGCTATATCATTTAATTTAGTAAGGTGTGACACAATGGTTTTAGATTCATAGCCATGAAAAGGATCAGATTCAACCAAAGTAATTATATTAGGATCAATAGAGAATTCATAATCCTTATTAGTAACAAAGATAGGTGAAGTAGCATAAGCAGGATCATATTTCATTCTAGCATTCCGAGTTTTTTGTTTAAGCTTAGCTAATAGTTTCTTAAGATCACTTCTATTATTGCATGCAAGAAAGTCTCTTTTAGTTTCTTCATCCATAACATAGCCCTCACGCACAACAGGTAATTCATATTTATTAGGAGAGCCTTCATCATCACTTTCATCAATATTATCAGTTTCAATAATTTCATTCTCTCTAGCCCTAGCAAGTTGTTCATCAAGAAATTCACCAAGTGGCACAGTAGTATCAAGCATAGAAGTAGTTTCATCATAAGTATCATGCATAGCAGAAGTGGCATCATTAATAATATGCGACATATCCGAATTAATAGCAGAAGCAGGTTTAGGTGTCGCAAGCTTACTCAAAACAGAAGGTGAATCCAGTGCAGAGCTAGATGGCACTTCCTTACCTCCCCTCGTAGTTGAGGGGTAAATCTTGGTTCTTGGATCTTTCAAGTTCTTCATAATGATAAGCAGATATAAATCCCAAGTGACTCAAAGAATAGAGCTATGCTCCCCGGCAATGGCGCCAGAAAATAGTCTTGATAACCCACAAGTATAGGGGATCACAACAGTTTTCAAGGGTAGAGTGTTCAACCCAAATTTATTGATTCAAGACAAGGGGAGCCAAAGAATATTCTCAAGTATTAGCAGCTGAGTTGTCAATTCAACCACACCTGGAAACTTAGTATCTGCAGCAAAGTGTTTAGTAGCAGAGTAACATGATAGTAATGGTAACGGTAGCAAAAGGTAATGATAGCAAAAGTAATATTTTTGGTGTTTTGTAGTGATGATAACAATAGCAACGGAAAAGTAAATAAGTGAAGAACAATATATGGAAAGCTCATAGGCAATGGATCGGTGATAGAGAATTATGCCGGATGCGGTTCATCATGTAACAGTCATAATCTAGGGTGACACAGAACTAGCTCCAATTCATCAATGTAATGTCGGCATGTATTCCGAATATAGTCATACATGCTTATGGAAAAGAACTTGCATGACATCTTTTGTCCTACCCTCCCGTGGCAGCGGGGTCCTAGCGGAAACTAAGGGATAGTAAGGGCTCCTTTTAATAGAGTAACGGAGCAAAGCATCAACACATAGTGAATACATGAACTCCTCAAACTACGGTTATCACCGGGAGTGGTCCCGACTATTGTCACTTCGGGGTTGCCGGATCATAACACATAGTAGGTGACTATAGACTTGCAAGATAGGATCAAGAACTCACATATATTCATGAAAACATAATAGGTTCAGATCTAAAATCATGGCACTCGGGCCCTAGTGACAAGCATTAAGCATAGCAAAGTCATAGCATCATCAATCTCAGAACATAGTCGATACTAGGGATCAAACCCTAACTAAACTAACTCGATTACATGATAAATCTCATCCAACCCATCACCATCCAGCAATCCTACGATGGAATTACTCATGCACGGCGGTGAACATCATGAAATTGGTGATGCAGGATGGTTCATGATGACGACGGCGACAGATTCCCCTCTTCGGAGCCCCGAACAGACTCCAGATCAGCCCTCCCGAGAGAGTTTAGTGCTTGTTGGCGGCTCCGTATCGTAAAATGTGATGAATGCTTCTCCTCTATTTTTTATCCCCGAGCACGAATATATAGAGTTGGAGTTGAGGTCAGTGGAGCTCCAAGGGGCCCACGAGGTAGGGGGGTGCGCCCAGGGGCCAGGCACGCCCCCACCCTTGTGGCTAGGGTGTGAGCCCCCTGGCCTTGATTCTTTGCCAGTATTTTTTATTATTATTTTCAAAAATAATCTCCGTGGAGTTTCAGGTCATTCCGAGAACTTTTGTTTCTGCACACAAATAACACCATGGCAATTCTGCTGAAAACAGCGTCAATCCGGGTTAGTTCCATTCAAATCATGCAAGTTAGAGTCCAAAACAAGGGGAAAAGTGTTTGGAAAAGTAGATACGACGGAGATGTATCATTCGTTTTCAATTTTATGCATTGTACCTAGTAGTTAAGTATCATCACGTATATGGGATGATATTATATATATATATAGTAACACTATTCTAATCCCGGGATTAGAATAACTATTTGGAGCACAACTCCCCCTATATAGGGCTGACGGGATCCTCCCGAACTCATCGAAACAAAAAAAAGACAGACCCTAAAACTACCCACCCCGGTCTCCACCACCCCCGCACCACCCACCCCGATCTCCCCAACCCCCGCACCACCCACACCGATCCGCCCCCAATCGGCGACCAGAGACATCGTCGCTGCCGCGCACTGCCGCCGCTAGCCTCCCACGCACCAATCTCCGAGACCTGCCTTCCTCCCCCGCCGCACCCCACCTTCCTCCCGCCGCCGTTGGCTGCCGGCCTCCCTCCCGTCGCCGCTGGCTACCGGCCTCCTCCCGTGGCCCTGCAGCCGCCCTTTTCTCGCGGCCGCGTGCCTTCCCCCTCTCGCGGACCCACCGCCGGTCTCCTTCCACGCCCCTGCCCCCAGCCTTCTCCGGCGGGCGCACGCCATCCTCCTGTTGTTGCCTCGCCGCCGACTTCCACCAGGATTCCGTGCCTCCCACGCCGTCGAGCGGGATCCAGCATCCCGCACCCGACGCCCTGCACCCCATCTCCGACGCCGTTCACCCACGTATAGCCTGGCGCCGTTGCTCGCGGCCCGGATCTGGCGCCCTGCATCCACATCCCGGCGAGCCCAAAGCACGCCGCCGGCCTCCTTCCTCCCCACATCCCGGCGAGCCCAAGCACGCCGCCAACCTCCTGCCTCCCCATGTCGCTGCCTACCCCAACCTCCCTGCTGCCCCGCAGGGTGGATGCTCGATGCGGCCCCTGAGCCGTCCAACTGCGACCGTCCTGCAGTCCAACTGCTTGCTCGCTCGCGTAGTTCCTTCGCAAGAAGGAGAAAAGCAATGGCATTTTCCTCTAAACTTTCATCTTCAGGCTATGGCTATTAATTCTCTCTGAAAGTTTTCCTCTTTGAACATTTTACTGCTCGGGCATTTGTCATCGACCTTCGACGAAGCTTGTCATCGACCTTCCCGCAGTATTTCTCATTGCTGCCGCACATGACGCTCTGCGGTTTCCTGGCGCCTCTCCCTCGCGGTGGTTTGTGTTGTGTTCCCTGGCACCTTCCCCGTGCTTGCACCGAGCTACTACTAGCTTTGCCTGCTGTTAATTTGGATGTACAGGGAAGAAGTGTTAAAAGCTAGCAAGTGAAAGAAGACAAAAGCATGCAGTGAAAGAGATAAAGAAGAGTTTGTCTTGGCGGTGTGGATAAGGATCGTGTGGTGTGTGAGAGGACTGGAGTTTCTACCGTGCACATCCTGCGCGACCACGCTGCCGACCGATGCCCCACTGCACAAAACGCGTCCCGGTCCACCAATAATTCTGGCGCCGACAAGCCCATGCACCCCCATCTGCCTGCGCTGCTACACCCGATCTCTATCCTTCTGACCCCACTCTCGTTTTGTTGTGTTCTTCAAGAGCATCCGCAAAACTGTTTGTGAATGAACATATGATCTCAAAAAACGGAGACAGAGAATGCTCTGTTGTGCTTGTACTAATGCGTGCTTTATTTTTGCTTTCAAAGTTTGTTTTTGCGAAGGTCAAGATGTTGGGTTGCAGAAGGTCAAGTGTGTATATAATTGTATATGTGTTTTTTAATGCATACCTTCATTGATTCACCTCAGAATGCTCTTTTTCAGATGTGTGCATTTCGTACTTGTGTAAAAAATGCATGTAGCATGCGAAGTTTATGTGTATTGTTATGTGTAATTTTCTTGAATTATAATAGCATGTGAAGTTCATGTATCAGAAATTCATAAGTTCAGGTGTATCACATACTGAAGAAATTCATCAATGAAAAAAAAGGATTGCCAAGCCATTTCGCCGATAGCAAAAAATGGCTAAAAATGTCGTGAGACAAAAAACAAAACTGCATAAGATATAACATAGTAAGTTCATAGAAAGGTGGAAAAACATAATTTCATTTTGTTTGTTTAACCATTTCTAAAAAATGCCTTGAAGTTCAAATTTAAATAATAGGGCGGTTCAATGCTTATTACAAACCTGTAATTTTCCCTATTACTATAGAATAAACCATGAAGTTCAAAAACTAAAAATGGAGCAGTTCGAAAAGTTTATAAAAAATGGTGTTTCTACATTTTACTTAAAAATTGGAGAAGTTCAAATTTAAATAACATAGAAGTTCAAAAATGTTTATTCCAAAACCAAGAAGGTCAAATATAAAAAAATTGAGCAGTTTAAAAGGTTTGTAAACATGGATGTGCCCATATTTGGACCTTGCATTTTTACTAAAATAATGGAGCGACACGATGTATGCAGAAAACTCAAATTCTTCTCGTTTCTAAAAAAATGTATTTCATTCAATTCATGAAAAAAGTTGTTCAATGTTTACTTACAAAAATTAATTTTCTATTTTCTAGAAATCAAACTAAGAAGTTCAAATTAAAAAAAGAGAGAAGTCCGAAGTTTATAAAAACATAGGATTTACAAGGTATGCTATTTTTTGGCATTTTGAAAACTACCCATAAATTGCGACGAATTAGAAAAAATTGGATGAAATTTTTTTCTTCTCAAACATAATCTTTCCAACGGTATATCATGTGTATTATTCCCATAATATAATTTGAATGTTTTGTGTATATCATTCAAAACAAGTCTTAGCATGTTCAAAAAATGCTCTTAACTAGTGCTATCATTTGCTCAAATTCGACGAGTGCTTTAGGAGTTAGGGACAAATTTTTTACAGAGTAGTTCAAATTGAAAACGGCCAAAAGTTCACGTGCTGCATGGTGTGTGTTTTCATATGAGAAAATAGAATAAAAGATAAAATATAAAAATTTCACTGCTAGAAGTTCAGGTGCTCAGCATGGGGAAGTTCAAAAACTTCTTGTGAGAGAGGTAATCGGCACTAGATAACATTTGTGCAACTCCGATGAACGAGTGAGAAATTACGAACAAAAATACATGGTAGAAGTTTAAAGTGAAAATAGCGGGAAGATCGATCATTATAAAAAACTCAGATTTTCCTCGTTATTAAAGAATGGAAACAAGAATTTCAAAAATAAAAAACAAGAAGTTCAACTTTTAAAAATAAAGCGCTTCAAAATTTCATCAAAAAGGATTAAGAAATAAACCAGGAAGTCCATATTAAAAAGATGGAGAAGTTCGATGATTATAGAAAACTCAGATTTTCCTCGCTATTAAAGAATGGAAACAAGAAGTTAAAAAATAAAATAACAAGAAGTTCAACTATTAAAAATAGAGCGATTCAAAATTCATAAAAAAAGATTAAGAAAAATCAGATTAAAAATTCATAAAAAACTCAAATATTTTCACGTAACCAAGAGAGGTTCAGATTGATAACTGCGAGAAGGTCACATACTACACGGTGTGCATCTTGTATTAAAAAGGAATAAAAAAGCAAAGTCTAAAAGTTTTGTTGTTATAAGTTCAAGTTCTTCGTCGGAGAAAGTTAAAAAAATTATTGTGAGAGAGGTTTGTACAGAAGAAATATCATTTGTGTAACACTGACGATGGATGAGAAAAATTACAAACGAAAATACGTCACAGAAGTTCAACAGAAAACAGCAGGAAGTTCAACTACTAAAGAGGATGAATTTCTGATGAAAAACTTTTAAAATCGTTGTGAGTATGAAAAAACGATCAACACGGGAAAGTTATGTGTTTACATCAGCTTTCCACTGATATATCACTTGCTTAATTCCGATGAGTGGATGGAGAGTTACGAGCAGTGGATGGAGACCTACGAGCAAAAAAAATCACGTGAAAAATAGAGTGAAGTTTAGGTACACGCGCCGAGAAGTTCAGGTTCTTCACGCGGTACATTTTCGAAGAATCTGTTTCGCGATAAAGGCAGAACGCATGGTCCGACCATTTTTAAATTACTTGAAGACGGCTAGGAATCAGAGAAAACCATCAACATGAAAAAGTTTCGCATTTTCCGTAACTTTTCAGCGGTATATTATTTGCCCCATTCCGATAAAGTTTGTAGAAAATACATTTTTTGCCATTTTCGAAACTGACTTAAAACCGTAAAGAATTGGCAGAAAGAAACATACCAAAAACTTTCGCATTTGTTCAAGCTTTCCAACGCCATATCATTTGCTGCATTCGGATGCACGGTTAAAAAATTAGCTCGAAAATACGAACTCGGTAGGACTTGGACCATTTTCTAAATTACTCTTAAACCATTCAAAATTAGAAAAAAACTTTCAAGATGAAAAAGTAGCGCATTTTCATAAGCTTTCCAACGCCGTATCATATGCCTCCATTGGATTAGCCGTTTAGAAATGACATCGAAAAAACGAACTCAGCTGTTCGGTTTACGAAATTTTACGTTTTTTCATATTACTCTTTAACCATAGGGAATTATAGAAAACTTTCAACATGTGGAAGGAGCGGTTTTGCAGCAGCTTTCCAACGCCATATTATATGCCTCATCCGATAAACGGTTTAGAAATGCGATCGAAAATACGATTCACATTTTTTGTGCGAAGAAAAAACGGTTTTCAAAACTGCTCTTAAACCGCTTATATTTTGCCAAAAATTTAACTTGGGTCATGATATTGGTGTCCATAGCTTTCCAACGGTATATCGCAAGCCCCATTTGGGCAATGTTGGCGGAAGTTCAACCTTGTTCACAGGGAAGTTCAACGTACTACTAGCGGGGCAGGTCAGGTTGTGATCAGAATATTATTCTGATCCCATGATCAGAATAGTGTTTATGTATATATATATATATATATATATATATATATATATATATATATATATATATATATATATATATATAGGACTGAGCTATTCTGTTTTGCTACTTGAACTGATGGTTTTAGGCGACTCTATTGACGATTTTCATCACGTCGAACTGATCCTCCTTGATTTTTTTGTCCGAACAGGGCGTGTAATATATCTTTGGAAAGCTCTTGACATCTAGATTACAATAATATAGAACTTTTTTGCAAAATCATCATGGTTTAAGAGCAGTTTTGAAAGAGCCATTTTTTCAAAACGGTTTTGAAGAAAACGGGTTTTTTCAAAATTGCTCTTAAACCATGATGATTTTGCAAAAAAGTTCTATATTATTTTAATCTAGATGTCAAGAGCTTTCCAATGATTACACGCCCTGTTCTGACGAAAAAAATCGAGGAGGACAAGTTCGACGCCTCGATTTTCATCAGTACAACCGCGTGAAACCGTCAGTTCAAGTAGCGAAACAGAATAATATTCTGTTACGCGAAATAGAATATATATATATATATATATATATTCTGTGATGATCTAATGAACCATTAATATATATATTATGAATTCCATTTTCTATCTGTTTTTGTATACTAATTTGAATCTAGTTGTTATCATCCACATATACAGAATGGAAAGCGTACATACACACATTGAAACAGAACATATAAGAATGGAAAACAGAGTACACACATTGAAACAGAGCAATAAATAGAGCAACACTATGATTGCCATGAATACAAAGCTATCCACGTCGAAACAACTTTTCAAAATAAAACGCGTCCATGAGACCATGACCAACAGCCCTTGCCTAGGGTAGCTCTTGGCTCTGCCTGAACTCGTGCAGGCGTTCGTCCAAGCGGTTGACATGCTCGCGATACATCTGGAGCGCGATCTCGAGCTCCAAGTTGGCTATTTCATCGGAGATCACCAGCTCGAGGATGCGACGACCATGTTCCTCTATTGCGCCCAGGTGGACACCTAGGCCAAGGAGGCGGTCGAGCCTATGGACCAGCGCGTTGGCATCCAGCGGGCCGCGGACAAGGCGAAAGCTTGCACCCATGCGAACGGCGCGGCAGGCGTCCGGTGCAAGTACGGCGTGGCCGGCATCTGGTGCAAGTATGGCGTAGAGGGCCTCTGCCCACTCCCGGCGAGGAATGGGGGTACTGACGGGACGTGTACCTAGCTGCGACGCCGTGTCGACAGCAGGCAAGCGCCGATGGATCCGCTCTTGCTATGCGGCATGCCGCGCCTCTCACTCTGTGGTGCTCCAACGGTCTCACCCTGCGGCGAGCCGCAGCCTATCAACGAGGACGCGCCTAGCTTGCTCTACGGTGTGCCATCGTTCATGTTGTGCGGCGAGCTACAGCCTGTTGGTGCTGACATGCCTATCTTGATCCGCGGCGCTCAAGGGCCATGCACCAAAGGTCTGCTCAACCCTGGCAATGACGCGCATCACATCGTCATCTATCGTGTTGCCGGGGAGCGCCTCGGCCTTGACGGGTCATGGCGCCTGCTCGTTTTCCTCGTCGACGAGGTTGATGGAAGTGGCGGTGCTTTGGTGGGTTGGCATGCCTGGAAAAGGTGGATGTGCTACAGGCTGCCCTTGTCGCCTCCGTGCGTCGCGCGCCCCCTATGCGCAATATAGCAGGGTGGCGGGAAAGAGGTGAGGAAATGGCGGTAAACGATGGCGTGTTCATAAAACGCCATCAATTAATGGAAACTTAGCATCGAGCTAGTACAAGAAGTAGATGATGATCAGATGAACACGGACAACACTAGGGATCCCGTCGGTGATGAATTCATCAATCCCAAACGATTGAATACTAGCAAGCGTTTACCCACAACACACATGGCCTATTCCATCACAAATAGGTCGGATGGATCAACTGTATGCCATGTATCCGGATGACCGCCCATCCCACAATGGCCAATAGATGTTGTGTAGACAAAGCATATCGCATATGTCTTATTAGAAGCAATCGTCTGCGTTATTATCGGTCTTCGCACACATTTCTGATTACAAACCTATTTGCCGCGTATCACACACATCTTGTTATATTGAACCGTTTCTGTTCTCTTGCCTAATCACAAACAGTTCATCCGAGTGAACCGTATACTGTACATCGCACACACCTTGATCGGGCTATCCGTTTCTTTTGTGTTGCCTAATCACAAATAGTTCATCCGAGTGAACTGTATGCTGTACATAACACACACCTTCATCTGGCTGCCTGTTTCTTTTGTTCCTCCTCATCGCAAACAGTTAATTGAACTGAACTGTATGCCCTTCATCGCACACGCAACTAAAACCTGAACCGTGTTTGATGCATCCATCATCGCAAATGTTTTATACATTTCTGACGGTTTTCCTACATCAACATTTGCGATCATTGCATCGCACACAGTTTCTCGAAGGGTCTCTGATCGTAGTGTCGCTTTAGGAGCATCCTGAAGTAGTGGGAGGTGACAAAGAGCTTGTCATAAATGGTTACGTCGATGAAAGCTTTAACACTGATCCGGATGACTCTAAGTCACAAACCGGGTACGTATTTATATTGAATGGTGGAGCTGTAAGTTGGTGCAGTTCCAAGCAGAGCATCGTGGCGGGATCTACTTGTGAAGCGGAGTACATAGCTGCTTCGGAAGCAGCAAATGAAGGAGCCTGGATGAAGGAGTTCATATCCGATCTAGATGTAATACCTAGTGCATCGGGTCCAACGAAAATCTTTTGTGATAATACTGGAGCAATTGCCTTGGCGAAGGAGTCCAGATTTCACAAGAGAACCAAACACATCAAGAGACGTTTAAATTCCATCTGTGATCAAGTCAAGGAGAGAGACATAGAGATTTGCAAGATACATACGGATTTGAGTGTTGCGGATCCGTTAACTAAGCCTCTCTCATGAGGAAAACATGATCAACACCAAGACTCCATGGGTGTTAGAATCATTACTATGTAATCTAGATTATTAACTTTAGTGCAAGTGGGAGAATGAAGGAAATATGCCCTAGAGGAAATAATAAAGTTGTTATTTATATTTCCTTATATCATGATAAATGTTTATTATTCATGCTAGAATTGTATTAATCAGAAACTTAGTACATGTGTGAATACATAGACAAACAGAGTGTCCCTAGTATGCCTCTACTTGACTAGCTTGTTAATCGAAGATGGCTAAGTTTCCTAACCAAAGACATGTGTTGTCATTTGATGAACGGGATCACATCATTAGAGAATGATGTGATGGACAAGACCCATCCGTTAGCTTAACATTATGATGATTTAGTTTTATTGCTATTGATTTCTTCATGACTTATACATATTCCTCTGACTATGTGATTATGCAACTCGCGAATACCGGAGGAACACCTTGTGTGCTATGAAATGTCACAACATAACTGGGTGATTGTAAAGATATGCTCTACAGGTGTCTCCGAAGGTGTTTGTTGAGTTGGCATAGATCAACATTAGGATTTGTCACTTCGTGTATCGGAGAGGTATCTCTGGGCCCTCTCATTAATGCACATCACTATAAGCCTTGCAAGCAATGTAACTAGTGAGTTAGTTGCGGGATGATGCATTACGGAACGAGTAAAGAGACTTGCCGGTAACGAGGTTGAACTAGGTATGATGATACCGATAATCGAATCTCGGGCAAGTAACATCCCCATGAAAAAGGGAATAACATTTGTTGTTTTGCTGTTTGACCGATATAGATCTTCGTAGAATATGTAGGAGCCAATATGAGCATCCATGTTCTGCTATTGGTTGATCGGAGATGTGTCTCGGTCAAGTCTACATAGTAACCCGTAGGGTTCACATGCTTAATGTTTGATGATGATTTGTATTATGAGTTATGTGTTTTTGTGACGGAAGCTTGTTTGGAGTCCCAGATGAGATCATGGACATGATGAGGAGTCTCGGAATGGTCGAGAGGTAAAGATTCATATATTGGAAGGTTGTACTCGGACATCGGGATGGTTCCGAGTGATTCGGGTATTTTTCCGGAGTACCGAGGGGTTACCAGAACCCCCAGGGGAATATTGGGCCTACATGGACCATTGGGGAGAGGGGAGGCAGCCCACAAGGGGTGGACGCGGCCTCTCCCTATAGGGAGTCCGAATTGGACAATGGAGGGGGGCGCGGCCCCCCTTTCCTTCTCCTCTTCCTCTCCCTTCCCTCTTTCCCCCTCTCCGGAAAAGGTAACGGAGTTCAACTAGGATTGGGAGTCATAGTTGGACTTCCCCCTTTTGGCGCACGCCTAGGCCGACCGCCTCCTCCCCTCCTCTTTGTATACGGGGGCGGGGGGCACCGCAAAGCACAACAGTTGTTTCTTAGCCGTGTGTGGTGCCCCCCTCCACAGTTTACCACCTCGGTCATATTGTCGTAGTGCTTAGGTGAAGCCTTGCGCGGATCACATCACAAACACCGTTGCCACACCGTCGTGATGATGGAACTCTCCCTTGACCCTCTACTGGATCAAGATCTCGAGGGACATCATCATGCTGAATGTGTGCTGAACACGGAGGTGACGTATGTTCAGTACTTGGATCGGTTGGATCATGAAGACGTTCGACTACATCAACCGCGTTACATAGCACTTCCGCTTTCACTCTACGAGGGTACATGGACACACTCTCCCATCGCATTGATATGCTTCTCCTAGATAGATCTTGCATGATTGTAGGATTTTTTTGAATTACTATCTCCCCCTTGATAAACCACAAGTATAGGGGATCGCAACAGTTTTTGAGGGTAGAGTATTCAACCCAAATTTATTGATTTGACACAACGGGAGCCAAAGAATATTCTCAAGTATTAGCAGCTGAGTTGTGAATTCAACCATACCTGGAAACTTAATATCTACAGCAAAGTATTTAGTAGCAAAGTGATATGATACTAGTGGTAACGGTACCAAAAGGTAATGATAACAAAAGTAATGTTTTTGGTATTTTGTAGTGATGATAACAATAGGAACGGAAAAGTAAATAAGCGAAGAACAATATATGGAAAGCTCGTAGGCAATGGATCGGTGATGGAGAATTATGTCGGATGTGTTT
Source organism: Triticum urartu (assembly GCF_056163025.1). Lineage (NCBI taxonomy): Eukaryota > Viridiplantae > Streptophyta > Magnoliopsida > Poales > Poaceae > Triticum > Triticum urartu. The sequence goes on from NC_141875.1 coordinate 121,878,482, forward strand.
CATCATGTAACAGTCATAACCTAGGGTGACACAGAACTAGCTCCAATTCATCAATGTAATGTAGGCATGTATTCCGAATATAGTCATACGTGCTTATGGAAAAGAACTTGCATGACATATTTTGTCCTACCCTCCCGTGGCAGCGGGGTCCTAGCGGAAACTAAGGGATATTAAGGCCTCCTTTTAATAGAGTACCGGAGCAAAGCATTAACACATAGTGAATACATGAACTCCTCAAACCACGGTCATCACCGGGAGTGGTCCCGATTATTGTCACTTCGAGGTTGCCGGATCATAAAACATAGTAGGTGACTATAGACTTGCAAGATAGGATCAAGAACTCTCATATATTGATGAAAACATAATAGGTTCAGATCTGAAATCAAGGCACTCGGGCCCTAGTGAAAAGTATTAAGCATAACAAAGTCATAGCAACATCAATCTCAAAACATAGTGGATACTAGGGATCAAACCCTAACAAAACTAACTCGATTACATGATAAATCTCATCCAACCCATCACCGTCCAGCAAGCCTACGATGGAATTACTTACACACGGCGGTGAGCATCATGAAATTGGTGATGGAGGATGGTTGATGATGATGATGGCGACGGATTCCCCTCTCCGGAGCCCTAAACAGACTCCAAATCAGCCCTCTCGAGAGGTTTTAGGGCTTGACGGCGGCCCTGTATCGTAAAACACGATGAATCCTTCTCCTTTTATTTTTTTCTCCCCGAAAGTGAATATATAGAGTTGGAGTTGAGGCCAGAGGAGCTCCAGGGGGCCCACGAGGTAGGGGGGCGCGCCCCCCACCCTCGTGGCTAGGGTGTGGGGCCCCTAGCATTGATCTTTTGCTAGTATTTTTTATTATTTCCAAAAATACGCTCCGTGAAGTTTCAAGTCATTTCGAGAACTTTTGTTTCTGCACATAAGTAACACCATGACAATTGTGCTGAAAACAGCGTCAGTCCGGGTTAGTTCCATTCAAATCATGCAAGTTAGAGTCCAAAACAAGGGCAAAAGTGTTTGGAAAAGTAGATACGACGGAGACGTATGAACTCCCCAAAGCTTAAACCTTTGCTTGTCGTCAAGCAGTTCAGTTGACAAACTGAAAGTGATAAAGAAATACTTTTACAAACTCGGTTTGCTCTTGTTGTTGTAAATATGTAAAGCCAGCATTCAAGTTTTCAGCAAATATTATGAACTAACCATATTCACAATAACTCTCAGGTCTCATGTTTACTCATATCAATGGCATAATCAACTAGCGAGAAATAATAATAAATCTCGGATGACAACACTTTCTCAAAACAATCATAATATGATATAACAAGATGGTATCTCGCTAGCCCTTTCTAAGACCGAAGAACATAAATGCAGAGCACCTTTAAAGATCAAGGACAGACTAGACATTGTAATTCATGGTAAAAGAGATCCAGTCAAGTCATACTCAATGTAAACTAACAGTAATGGATGCAAATGACAGTGGTGCTCTCCAACTGGTGCTTTTTAATAAGAGGATGATGAGTCAACATAAAAGTAAATAGATAGGCCCTTCGCGGAGGGAAGCAGGGATTTTTAGAGGTGCCAGAGCTCGGTTTTGAAATAGAGATGAATAATATTTTGAGCGGTATACTTTCATTTCAACATAACAACCAAGAGATGGCGATATCTTCCATGCTACACACATTATAGGCAGTTCCCAAATAGAATGGTAAAGTTTATACCCCCCTCCACCAATAAGCATCAATCATGGCTTGCTCGAAACAACGAGTGCCTCCAACTTACAAGAGTCCCAGGGGGAGTTTTGTTTTCAATTATTTTGATTTGATTTGCATAAAGCATGGGACTGGGCATCCTAGTGACCAGCCATTTTGTCGTGACTGAGGAGCGGAGTCCACTCCTCTTGAGAATAACCCGCCTAACATGGAAGATACGGACATCCCTAGTTGATACATGGGCTATTCGAGCATACAAAACAGAATGTTTATTTGAAGGTTTAGAGTTTGGAACATACAAATTTAGTTGGAATGGCAGGTAGATACCGTATATAGGTAGGTATGGTGGACACATATGGAACAACTTTGGGGTTTATGGGATTGGATGCACAAGCAGTATTCCCGCTTAGTACAGGTGAAGGCTAGAAAAAGACTGGGAAGCGACCAGCTAGAGAGCGAAAACATTCATGAACAAGCATTAAAATTAATCAACACCAAATGCAAGCACGAGTAGGATATAATTCACCATGAACATAAATATCATAGAGGCTATGTTGATTTTGTTTCAACTACATGCGTGAACATGTGCCAAGTCAAGCCACTCAAATCGTTCAAAAGAGGATACCACCCTATCATACCACATCACAACCATTTTAATAGCATGTTGGCACGCAAGGTAAACCATTATAAGCTCCTAGCTAATTAAGCATGGCATAAGAAACTATGATCTCTAGTTGTCATTGCAAACATGTTTATTCATAATAGGCTGAATTAGGAACGATGAACTAATCATATTTACAAAAACAAGAGAGCTCGAGTTCATACCAGCTTTTCTCATCTTAGTCAGTCCATCATATATCGTCATAATTGCCTTTCACTTGCACGACCGAACGATGTGGGTAGTAATAGTAGTGAACGTGCATTGGACTAAGCTAGAATCTGCAAGCATTCAATAAACAGGAGAAGACAAGGCAATATGGGCTCTTTTGTCAGATCAACAATAATGCATATAAGAGCCACTTCAACAATTTAATCATGGTCTTCTCCTATCGACCCCCAAAGAAAAGAAAAGAAATAAAACTATTTACACGGGAAAGCTCCCAACAAGCAAAAAGAAGAACAGGAAATATTTTTGGGTTTTCTTTTTAATTACTACTACAAGCATGGAAATTAAAACTAGCTAAAAGCTACAACTAATTTTTTTGATTTTTCTTAAGGTTTATTAAACACACAAGAAGAAAGCATAAAAAGGAAATAATCTAGCAATGGATATTACAATGAAAAAGTATGAGCACCGACATCTAGCAATGAGTGTGTGAACATGAATGTAATGTCGGTGAGAAATACGTACTCCCCCAAGCTTGGGGTCGTACTGAGATGCATTAGTCATTGCATCGTGGGCTGCAGCTTGGAGGCGAGCTATCTCAGCCCTCCTCTTATACTCTTCTGCCTCCTCTCTGGTTATAGAATATCTCCCTTTTGCCTGAAAGTCAAAGAAAGTAGAAGCAGGGAGAGCGACGTGATAGGTGCGTCGTCTATCAAAAATTAGTTGGTACTGGAGGAACCGATCATTCCTCTCAACAAACTGATGACGAACCATAGCCTCATAATCCAAATAAGCAGGAGGCAACTCAATATCATCCTCACGGATGGTTATACCAAGAAAATTAGCTATGCAGGTTGCATAAATTCCACCAAAGAAATCTCCATTAAATCTATTAAGATGCAACCTACGTGCAACAATGGCTCCCAAATTATAAGATTTATCTCCTAACACAGCACTCCTAAGAATACTGAGGTTAGGGACACACATGTGACATGCTTCATCTTTACCATTAATGCATCTACCTATGAAGAGAGCAAAATAATGTATAGCAGGAAAGTGAATGCTCCCTATGGTAGCTTGTGCTATATCTCTAGATTCCCCCACAATTATACTATTAAGAAAATCTCTAAATTCAGATTTGCGAGGTTCACTAGTACTACCCCATTGTGGAAGTTTGCAAGCAGTGGTAAAGTCCTCTAAGTCCATAGTGTAAGAATTTTCATAAAGATCAAACAGGACAGTCTGAGAATTACGTGAAGATGAAAATTCAAACCTCCTCACAAAGGAGCTAGTGAGATATTGGTACCGACGGCACTTTTCTTCCTTGAAGCTCGCTCACAAGATCAGCGTTACGCAAATATGCGTTAAATTCTTCCTTAATTCCCTCTCGATCCATGAAGTCCTTTGAAGGCCATTCACAAGGCCGCACTGGAGCGTCCCTTGGTGGCTCATCATCAGCATCACGCATTGCAAGCCTGGGTCCTTGTTTCCTTGAAGAACCACCTTGGTACATTTTCCTAAGAATATTTCTCCCTCTGAAAAATTTCTGAAATTTTTAGTAACTTCAAATAAAAGTAAACCAAACTCAACAAAATTGATAGCAACTACTTCTACAAATGCCTTGAGCCTCTATCATGCATCAAAACTACTTGGAACCACATTAATTTGATATTCAAGCTCAAGAACAGGGTCACCTAAGCAACAAAAATATGCAATGAATAAAGCACTAGAACAAAAACTAATTGGACCATTGGAGGAGTCACATAGCAAGGAACAATCCCCCAGAGCAATTTTGTGAGAGGTGCTTTGAGCAAGGAGATCGAAAATCGCAGCAAAATGAGCTAGAACTCGTGCTTGAGCTGGATAATGGTGTTTGTGGGAGGAAGAAGGAGTGTCTGGGTGCAAGAATAAGTGGAGGAGGTCCACCGTGGGCCCACGAGGCAGGGGGGCGCGCCCTCCACCCTCGTGGCCAGGTGGATGTCCCCCTGCTGTGTTCTCGGTGCCAAATATTCCAAAAAGCATATTTAAATTTCAGGGCATTTGGAGAACTTTCATTTTCGGGGTATTTTTATATTGCACGGATAATTCAGATAACAGACAGAAAATACTATTTTTATTTTATTTAATATAAATAACAGAAATTAAAAAGATGGTACAGAAAGTTGTGTTTTCTAAATTCATCCATCTCATGATCATCAAAAGGAATTCATTAACAAGGTTGATCAAGTCTTGTTAACAAACTCATTCCGAATAACATGGAACCTGAGAATTTTCGAATAACGCTAGGTTACCTCAACGGGGTTATGCACATCCCCAACAATAAGAATATCATATTTCTTCTTGACAGTAGGTAGAGGAAATTCAAAACCTCCAAAAATAATCGATGGAATTTTTCTAATAGAGTTGATACTGTGGACTTGAGGTTGTTTCCTCGGAAAGTGTACCGTATGCTCATTACCATTAACATGAAAAGTGACATTGCCTTTGTTGCAATCAATAACAGCCCCTGCAGTATTCAAAAAGGGTCTTCCAAGAATAATGGACATACTATCGTCCTCGGGAATATCAAGAATAACAAAGTCCATTAGAATAGTAACGTTTGCAACTACAACAGGCACATCCTCACAAATACCGACAGGTATAGCAGTTGATTTATAAGCCATTTGCAAAGATATTTCAGTAGGTGTCAACTTATTCAAATCAAGTCTACGATATAAAGAGAGAGGCATAACACTAACACCGGCTCCAAGATCACATAAAGCAATTTTAACATAGTTTCTTTTAATGGAGCATGGTATAGTGGGTACTCCTGGATCTCCAAGTTTCTTTGGTATTCCACCCTTAAAAGTATAATTTGCAAGCATGGTGGAAATTTCAGCTTCCGGTATCTTTCTTTTATTAGTAACAATTTCTTTTATGTACTTAGCATAAGGATTCATTTTAAGCATATCAGTTAATCGCATACGCAAAAAGATAGGTCTAATCATTTTAGCAAAGCGCTCAGAATCCACATCATCCTTTTTCTTGGATGGTTTGGGAGGAAAAGGCATGGGTTTCTGAACCCATGGTTCTCTTTCTTTACCATGTTTCCTAGCAACAAAGTCTCTCTTATCATAATGTTGATTCTTTGATTGTGGGTTATCAAGATCAACAGCAGGTTCAATTTCTATATCATTATCATTGCTAGGTTGAGCATCAACATGAACATTATTATTAACATTATCACTAGTTTTAGGTTCATTACCAGACTGTGTTTCAGCATCAAAAATAGAAATATCATTGGGATTCTCAGGTGTTTCAGCAATAGGTTCATTGGAAGCATGCAAAGTCCTATCATTTTTATTTTTCTTCCTTTTAGAAGGACTAGGTGTATCTATATTATTTCTCTGAGAATCTTGCTCAATTCTCTTAGGGTGGCCTTCAGGATACAAAGGTTCCTAAGTCATTTTACCAGTTCTAGTAGCCAGTCTAACAGCAAAATCATTATTCTTACTATTCAATTCATTAGGCAAATCATTTTGAGCTTTAAGTACTTGTTCTACTTGAGTGGTAACCATAGAAGCATGTTTACTAATAAGTTTAAGTTCACCTTTGACATTAGCCATATAATCACCCAAGTGTTCAAGCATATCGGCACTGCGTTTTAATTCTCTACCAAAATAAGCATTGAAGTCTTCTTGCTTAACCATAAATTTATCAAACTCATCTAAGCATGGGCTAGCAAACTTAGTAAATGGGATTTCAGCTTTATCATATCTATAGAGAGAATTTACCTTTACTACCTGTGTCGAGTTATCAAGACCATGTATTTCTTCAGTAGGCGTAAATTAAGACCATGTATTTCTTCAATAGGAGATAAATTCTTAACATCTTCATCTTTAATACCCTTTTCTTTCATGGATTTCTTTGCCTCTTGCATATCTTCAGGACTGAGAAATAGAACACCTCTCTTCTTCGGAGTTGGTTTAGGAATAGGCTCAGGAAGTGTCCAATTATTTTCATTAGTCAACATATTATTCAATAGAATTTCAGCTTCATCTCGTGTTCTTTCCCTGAAAACAGAACCAACACAACTATCCAGGTAATCTCTAGAAGCATCAGTTAGTCCATTATAAAAGATATCAAGTATTTCATTTTTCTTAAGAGGATGATTAGGGAAAGCATTAAGTAATTGGAGAAGCCTCGCCCAAGCTTGTGGGAGACTCTCTTCTTCAATTTGCACAAAATTATATATATCCCTTAAGGCAGCTTGTTTCTTATGAGCAGGGAAATATTTAGCAGAGAAGTAATAAATCATATCCTGGGGACTACGCACACAACTAGGATCAAGAGAATTAAACCATATCTTAGCATCACCCGTTAATGAGAAGGGAAATGTTTTAAGGATATAAAAGTAGCGATTTCTCTCATCATTAGTGAACAGTGTAGCTATATCATTTAATTTAGTAAGATGTGCCACAACAGTTTCAGATTCATAGCCATAAAAATGATCAGATTCAACCAAAGTAATTATATCAGGATCAACAGAGAATTCATAATCCTTATTAGTAACACAGATAGGTGAAGTAGCAAAAGCAGGGTCAGGTTTCATTCTAGCATTAAGGGATTGCTGCTTCCACTTAGCTAATAACTTCTTAACATCACTTCTATCATTACAAGCAAGAATAGCTCTAGCAGATTCTTCATCCAGAACATAACCCTCAGGCACAACAGGCAAATCATATTTATTATGGGAGAGTCTTCATCATCACAATCATCAATATTATGAGTTTCAATAATTTCATTCTCTCTAACCCAAGCAAGTTGTTCATCAAGAAATTCACCAAGTGGCACAGTAGTATCAAGCATAGAAGTAGTTTCATCATAAGTATCATGCATAGAAGAAGTGGCATCATCAATAACATGCGACATATCAGAATGAATAGTAGAAGCAGGTTAAGGTCTCGCAAGCTTACTCAAAACAGAAGGTGAATCAAGTGCAGAGCTAGATGGCAGTTCCTTACCTCCCCTCGTAGTTGAGGGATAAATCTTGGTTCTTGGATCTTTCAAGTTATTCATAATGATAAGAAGATATAAATCCCAAGTGACTCAAAGAATAGAGCTATGATCCCCGGCAATGCTGCCATAAAATAGTCTTGATAACCCACAAGTATAGGGGATCACAATAGTTTTCGAGGGTAGAGTATTCAACCCAAATTTATTGATTCGACACAAGGGGAGCCAAAGAATATTCTCAAGTATTAGCAGCTGCGTTGTCAATTCAACCACACCTGGAAACTTAATATCTGTAGGAAAGTATTTAGTAGCAAAGTAATATGATAGTAGTGATAACGGTAGCGAAAGGTAATGATAACAAAAGTAATGTTTTTGGTATTTTGTAGTGATGATAACAATAGCAACGAAAAAGTAAATAAGCGAAGAATGATATATGGAAAGCTCGTAGGCAATGGATCAATGATGGAGAATTATGCCGGATGCGGTTCATCATGTAACAGTCATAACCTAGGGTGACACAGAACTAGCTCCAATTCATCAATGTAATGTAGGCATGTATTCAGAATATAGTCATACGTGCTTATGGAAAAGAACTTGCATGACATCTTTTGTCCTACCCTCCCGTGGCAGCGGGGTCCTAGCGGAAACTAAGGGATATTAAGGCCTCCTTTTAATAGAGTACTAGAACAAATCATTAACATAGTGAATACATGAACTCCTCAAACCACGGTCATCACCGGGAGTGGTCCCGATTATTGTCACTTCGGGGTTGCCGGATCATAACACATAGTAGGTGACTATAGACTTGCAAGATAGGATCAAGAACTCTCATATATTGATGAAAACATAATAGATTCAGATTTGAAATCATGGCACTCGGGCCCTAGTGACAAGCATTAAGCATAACAAAGTCATAGCAACATCAATCTCAGAACATAGTGGATACTAGGGGTCAAACCCTAAAAAACTAACTCGATTACATGATAAATCTCATCCAACCCATCATCGTCCAATGAGCCTACGATGGAATTACTCATGCACAACAGTGAGCATCATGAAATTGGTGATGGAGGATGGTTGATGATGACGATGGCGACGGATTCCCCTCTCCGGAGCCCCGAACGGACTCCAGATCAGCACTCCCGAGAGGTTTTAGGGCTTGGCGGTGGCCCCGTATCGTAAAACGCGATGAATCCTTCTCCTTTTATTTTTTTATCCCCAAAAGTGAATATATAGAGTTGGAGTTGAGGTTGGAGGAGCTCCAGGGGGCCCACGAGGTAGGGGGGCGCGCCCAGGGGGGCAGGCGCACCCCCACCCTCGTGGCTAGGGTGTGGCCCCTGGCATTGATCTTTTGCCAATATTTTTTATTATTTCCAAAAATACGCTCCGTGAAGTTTCAGGTCATTCCGAGAATTTTGTTTCTGCACATAAATAACACCATGGTAATTTTGCTGAAAACAACGTCAGTCCCGATTAGTTCCATTCAAATCATGCAAGTTAGAGTCCAAAACAAGAGCAAAAGTGTTTGGAAAAGTAGATACGACGGAGACGTATCACCCCTACATAGTCATCACGTCCGTGTCAAGAAGACCGAAACAATTCTGCATCTACTACTATTACTGAACACATCAACCGCTATCCAGCATGCATATAGAGTATTAAGTTCATAAAGAATGTAGTAACGCCTTAAGCAAGATGACATGATGTAGCGGGATTAACTCAAGCAATATTATGAAAACCCCATCTTGTTATCCTCGATGGCAACAATACAATACATTCCTTGCTTCCCCTACTGTCACTGGGAAAGGACACCGCAAGATTGAACCCAAAGCTAAGCACTTCTCCCATTGCAAGAAAAACCAAACTAGTTGGACAAACCAAATCGATAGTTTGAAGAGACTTGCAAAGATATCAAATCATGCATGTAAGAATTCGGAGGAGATTCAAATAATATTCATAGATAAGTTGATCATAAATCTACAATTCATCAGATCTCGGCAAACACACCGCAAAAGAGTATTACATTGAATAGATCTCCAAGAACATCGAGGAGAACTTTGTATTGAGAATCAAAGAGAGAGAAGAAGCCATCTAGCTACTAGCTATGGACCTGTAGGTTTGAAGTAAACTACTCACGCTTCATCGGAGAGGCAATGGTGTTCATGTAGAAGCCCTCTGCGATCGATTCCCCCTCCGGTAGGATGCCGGAAAAGGCCCCAAGATGGGATCTCACAGGTATAGAAGGTTGCAGCGGTGGAAAAGTGGTTTCGTGGCTCCCGTGGATATTTTTCGGGTATAAGAGTATATATAGGCGAAAGAATTAGGTCAGGGGAGCTACAAGGGCCCACAAGGTCGGGGGGCGCCCCCACCCCCTGGGCGCGCCCTCCACCCTTGTGGCCGCCTCGAGGCTCCTCTGACTTGCACGCCAAGTCTCCTGGGTGTATTTTGGTCCAAGAAAAATCATCAGGAAAGTTTTATTCAGTTTGGACTCCGTTTGGTATTCTTTTTCTAAACAAGGAAAAAATAGAAACTGGCACTGGGCTCTAGGTTAATAGGTTAGTCCCAAAAATCGTATAATATAGTATATTAATGCATATAAAAGATCCAAAACAGATAATATAATAGGATGGAACAATCAAAAATTATAGATACAGTGGAGACGTATCACACGCCAGGACGCCTCACGGGGGATGGAACTCGTGCTGGGGGAGGAACGCCGCCGTCAAGCCGTGCTCCGAGAAGCAAGGTACCAGCAGGCGCTGCAGTGGTACCAGTGCCGCAGCATCCGCTCGAGGACACTCGAGGTGGGTGATAGCGTCCTGAGGCGGGTGCTCTCCAGGGAGGGGCTACATAAGCTTTCACCCATGTGGGAGGGCCCATTCAGGATCACATATGTCTCCAAGCCTGGCGCCGCGCGCCTAGAGACGTAGGACGGGATCCCCATCCAGAACGCCTGGAACATCCAGCACCTCCGGAAGTTCTACCCACGAAGCAAGGCCCCGTGTCTGTGAAGGTCTCCACTCGTGACACTCTCACGTAATAATGAGTGGGGCTCTACACGCCTCGGAGTCTCTGAAGTGCCGCCCTTGGGCCTCGGGGGCTCCCTCCCACGTCCTAGTGGCAGCACTTAGCTCCGCGCTGGTGAGAAGACTAGGCTAGGTGCCAAAACGCGGCTGTTCATTTGCTTGCTTTCTATAGCTGGTTTTCAACTTCTTGAATTTGGAGTTCTCACGTTTTTTCGATTGGCAAGTTGGATTCTCCCCTTTTATTTCTCTTGCCTTTTAGTCTTGGCTTAGGGGAGCGGCAGTTGCCCGTCGCTCCTCCTCGCATGTCTTGCGCCTGGGGGCTGGGCTGGGCAGTTGCGTGCGCGCGTTGGGTTCGCCCGCACCACAAACACACTTCACCAAAGACCTATCACCCTAGATCCTTGGCTTCCAGAGCTTCGACTTCCTTGATCCTCGCGAGGCGCTCTCGAATGAGCTTGTGGGCGTGAGCACACTCTAACTCCGCGCCCCTCGGGCAGCGCGACGTAGTGCGCTAAGCCACAACTAACTCACGCCTGGGGCCTCGCGCAAGGAAGATCAAGGCACCCTGTTAGATTTTCTAACATCTCTGCAGCTCTACAATGTGTCCTGAGGCCAATGGCTCCTGAGTCGTCGGGAAGGGAGCTTCACCAGATGCCAAAGGGCGCGCGCTCACGAGATGGGAAACTAAAACTACCACAAGCATGCCAAGCTAAGTTACCCAAACTGTATCCATTCCGAACACAGATAGCACGGCATAATATCAAAATAACAAGCATAGCATAGTGACATAAGTGCCGCAGTTTATTACACACCCCAGCGAGGCCATCTACTTTTTTTAAAATGCAGGAAAAAGGAAAGGTTAAACAAAAGTGGCCCGCACGGCCGCAGCAGCTCCGAGCCAGGCTCCGGCCACCGCGTGCTCAGTCGGAGTCCTCCTCCCGCTTCACTGGAGCACGGCGGTGGCACGACCCATCGCCTTCCCTGATCCGAGCCCGGCGGCGGGGCTGCTGATCATAGCCGCCGCTGCTACTGCTCTCGCTGAAGGAGGAGCCGCCGCCACTGGGGGGGCATGGCCGTCAACAAGGGCGAGCTCGCCCTCGTTGTCATCGCGGCTGTCGTCATGGCCAAGCTCATCATTGATGCTGCCATCCTCAGGGCAGCACCCCGCGTGAAGACCGTCCACCCTGAACACCCTCACATAAAGGGTCACGACGCCGTCGTACTTGAAGTGGAGGGTGCACCTCCCGCTCAGCCGCGTGCGCAAGCAAATGCCTGCGAGTCGCGGGCCAAGGATACGTTACCAACGGCGGTAACTTCGACCCCAACCCACGAAGCCTTGCTGTGGTAGGCATCAGCCGTCAGCCTGCAGCCAGAGGCCGTTAAGCCCCACGGCCGACAGCTCACCCGTGAAGAAGCGAGGGAGCGGGAGCCAGGTGTCGGTAGGCCACTCCGACCACGCGATGAACTCCGGGAGCACCTCTGCCGAGTGGAAGCATGGCCGAGGAGGCCAGGTAACCATGGCATGCCCCCCTCATCACAAGGGCTGCCTCGCCCTTGGCGGCTTCCACCATGAGAAGAAGCACCGCCATGGCCGCCCAAGGCGACGCCGGTCCCCAAAGGAGTGAGCCCGCGCCCCCGAGGAGCCATCGTACTTGCGGGGGCGGCCTCACCCTCTCTTAGGAGCTGGCGAGCCGGGTCCCTCCTTGGGGGCCTTCCCCTTCTCGGCAGCGGAGAACTTCCTCATCGGTGCCATGAGAGCTACAACAAGATGGCACGACAGAGAGGAAGAAGAAGGAGCGGATGGCTAGAAGATGGAGATGAGCAAGGGTGCTCCGCCCCTCTCCTCATTTATAGCCAGAGGGAGGCCAACCGTCGGCCTCCGCGATTGCACATAATGATGATTTTCTCTGCATGCAGAAGGGTCTCGTCAAGTCGAACGGTTGCCGAGGCAGCGTGGGGAAGCGGAGACGCCCACACCCCATCAATCACCACGCGTAGACCAAGGCCGCAGGCAGTTAGGGCCCGCGGCGCTCCGCACTTGCCCTTCGGCTTCGCCTCAAAGCCAAGTTCGAGGGCGCCAGATGTCTACTACACAACTTTATTCTTGTATACTCGTGTTGGGCCTCTAAGTGAAGAGTTTTGTTGGACAGTAGAAATTTTCCCTCAAGTGGATGACCTAAGATTTATCAATCCATGGGAGGTGTAGGATGAAGATGGTCTCTCTCAAACAACCCTGCAAGCAAATACAAGAAATCTCTTGTGTCCCCAACACACCCAATACAATGGAAAATTGCATAGGTGCACTAGTTCGGCAAAGAGATGGTGATAAAAGTGTAATATTGATGGTAGAAATATATTTTTTATAATCTGAATAAATAAAAACGGCAAGGTAGCAAATAGTAAACGGGCACAAAAACGGTATTGCAATGCTTGAAAATGAGGCCTAGGGTCCGTACTTTCACTAGTGTAACCTCTCAACAATGCTAATATAATTGGATCATATAACCGTCCCTCAACATGCAACGAAGAATCACTCCAAAGTTTCTATCTAGCGGAGAACATAAGACATAATTGTTTGTAGGGTATGAAACATCCTCAAAGCTATTCTTTCTGATCAATCTATCCTAGAGTTCGTACTAAAATAACACCAAAGAAAATTCAGATTCATAATATTCAATCCAACACAAAAAACTTCAAAGAGTGCCCCAAGATTTCTACCGTAGAAACAAAGACAAGAACATGGATCAACCCCTATGCATATATTACCTCAATGTCACCTCAGGAATCCGCGAGTTGAGTGCCAAAACATATATCAAGTGAATCAATATGATACCCCATTGTCACCATGAATATTCAATTGCAAGACATATATCAAGTGTTCTCAAATCCATAAAAGTATTCAATCCGATAACAACAAAATCTCAAAGGGAAAAACTCAATTCATCACAACAAGATAGAGAGGGGAAAACACCATATGATCTGACTATAGTAACAAAGCCCGCGATACATCAAGATCATGACATCTCAAGAACACGAGAGAGAGAGAGAGATTAAACACATAGCTACAGGTACAAACCCTCAGCCCCAAGGGTGGACTACCCCCTCCTCATCGTGGTGGCCGCCGGGATGATGAAGAATTGAAGATGGACACCCGGAGATGATTCCCCCTCTGGCAAGGTGCCGGAACGGGGTTTAGATTGGTTTTCGATGGCTACAGAGCCTTGCGGCGGTGGAACTACCGATCTAGATTAACCCCGAGGGTTTTTGGAATTTTTCGGAATCTATAGGGTAAAGAGGGGGTGCGGGAGGCAACCGAGGTGGGCACAACCCACCTGGGCACGACTGGGCCCACATGCGCGCCCTGGTGGGTTGTGCCACCCTCGGGGCGACCCCAAGTGCTTCTCTAGCCCATCTTGGGTGTTCTGGTCCATTAAAAATTTCCAAAAAGTTTCGCGGTGTTTGGACTCCATTTGATATTGATTTCTTGCGATGTAAAAACAAGCAAAAATAGCAACTGGCACTGGGCACTGGGTCAATAGGTTAGTCCGAAAAATTATATAAAGTTGCTATAAAATGATTGTAAAACATCCCAGAATGGTAATAAAACAACATGAATACTTCATAAATTATAGATATGTTGGAGACGTATCAGCATCCCCAAGCTTAATTCCTACTCATCCTCGAGTAGGTAAATGATAAAAGAAATAATGTATGAAGTGTGAATGCTAGCAAAGTGCATAAGTTTGATCAATGATAATTTAATCACTTTTCCTAGCATCATAACAACAATTCTTTCTTATAAACCTTCTCTCGTTCTAGTAGCAACCAATTCACATGTTAAGGTTCAAACAATGAATTCTCTTGAAACTCAACAACCTATGTTCTTAGTCACCAAGCAATTTCAATTCAACTTATTCAACAGAGTTTAAGTAAGAGCTCCACATACTCAACCGTCATATAGTCTTCTATGACTCCTGACACTCACCGCATACACATGAGCAAAACATTTCAACTACACACATAGAAATATAGGGGCTTATAATTTCTCCTCCCAATGTATTTACCTCAAGGGTGATGTCAACAATAGTAACTCATGCTACCCAATCCAACTGTATATATGTGCCTAGATCTTTCCTCACCACATGATGCTTGCCAAAAGAGAAAAATAAAAAGGAATAGAGAGAATAACTTTGACTCTTGCATGAAAGTAAATACATAAAAGTAAAAGATAGGCCCTTCGCAAAGGGAAGCAGAGGTTGCCATGCGATTATTTATTTGTATGCTCAACCCCTTAGTGCAAAAGAACGTCACGTTATATTGCCCCTTATGATAGCAACCTTTATTATGTAGTATGTCGCTTTTATTCTTTGCCATCACAAGTTCGTACAACACTGAATTTTCTCTTACACTAAATGATATAACACTTTTAGAAGCAATTTTCATTTCCTTATTGCACCGATGATAACTTACTTAAAGGATCTTGCTCAATCCTTAGGTAGGTATGGTGGACTCTTGAAAATAAGTTTTGGGTTTAAGGGTTTTGGATGCACAAGTAGTATCTCTACTTGGTGCGGAATTTTTGGCTAGCAAAGATGGGGGGCAAGTACCACATGTTGAAGGATCTATGACAATATAACTTCTATGTGAATATAAACAAACATAAACCATTATGTTGTCTTCCTTGTCCAACGTCAACAATTTTGGCATATAATATTTTGATAGGGGCTCACAATCACAAAAGATTTCCAAGATAGTGTATTTGCATGTGAAAGTTATCTTCCTTATACTAATTATTCGTGAATTGCTTGTATGACCAATATTTTGATTGTCAAGCCTCAAAAGATTTCACTTTCTAAACCCAATGTGAAGGTACCACTAGGCATGATATGATTTCAACTTCATGACATTCAATTTATTCATCAATTTACTCATAGGATATGAGTGAAGCACAAGAGTAAATGACAAGCTACTCCAAAAAGATATAAATGAAGATCATGAGCATAATATTTCTTTCTCTCAAATTAATCTAAGTGAAGAAAGAGAGAATTTCTTCAAAAATACTAAATCATACCGTCCTCAAAAAGATATAAGTGAAGCATTAGAGCAATTCCATAGAAAAGAGCTTCGTTGACGGGATGTGAATGTCGCTTACCTAGCCTCCCTATCAACTATTTGAGGACTCTATTTTATTTAAAAACTTTTAGATCTAAGTATTTTATTAAAACAACAAGCAAAATAAAAATAAAATGACATTCTAAGAATAGCACAACTCATGTGAAGAAGCAAAAACTTAGGCTCAACCGATACTAACCGATAATTGTTGAAGAGGAAAGGTGGGATGCCTATCGGGCATCCCCAAGCTTAGATGCTTGAGACTTCTTGAAATATTATCTTGGGATGCTGTAACATCCCAACATTCTAAATTTTGGAATGTTATATTTAATAAATAGTTTTGATTGATTGTTTGATTGTGGTGTGGTTGCTTGTGTGAAATAGAGTGAAATTTGAAACTTTTTGAAAGTTGAATGAGAGGGAATAATATGACTTTCCCAAAACTTTCACCTTGCATTTATGGTCTCCATGAATACAAATTCATTTCGCCACAAAACCCTAGAGTGAAGATGATATGACTTCTTCCATTTAAATAAATGAAAAGGGTTTTGAAAAGATTGAGTTCCATTTGGAAATATTTCAAGTTTAGAAACTTTATGCAACTCAATGAGTTTCATGAGAGGAGATAAAATGACTTCTTCAAATGCTAAGAAAGAGAGTTGGAAGTTTAAAAGAATCAAATTGAAAGTCCTTTTGTAGTTGTTTTGAAACCCGCTTTCAATTTGGACTATTTGGTTTTATTTAAATTGTTTTTATCCAAAAATAAAATATATGGAAAATAGGTTAAAATGTTTCCCTATAGAAAAATGGATAGAAATAAATTTCAAATTATTTTGGTATTTTAAAATATTTTTAATTGGTTTTTAAATGAACCAGTAGCACTATTTGCTTTATTTAATTTTTTATGGAAATTATTTGCCACTGAAAATATGTTCATGTTTTACGAAATCTTTTTCTAATTTTTTTGATATATAATATGCCTATATAATTTTTTTATTTTCATTATTCAGTTTTCCTTTCTATTCTATTTAAAAAAACTATACATGCAGGCCATAATTATTTGTCGCCCACATGCATAGCATAGTGGTAGCGGGCGCCCCATCTTTTTTTTTCTTTCCTACATGGGCCAGGCCCAGCCAGCCATTTTTTTCTTCCTAGTTTTTTTTCCTTTTTTCCACTTTTGCCAAAATTAAAAGAACCACAGCGGTGGTGCGTGCGCGTGGCCAGCCGAACCTGTTGGCCCATGGCGCACCTCTTCTCTCTTTTCTATTTTTCATCTATGTTTAGTCCCACGTTGCCTAGCCTTTGACCCCTAAGCATCTCTTCCACCTATAAATATAGACCCATAGAGACTTCAAATATCATTCGATTTGAGTTAAATCAATATTTCGGTTTGACTAGATTCACTAAAGAAAAATATAATTCTTCTCTCCGGCGGGACTTCTGGAAGTTTTCTCCTCTCTCCGAAGTCATCTTTTCTCTATCTTAAAAAGGTAACTTTCTTCGTATTTTTTAATAGTTTCATAGTTTATTATTTTTAGACTAATGTATGGTAGAATAATTAGATTATCAATTAGTTTATGTATTTATACATTAGACCTGAATTCTTTTAGTCGTAACTATTTTTCTTCCATAAAACAGCTTGGCCCTGATTTTTCAAATAGCCATAATTTTTTACTCGTTCATCCAAATTAGATAAAACCACTGCCTACATTTTCGTCTTGATTCCGCCTATCTAGTGAATCTATTAAATAAACTTTTTGCAACTTTCAAATTTCGAAATTTGTTCAGATTCATATTCAAACTGCATCGGATTCGTATTGAATCAATCTTTCCATTCGTACAATTAGTGTCATCTTTCTAACATATAATTTTGATCATAGTGAGATTACTGCTAGTCCACAAAGAGTTATCACACAACATTCTAACCAGATTTAATGCTATGTTGAATTACTTGTATCTTTTGATCTGCTATTTCCAATCTAATAATTCTTCTTCCTACATGTTTCCATTGACTTCCTACATCTAGTAGCATCATTAGTTTCAACTTTGGAACCTTTCAAATATTCGGACCTTCATTTGATCATATCTTGTAAACGGTAGCGCATTTTCAATTGATTCCTTATTGCAATTGAATCCCTAGGCATAATCTAACCTCTTGAGCCATCACCACACTTCTTCATCGAAATTAGGATATGATCTTGTAAAATAATTTGATTTGGTTCTTTTGGAGTTTTTGCAATGTTTCTTTTCCTTTTCTTTTGGATATTTGAGTGATTGCTTATGTGTGGTTATAATTGCTTGCTTACAATAGATTGATCGGAGTGTGACTAGTAGAACCGTCAGGAATTATGAGTGCGAAGAATCTTCAACAACAGTACAAGGCAAGTTCACACTTTGATCATACTTTTCCTATACCCAGTTTTCCTTGCATTAGATACACCCTCAAAGATTGCATTAGTAGGATTGGAAACATGTGGTTATTGCTATGTAGTTGATGAGGTAGGATCATATTACCTTTGATCACCCCGGGAATATACGCTTTGTTACTTATTGCTTAGCCATGCTCATAGACGGGGATTGGTATGTGTGATTCATGGAAGTTGCGAGAGTAATAACTAAGGGAAACTTACGGTGGCTACTTTAATACACATTTGGGTGGATTGGTTGCGGGCACCTGGAGAATCCAGTGTTGTCTTGGGATATCCTTGAGTACCCGTGTGATCATCCTATGGAATGCCACCCAGGCTCAAAGAGATCATAAGATTGTTCATGCTAGAAACTTCCGTGTGTAGCCACAAGCCATTATGGGCTTTGGCATATTTGAGTAAGTTGTGTGACCTCTTTCAGTGGTAGGCTAGCATATGTAGGGGAAAGTAGGTAGTACTGTCTACCCAGAGTGGAGAGTTAATGCTTCAGAAAGACTATGTCTCGATCTTCCGATCATGGATGTGGTCGAGTCTTGTGGGGAAAATTGCACAAACCTCTGTAGACTGTATAAACTAATCACAATTAGCCGTGTCCCCGGTTATGGACATCTTGAGTATCTGGTATTTGAAATCATTGATTGATCTCATCACTTTACTTAATGAATTTGTTGGGTTATTATTATTATTATTATTATTATTGTTACTTGGTAAATTTTGGGATTGAGTTGGGGATACCTTCTCAATAATGGAATAAACTTGGTAGTAAATAAAAATTATTCCTTTATTGTAGGAAAAAAATCGCTTTATGCAAAATTTAAACTTAGAGCCTCCACCAGCCAAATATGAATATAGAGAGAGACATTTTCATTATTATACTATGGTGTGAAATTGCCAGTACATTCAATGTACTGACCTACATGGCTGCAACGTCTCATGTTGTAGGATTCTTACGATGAGTAAGTGATACGTTAGGGTTACGATGTCTACACTCAACTTTGTCGTTGGTGTTGTTGGGACTCCACAGCTTTGTTGTTTCTTCCGCTATATGGATTGAGGTAATAGTATTTACGTTACTCTACACATGTGATTTACCTCTGTTATAAATCCTTGAGTACTGTGTGTCGGCATACCAATCTAGGGATGACACTTAAGCACAGAGACTTCGATCCATTCGGGTCGGGTCGCTACAGAAATACATGAGAGCAAGCCATGGATATAGCACTATGGGTGGGATAGAGTATGGTGGTAGTGATTAATATGGAGAAGAAGAAAAGGAGAAAGTCTCACATTGACGAGGCTAATCAACATGACATGGAGATGCCCATCAATTGATATCAATGTAAGTAGTAGAGATTGCCATGCAACGGATGCACTAAGAGCTATAAGTTTATGAAAGCTCAAAATGAAAACTAAGTGGTGGGTGTGCATCCAACTTTCTTGCTCTAGAAAACCTCAGGCATTTGATGAAGCCCATCATCAGAATATACAAGCCAAGTTCTATAATGAAAAAAATCCCACTAGTTATATGAATGTGACTACATAGGAGACTCTATATATGAAAACACGGTGCTACTTTGAAGCACAAGTGTGGAAAAAGATAGTAACATCACCCCTTCTCTCTTTTTCTTTCATTTTTTTGGTGGGCTCTTTTTGGCCTCTTTTTTTCTAGGCTCTTTTGGCCTCCTTTTTTTATTTCCTCACTTGGGACAATGCTCTAATAATGAATAATGATGATCATCACACTTCTGTTTACTTACAACTCAAAATTATAACTCAATACTAGAACAAAATATGACTCTATATGAATCCCTCTAGCAGTGTACTAGGATGTGCAATGAATGGAGACTAAGCCACAAATACTATGTTAGCTATATGATCATGCAAAACAATATGACAATGATGATGTGTGTCATAATAACTGAACGGTGGAAGTTGCATGGCAATATATCTCGGAATAGCTTTGGAAATGCCATAATAGGTAGGTATGGTGGTTGGTTTGAGGAAGATATAAGGAGGCTTATATGTGATAGAGCATTTCATATCACGAGGTTTGGATGCACTAGCGAAGTTTGTACCAGATCTCAAGGTGAGAAATGGTAATACACGGTACCAGAGAGGCTAGAAAATGGTGGAAAGGTGAGAGTGCGTATAATCCATGAACACACAGTAGTCATAAAGAACTCACATACTTATTGTGAAAGTCTATTAGCCCTCGAAGCAAAGTAGTACTATGCAGGCCCCTGATACGTCTCCAACGCATCTATAATTTTTGATTTTTTCCATGCTATTATACTATCTGTTTTGGATGTTTTATATGCATTAATACGCTATTTTATATGATTTTTGGGACTAAACTATTAACCTAGAGCCCAGTGCCAGTTTCTATTTTTTTTCCTTGTTTTAGAGTTTCGCAGAAAAGGAATACCAAACGGAGTCCAAACGGAATAAAACCATCACCATGTTTTTTCTTGGACCAGAAGACATCCAGGAGACCTGCAGTACAAGTCAGAGGAGCCTCGAGGCGGCCACAAGGGTGGAGGGTGCGCCCAGGGGGTGGGGCGCTCCCCCCAACCTTGTGGGCCCCTCGTAGCTCCCCTGACCTAATTCTTTCACCTATATATACTCTTATACCCCAAAAACATCCAAGGGAGCCACGAAACCACTTTTTCACCGCCGCAACCTTCTCTACCCGTGATATCCCATCTTGGGGCCTTTTCCGGCATCCTGCTGGAGGGGGAATCGATCACAGAGGGCTTCTACACCAACACAATTGCCTCTCCGGTGAAGCGTGAGTAGTTTACTTCAGACCTACGGGTCCATAGCTAGTAGCTAGATGGCTTCTTCTCTCTCTTTGATTCTCAATACAAAGTTCTCCTCGATGTTCTTGGAGATCTATTCGATGTAATACTCTTTTGCGGTGTGTTTGCCAAGATCCGATGAATTGTGGATTTATGATCAGCTTATCTATGAATATTATATGAATCTTCTCTGAATTCTTATATGCATGATTTGATATCTTTGCAAGTCTCTTCGAACAATCGATTTGGTATGGCCAACTAGATTTGTTTTTCTTGCAATGGGAGAAGTGCTTAGCTTTGGGTTCAATCTTGTGGTGTCCTTTCCCAGTGGTAGTACACTGGTACGCATCAGTGCTATACAAACAGTTTTTAACCCCTTTCCGTGATGGAATCTGGAACCGTCACCAAGTGAGTGTGGGCGATAGGGGGGTCCTTCCCAAATGACCCAGAAATCATTGGGGATAGGGCCTCCTAGGACATAGGCTGGGGCCGTGTGCGATCGGGCGAGGCATCGAAACCCAATCATTTCCGTAGGTATGTATGTCCCACATGGTAATCCGAGAAAATCATTTCCGTAGGTATGTACATCCCACACGGTGAATCCCAGAAAAACATTTCCATTTGTATGTATAGCACACACAGTTAATCCAAGGAATACATTTTCGTTCTTATGTACATCCCACATAGTCAATCCAGGGAAAACGTTTCCATTCGTACGTACATCCCACACAGATTTATGTGTAGTCTCGTGTGTGAAAGGTGTAACTATCACATACGGTCTGCCTTGGTTAACTGTTTGCTATTATCAACTATATCACACACGATTTGATGAAGAAAACTGTGTGGCATTGGGCTATCCATCGCAAGCGCTTTTACTGCTAGAACCGTTTGCAAAGGTCCATGACACATTTGACATGTTTATTGGTTTACAATTAATAATCCTTGTATTACGCAAATTCACATTTCATATCAAACAATTGTTTGCCAATTCATATCAGGCACATAAATATATTATAACATCACAGTACGGTAGCTACATGAAAACAACAGAGTACAACATATAGCTAGTTCAACTTCATAAGAACAATATCTTCATTTCCCTAATCGAGATCATCCAGGCTCATCTTATCCACCTCTGCTTTCAGTTCAGTAAGAACCTGTTTTGCACGGGCCAACTGGCAAAGTGCCTCCTCCTTCGCCAACACCATCTTAGCAAAGTCTGATTTTAAAAAATCTGAGCTCATTCTCCACCTTCAACTTTTTATGCCACATCTTCAAATATTCTTCAGCGTTGACAACAGTTTCTCTAAGCCTATGTCTATTCTCTCATACATGCTCCAGAGCTTCGCTAGGCACATCTTCAAAGACTGTGGCCACTCTTGATAACCCCACTCCAAGTAAGAACACTTCTGTTCATACTAATATTTAAAACTAGATCAGTAACAATTGTAGGGAAAATCGGTTTATAGCAACATAGGAAATCACCAATTCTTATTTTGAAAAACTGAAGAAACATGTTAACTATGACATATCTTCTCAAAAAGATCAATGTGCAAATGAAATAATTGGTACTGAGACAACAACCAAATTCTGGAACATCAGAAGCTATAATTAACTACAACGACGCTACAAGTTCTTATGCATGTATAATAAATAACAAATTGAACATTTTATGAGGAAGGTAAATATAACTGCAACAGCATAGCGAAAGTGTTTGGATGACAGCAAATTGATACTAACAGGTGTGCACATGCACCAATTTAGTAACATAGAACTAATAGCACTAAGGCCGTCCACTATGTATGCCAGAACCGAGGTACAGATAACTATTGCTACACCTCGCACCGGTGCCCTGCACTGGCGAGCCGATGTAGGGGAAAAAATCAGGGACCCGAACTGCGGAGCACGTAGTTGCTCCAATTCCCAGTTCCTTCGTGCCATAAAGATTTAGTATTTTACTGCTTGGCTGCTCGGATGTGTGGACCAAAGTTGGCTGGACAAACTGCTCAAGCGGTGCCAAATAATTTTCTAATGGAACTGCTGATGATATAGCAACAATTTAAGATACTAGGTACAAACTATGACACTGTCTTAGGATGCGTTTTGTTGAAGGTGTGGTATGAATGGGTTGGGACTGTGAGTGTCTGAATCACATCTAACCAATGATTTGTAACAACGAAATAGGGTCTAACCATCTCTGCACATGCCATAAACTTCCTCCCACTGTCCACAGAATTAAACGCAACTAGCTTCACGCATGGAGATTGATGGTGACAACGAGCAGATAGATCTTCAGCCACCCCGCTCCATTCGTTGCCACGGATGGTCCTAGGGAGCTACAAGAGGAAGAAATGACTCAAATCGACCGCCGGGTAAAAATCCTTCATTCCAAGTCATAGCCTGAGAGAGAGAAGAGAGGCATACCCGGGTGGTGAAGGAGTCGTCGCCGGAGGAGGAACCGCTAGAGATGTCTTTGAAGAAGACCATGGCGACCCCAGCGGTAGGATGCGAGACAGCGAGAGCGAGGAAGCGGCTATAGCTTAGCAAGGAAGGAAGGAGGAAACAGGGGAAATGTGACTTGTGGTAGGGGAGAAAAGGGGGTGGGGAAGGGGGGAAGGGGGGCAGGGGTAGATATTTTGGTGCTAGGCCAAAATTTTGGAAATGTGGAGGGAAACTTTGCGCGCGGTGCCGCCGGGCCATTCACTTTGAACGATTGTGTGCATCGCAAATGATTCTTCAGCTTTACGCGCACGGGATGAGTTTGATCATTCAAATTTTGGTGGAAATTTCCCCGGGTACGTCATTGCAAAATTTAACATCGCTTACTAATTTGGGCACACAAAAGAGCGTACAACAGATAGACCACACTTACTGAATCGAGCAATTTTAGTTATTAAACATAGCCAGTTGACCTAAACATTGCTCTAACAAAAGAACAACATTAAAAACAAAGCCTAAGTACGCATAATTTTAATAAATCCCCCCTGCTGAAGTCAACCGCGTCCTCGTCCTTGTCCTTGGCGCCGCCCTCAAGGTTTTAGTACTCGTAGTAGTGGCTACGCTAGAGCTCGCATGGGTACTCCACCGCCGATTCCTCGACGGACAAACTCTTCTCTACCTCGACCTCGGCCACGCGCAACTCCTCCTCCCGGCGCTCCTCGATCTCTGCCGCATCCTGCATCTCCAGCTCCCGCTTGGCGATCTCATGAGGAAGGAGGTGCTCCATGGCCACCGCCGCATTTTCAGAGGTGGGTTGCGTGCTGCAGTTCGAGGTGGCCTGGAATATCTTGGCATGTGCATCCTCGATCTTGGTGTGGATGGCCTCGACCTGGGCCAGGAAGACATCGGCAGCACGGATGATAGCTCGAGCACTCTCGGTGTTTGCAGCCGTCGTTGCAGCAGCAGCTGCACCCGTCTCAGCTACTACCGCTGCCCTGTCGGCTACCATAGACGCCCTCTCGGCGGAAGCAGCCATGCTGAATGCGGATGCGGTGGCACTCTCGGCGTAGGCGGCCGCGCTCTCGGCGCAGGCGGCGGCGCTCGGGGGGGGGATGCGGCCATCGTACGGGCCTTCACGAAGCGTTTCCATGGCGTTATCTTTGTAAGAAGGGGGTGTGGGAATGGGGATCGGGATTCCTAGATTCTGGGGTTGCCGGCACAGGAGCAGACGAGCCGGCGAAGCTTAAGGAGGGAGACTGAAATAGACCGAGATATTTTCTTCGCAAACGGTTCCTAGAAAACAACTATGTGTGATGTTATAGATATTTTTTATTAGCTGTGAAAGATGAATTTGGAGTAAAGTGGCAATGGATGGTGTTTTAAATGAACGATAGATTTTGTAGTACCGATACAACTGTCATGTAAAATTTTGGAAAATTTCTGGAGTCATTTGACCTTTTAAGGCATTTAAGTGATTTTCTAGCCACTTAATGACCGTAATTAAAATTTGAACTACATGTACAAGCAATAGCTAACCATAACGGTTTGAAAACTCATATTTCGTGTACTTGTGTGTGATTTAATTCGATGTGGAGTAAATTGGAAGGAATTTTCAAACATATTGGTCTAACGGCTATGACACAATTAAGCATGGAGTGACATGGAATTTTAATTCCAAA
The DNA here is from genome assembly GCF_056163025.1 of Triticum urartu. Taxonomy (NCBI): domain Eukaryota; kingdom Viridiplantae; phylum Streptophyta; class Magnoliopsida; order Poales; family Poaceae; genus Triticum; species Triticum urartu. The sequence goes on from NC_141875.1 coordinate 121,903,505, forward strand.
AACTAATAAAAAATCAGAAACACATTAAACCTTGGTTGATGTAATGTCATGCCACCACGATGATGTGCTAAAAAATTGGCATGTTTGATGAAACTTTGGACACACACCCCTCACAAACTGGAGCAACTCACTAGAAGGCTCGTGGTTCCGAGAGGGAACAATGCATGTTTGATGACGAACGAGAGAAAGCTTCCTCTTATGGCCTTCAATTTTTTACGTCTAACGTGCACTACTACAACTGTAATGTGAATTTTTTGAAAATACTAGGGGTCATTTGACCTTTTAAAGACATTTAAGTGATTTTCTAGCCATTTAATGACCGTAATTCAAATTTGAACTACATCTACATTTAAAGCCTAACCAAAACGGTTTGAAAAATCATATTTGTGTACTTGTGTGCGAGTTAATTCCATGTGTAGTAAACTAGAAGGAATTTTCAAACATATTTTTCTCATGACATGGACACATGCATACGTATGCATGGAGTGACATGGCATTTTAATTCCAAAAAATAAAAAAATGATCAAAAAAAATAAAACCTTGGTTGATTTAATGTCATGCCACCAAGATAATGTGGTAAAGAAATTGGCATGTTTGACGAAAGTTTGGACACCACCCCTCCCAAACTGGAGCAACTCACTAGAAGGTTCGTGTTTCCGAGAGGGAACAATGCATGTTTGATGACGAACGAGAGATAGTTTCCTCTTACGGCCTTCAAATTTTTTTCTACGTGTAACGTGCACTAATACAACTGTCATGTCAAAATTTGGAAAATTGCAGTGGTCGTTTGACCTTTTAAAGATATTTAAGTGATTTTATAACCATTTAATGACCGTAATTCAAATTTGAACTACATCTATATGCAACATCTAATCAAAACGGTTTGAAAAATCATATTTTTGTGTACTTGTGTGCGAGTTAATTCCATGTGCAGTAAATTAAAAGGAATTTTCAAACATATTGGTCTTAAGGAATGGGCACATGCCTGGAGTGCCATGGCATTTTAATTCCAAAAAATTAAAAAATGATCAGAAAGACATGAAACCTTGCTTGCAATGTCATGCCACCAAGATGATGTGGTAAAAAAATTGGCCTGTTTGACAAAAGTTTGGACACACCCCTCACAAACAGGAGCAACTCACTAGAAGGTTCGTGGTTCCGAGAGGGAACAATGCATGTTGGATGACAAACGAGAGATAGCTTCCTCTTACGGCCTTCAATTTTTTTTCTATGCTTAACATGCACTAATACAACTGTCATGTGAAAATTTGGAAAATTTCAGGAGTCATTTGACCTTTTAAAGATATTTAAGTGATTTTCTAACCATTTAATGACCTTAATTCAAATTTGAACTACATCTACATGCAACGCCTAACCAAAATGGTTTGAAAATCATATTTTTGTGTACTTGTGTGCGAGTTAATTACATGTGCAGTAAATTAGAAAGAATTTTCAAACATATTGGTCTCAAGGCATGGGCACATGCATGGAGTGCCGTGGCATTTTAATTCCAAAAGATTAAAAAATGATCAGAAAAACATGAAACCTTGCTTGATTTAATGTCATGCCACCAAGATGATGTGGTAAAAAAATTGGCCTATTTGACAAAAGTTTGGACACACACCCCTCACAAACCGGAGCAACTCACTAGAAGGTTCATGGTTCCGAGAGGGAACAATGCATGTTTGATGAAGAACGGGAGATAGCTTCCTCTTATGGCCTTCAATTTTTTTCTATGTTTAATGTGCACTAATACATCTGTCATGTGAAAATTTGGAAAATTTCAGGGGTCATTTGACCTTTTAAAGACATTTAAGTGATTTTCTAACCATTTAATGACTGTAATTCAAATTTGAACTACATCTACATGCAACGCCTAACCATAACGGTTTGGAAATCATAATTTTGTGTACTTGTGTGCGAGTTAAAAAATCATCAGACGATGTAAATATCTGGTGTACAAAAAAGAAAATGTAAAGATCTGGCAAGACAACCAGCCCCCACACGATTGGCACTCTATCTTATGGCTCGAGGTTTGGTAGGTGAGTTGCGGGGATCATTAATCAAAGACGGTTCTGCATTGGAAACCATTAGCTATTATGTTCACACACGGATTTTGGCTATTATGTTCACACACGGATTTTGCTGCGGGAATCGTGTGTAATTCAAACTACAGTACTCGTAAATTCCGGCGACCGGCGTGTGTACTGTCACCGTCGATCTAGATTCTGGCCACCAATAAATACTACCTTGCTCACGTGCATTCTCATCTACATCCTACCCTGCTAGTCCTCTCTCTCTCTCAAATCTCTGCCATGGCACCGCCGGTCTGCCCACGCGCCGACAAGGAGTCACCGCCGCCCGAGGACGCTCACTCAAATAGCAGTGACGAGGACCCCTACAAGCCGCCAGACGAGGTTGCGTCGGACCCCCCAACTTTGTATTGGTTTGGGGCCAGTACAATCTTTGTCTGTGGAAGTCGCTGTCGCTGGCTGAGAAAGCCAGGCAAGTGGTGTTCAAGAAGGAGATGGCGGAGGAGGAAGCCATGTACCAGGCGGCAGAGCTTTGGGGGCGGGCGCGTCATCGTGCCGAGGAGGTGTACGAAGACGGGTACTTCGCGAGGAAGGTCATAGGTGTTGGGCGCCTCGTCGCTGCGTGGAGGTGGGCCGATAAGCTCCAGCGTGCCACCAACGAGGAGTTCTGGTGGGCGCCTAACGAAATGGCAAGATCGCCACGCGTGTCCGCCAGCAAGTGGCAGATCGGTACGTCAAGCGCTGCGAGGCGGAGGAGGCGGAGTACTACCTCCACACTGGGAAGACACCGCACACCAGGGTGCTGCTAGCGAGGGGCTACCAGAATACTGGCCTCAGGAGGGAGTGTTTGTTTTAGTATTGTTCGTTCTCAATTTTATGCATTGTTCCTAGTAGTTAAGTATCATCATGTATATGTGATGATATTCTGTGATGAACTAATGAATAGTTAATATATATATATATATATTATGAATTCCATTTTCTATTTGTTTTTGTATACAAATTTGAATCTAGCTGTTATCATCCACATATACAGAATGGAAAGCATATATATACACATTGAAACAGAATATATAAGAATGGAAAACAGAGTACACACATTGAAAGAGAGCAATAAACAGAGCAACACTATGATTGTTGTGAATACATAGCTATCCACGTCGAAACGACTTTTTAAAATAAAACCCGTCCACCAGACCATGACTAGTAGCCCTTGCCTACTGTAGCTCTTGGCTCTGCCTGAACTCGTGCAGGCATTCGTCTAAGTGGTCGACACGCTTGCGGTACATCTGGAGCGCGATCTCGAGCTCCAAGTTGGCTATTTCATCGGAGATCAGCTGCTCGAGGATGCGATGGCCATGTTCCTCTACTACGCCCAGGTGGACACCTGGGCCAAGGAGGCGGTCGAGCCTACGGACCAGCGCATTGGCATCCAGCGGGCCGCGGACAAGGCGAACGGTGGCACCCATGCGAACGGCTTGGCGGGCATTCGGTGCAAGTACGGCGCGGCCGGCCTCTAGTGCAAGTACGGCGTTGAGGGCCTCTGCCCACTCTTGGCGATGAATGGGGGTACTGATGGAACATGTACCCAGCTGTGACACCATGTCGATAGCGGGCAAGCAACGATGGATCCGTTCTTGCTGTGCGGTGCGCCGCGCCTGTCGGTGTCAAAACCGGCGGATCTCGGGTAGGGGGTCCCGAACTGTGCGTCTAAGGAGGATGGTAACAGGAGGCAGGGGACACGATGTTTACCCAGGTTCAGGCCCTCTTGATGGAGGTAATACCCTACGTCTTGCTTGATTGTTCTTGATAATATGAGTAATACAAGAGTTGATCTCCCACGAGATCAGAGAGGCTCAACCCTAGAAGTTAGCCTATGGTATGATTGTTGTTCTTGGTCCTACGGACTAAACCCTCCGGTTTATATAGACACCGGAGGGGGCTAGGGTTACACAGAGTCGGTTACAAGGAAGGATATCTACATATCTGTATTGTCAATCTTGCCTTCCTCGCTAAGGAGAGTCCCATCCGGACACGGGAGGAAGTCTTCAATATTGTATCTTCATAGTCCAACAGTCCGGCCAAAGGATATAGTCCGGCTGTCCGGATACCCCCTAATCCAGGACTCCCTCAGTAGCCCCTGAACCAGGCTTCAATGACGATGAGTCCGGCGCGCAGATTGTCTTCGGCATTGCAAGGCGGGTTCCTCCTCCGAATACTTCATAGAAGATTTTGAACACGAGGATCGTGTTCGGCTCTGCAAAACGAGTTCCGCATACCACCGTAGAGAGAATAATATTTCCACAAATCTAATCTACTGGCGTAGCCCGTAGTGTGACATCACACCACAGCCAGGTCTTTATTCGAATCGTTTTTCATAACCCATCTCAGCGTGTTTCGCGAGGCGGTTTCCTTGGCACGTCTTGTCGAAGCAGAGATCGTGTCCCCTTTATCATGGGATTCTCATCAATACGGACGTGGGTAACCCAACCATGCCTATGGGCAGGACTCCTAGATCTTAGGCAAGTCCCAAACAGCCACGAGGAGGACGCTTGATATTCACCCTCTTTATAAATGGGACAAGGCTTTTTCCTCTCGATTTTAATCGAATCCGCCTCCTGCCTCGAGTTCCAACACCCAAAGCTCAGGTTTAGGCACTTCGGACCTTCAACTATGTCCGGATCCAACCTTCAAGGTCGGTGGATGCCATCCTCCGTCACGGAGAAGGACATCAAGAAGTTGAGAGAGGCCAGATTTCTGACCGCCGAAATTTTGCATCGGCTACCTGCCCGAGGACAAGTCGTCCCTACTCCCAAACCCAACGAGAGCATCGTGTTCGTCTCCCACTTCCTCCGAGGACTAGGCCTCGCTCTGGATCCCTTTGTTAGGGGTCTTATGTTCTATTATGGGCTAGATTTTCACGATCTGGCCCCGGATTCCCTTCTTCACATTTTGTCATTTATTGTCGTATGTGAGGCCTTCCTCCGCATTACCCCTCACTTCGGCCTGTGTCTCAAGACCTTCGATGTGAAGCCGAAGATGATCGAGGGGCAGCACGCAGTGTGCGGAGGCGCTTCAATAAGCAAAATCGCTAATGCTCCATGGCCTGAGGGTAGCTTCCCAGAGGTGTCCGGATTGTGGCAGCGGGAGTGGTTCCACGTCACAGCTCCCCGAAGTGCCAAGTGGGTAGCTTCCCCCACCTTTCGCTTAGGCCCCCCACCATAACTGATGTCATGGATCAGCAGGGGGCTCAGCTGGGGTCCAGCCAAGGATGTGCCAATACTGCAAAGCCGTATCCGAGATCTCTTTGAGAGGGATTTCACTCTGGTTATGGTAGTGCAAGTTATGCTAGTTCGTCGAGTCCAGCCATGCAAACGCCGTCCCTTCCGTATGTGGGAGTTCAACCCGGAGGGACCGCGAGCTATCCAACACCTCCTCGGCATGACACCCGAGGAGATGTACAAATTGTTCTTTAGACCACAGATAATGTGTCCGGACATCACTGAGGATGCAGGACTGAGCTACAATCGCCTGGATACCCAAGTAAGTAGCCCTGCATCCGAACACACTATTCGTCTATTTATCGTAACGTCGCCCTAAAAAGCCACTCTTTGACCAGGATTGGATAGCGAAGGCAAAGTTGATCAGGTGTCCGGCCCCCCTCCCTGAGACCTCACCAAATCCCGTGTTAACCAGGATGCTGGAGATCGCGCCTTATCAAGCGCCCTTAGGAGAAGATAAAGGGGGAACAAGGAGGCTAGCGCCTCTGTGAAGGAGGTTAGCCGGGGAGGAGGGACTGAAACTTCCTCTCCCCAGGGAATGAAGAGGACCACCTCCGAGGACCCGGAGACAATGGTCTCCAAACAGGGAAAGAAATCTTCGCTGGAGGGTCCTGCCCCGGGGGCTACCCCGGCCGCACTATGCCCTCAAGGGGATCAGCCCTCCACCGAGCTATAAGTTAAAGGGTACTTAATAATGAAAATACCTCGCTTTACTTCTGAGGAAAATAACCGAAGCGTTTATCTTGCACTTCGGATCTTAGCCCTTCTCAGCAGAGCTCGTCTTCAGGGGATCTTCTTCCAGAGATGATGGAGAGCGAAATGCCTCCCCCTGCCATACCGCCTCATGAGGCGGGCGACCCCGAGGTGTCGTCGCGGAGGGTTTCTCCTGATCCGGCAAGGCCAGAAAGCAATCCTATGGCCACCCGAAGTCCTCAGTACCCGGCTCTCGAAGAGAGCAATTGAAAGAGTCCGACACCGTCTGGTGTGCGGTTGGACGTACTAAGGGATCTGCTAGAGCGAGCGGCTATCTCAGAAGAGAACCGCACGTTGATGCATACGGTGATTGAAAGGATTTCGTCCGCCGAAAGCGGGTTGCATGAAGCCTTTATGAGTCTACTGACGGGTTTTGAGGTACGTGAAATGATGTACATTTTTGACAGCACCGCACATTTTTAGATGTGCCCTGTGTAGATAGTAGCCCCTAAGACTCTGGGTGTTGTCGAAGACGACGGCGCACAGAGGATCATAGTCCCAGAAATAATCGTGCCGCCTTAATATGCAGGTGGCGGAGGGTCCGGTGGCCAGCCGGATTGATGAGTTTGCCGAGCTAAAGCGGCAACTTGATGTGGCAGATGCCGACATCGTACTTGTCAACAAGGGGCTTGATGAGGCACAGGGTATGTGATTCCTCCGGCGACACATGGAAGAGGAGCATGATGCCAGTATCTATAACATGTGTGTGAATGCAGATGGAGCTGCGACCGTGGAGAACCTTCAGGCGGAACTTGCCCGAGCCAAAGAACAAGCCAGGAAAAGCGATGCGGCTACCCTAAAGGCAGTTAAGGAGCTGAAGGCCGAACGGGCTGCTCACTGCCAAAGCAAGGAGGAGATAGCCAGGATGGCTATGGAATTGAAGAATGCCGCTGACCATTACGAGCTTCTTGAAAAGGAAGATCGAGCGAAGAGGACAAACCTGGAGAAGGCCATGATGGCGACCAAAGACACCCGCTCTGCAATGAGAGCGATGAAGGAGGAGCTGCATCAAGCCGGGGATATCGTGGCTGGGAAGCCCTTTATGCTGCGGATGAATTTCGGAGATCCTAGGTACGCCCCTTTGGACCGGCTGTGGAGTTCTGTGGACGCATATCTGGACTTAGCGGCGAGTGCTGCCGATGCGGCCAAATACTTCCGAGATAAAAAAGATCGCGAAGTGGAAAAGCTGTTCTGGTCACAATTTAACGTTCCAGAGCGTCCGCTTCCATTGACTGATCGGTTGGCTGAATGGGCCGAGCTGAATAGGTTGTCCGGACTCGCCATGAGGTCTGTTGTGGATCATCTGTGGCCGGAAAGGCCAAAGCCGAACAGTTATTTTAGTTTGGTGCAACAGTTCCTTGGTGCAGTGCCACACATCAACGCGGTGAAGAGGTCGGCGTGCGTGGAGGGTGCGCGGATGGCCCTTGCCCATGTGAAGACATACTGGGCGGAGATGGAGGCCACCGCCATTGCAGCCCAAGATTCGGACGAGAGCCGAGTACCAGTCGAGCACTACTTTCGAGAAGTTCTTCAGGGTGCTCGTTCAATAGAAGCGCAATGCTCAAAGAATATTATGTTCTAATGACATGTATTCCCATTGAGAAACAATGTTTTACTGAATTGTAAAGGATATTTTATACTTGTCCCTGAAAGAATTATAATACATCCTGTGCGGCTTTTTATGTATATATGTATATAACCTAAAATATGGCACTCGTCGGCTTCAGCCCCCACACATATAATGCGGGGGTGCTCGCAGAAGACGCATGTTCACACTTGATCCTATGTCTTGGTCCATTAAGGAGGTGATAGCGTAGCGAACTAGGCAATCGGACTATAATGCTTTAACACTTTCACTTAGCCAGAGGAGTTTGACAGTGGGGCTACTATATAGCCCCTGGTGGCTCCGCGCTCATCTGAATTCGGGGCACGTACATGCCTGGCCGGGAAACGGCCCTTCGTTAAGGCGGAGGAATCCCGAAGATTCCGCTAGGTCATCGAGTGGTTGACCAGTCTCACGCTATATCATGATAGTCAGTTTTCGGCTTTCTCTACTGAGGTGCTCGTCCGGATGAACCAGGGCACAATCGCAGTAGTTCTCCTGGTGCCGCCTTAGCCGATAGAGCGGAACGTAAGGCAGCAAAACACAGGAGCTGAGCAAACCCAACATTTGACCAAAGACATGATTCAGAGCTAATGCATATAAGGCCAAACTCGCGACACCGAACACCCCCTAAGGTACTCGGTCTTTATGATGTAAACCGGGCTAAACAGTGCCCTTTGTAATAAGCCCCTGGTGTCCAGGTACGTGCAATATTCTGACGTGGCCACATGCCAATACGTCAGCATCCTTCTCAATTGTACTGAGAATCCGGGGGATGTGTAGCAACAAGAGACAGTAAAAAAGCTTTACGCAGGGTCTTAATCTAAAAAGAATCCTTGGAGTGGGTCTCTGCTGCACGTCTGCACCTGTCTCTCCGTTATGTCGTATCCTGGACGGGTGTAGCATGATGTTCATCTGTAAAAGAGAGAAACTTAGCTGAAAAGTTGTCGTGGAAAAGGTAGGTTCTACTAAATAAACAATGTACAGTTCAAGATGAGTAAAGTTGAGCCTAATTGTCACTTGTTTACATGCGTTGAGCCCCTTGTATTGTTATAGGGGTATAGCCATCAAACCTGTATCAATTATATATAGCTACACCGGACTCGTCTAACTGCGTTCGTGGTCTTAGCGACCTATCAGATGCTCTAGTTGGTGAGGCCGTTTAGTGTGTGGCTGCCAAGGCAGCCGCGCGGTCTTTCGCGCGCAAGGAGCGCTCAATATTTCCATTTACTGTAATGATGCCACGTGGAACGGGCATCTTAAGCATGAGGGAAGCGTAATGCGGTATTGCGTTAAAGCGAGCGAAAGCTTCGCGTCCGAGTAGTGCTTGATAGCCACTTTGGAACGGAGCGATGTGGAAGGTTAACTTTTCGCTGCGGAAGTTATCGGGAAAGCCGAATATAACCTCTAGTACCAGGGAGCCCGTGCAATGGGCTTCTGGGTCTGGCATTACTCCTTTGAAGGTACTATTGCTATGGCTGATTTTTGTTGGGTCTATCCCCATTTTGCGGACTGTGTCCTGATATATCAGGTTTAAACTACTGCCGCCGTCCATCAGGACTCGTGTGAAGTGGTATCCGTCAATTATCGGGTCTAACACCAAGGCAGCCCATCCTGCATGCCGTATACTTGCCGAGTAATCCCGATGGTCAAAGGTGATCGGTTGGGACGACCAGTGGCAGAACTCCGCGGTGATAGGCCCTGGGGCATGTGTCTCTAGGAGTGCCGCTTTGTTTCTCCCCTTCATCACGTGTAACACGTTTACTGTTTTGACTTCTGGTGGGAATTTCTTCTGTTTCCCAGTGCTTTTCTTGCGAGGCTCGTCCTCGTCTTCGCTTGGTGTATCGTGCCCCTTGTGTTCGGGGTTGAGCTTGCCGGACTAGTTGAAGACCCAACATTATCTATGGGTATGATTTGCAGGTTTATCGGGGGTGCTGTGGATCTGACATATTTTGTCCAGAATCTTGTTTAGGCTGGACAGTTCGTCTCTGTTGCCTTTGGAGGGAAGCTTTTGCTGACCTGACCGAGAGCTTCTGAATCCGGCATTTACCGCCGTGCTCTTCGGGCTGTCTTCCTTATTCCGGCGATTGTTTTTGCTGCGTCATGGCTTCCCGTTTCCGTCTCTGACTTTGGATGTAATTGGGTCGCTGGTGCTACATCGGGCTAGCCAGCTGTCCTCGCCCATGCAAAAGCGGGTCATGAGGCTTGTTAATGTTGCCATTGTTCTCGGCTTTTCTTGGCCAAGGTGTCTGGCCAGCCATTCGTCTCGAACGCTGTGCTTGAAAGCTGCTAAGGCTTCGGCATCTGGACAGTCGACTATTTGGTTCTTTTTAGTGAGAAACCTGTTCCAAAGCTTTCGGGCCGACTCTCCGGGCTGTTGAGTTATGTGACTTAAATCATCTACATCCGGTGGTCGGACATAGGTCCCTTGAAAATTTGCCCGAAAAGCGTCCTCGAGCTCTTCCCAGCTTCCAATGGAGTTTTCGGGGAGGCTTTTAAGCCAGTGCCGAGCTGATCCTTTGAGCTTGAGGGGTAAGTACTTGATGGCATGGAGACCGTCTCCTCGAGCCATGTGGATATGGAGGATGTAGTTCTCAATCCAGACCCCAGGGTCTGTCGTTCCGTCGTATGCCTCTATGTTTACGGGTTTGAATCCCTCTGGAAATCAATGGTCCAGCACCTCATCGGTGAAACATAGGGGGTGTGCGGCACCCCTGTATTTGGGTGTACCATGGTGTTCGGATTTTTGTTGTGTTGCATTGCTTGCTGGAGCGCGCTTGCTTGGCCCGTAGATGGATCTGGTTGCGCCGTCCTTTTGATGTGCGTCCTCACGTGGATCAATTACTGGCTTGTGTGCGGCATCATTTGCCGCTCTATGTTGGCCACGAGGTCGTCTATCCGACCGGATGGCTGTTTTGTTTTTTGATTGCGGGGGCTCTAAGGCCTCATCATCGAATTCAGCTAGCAGCTTTCACTTCGGGTAGCTCTTTGTGTGGCGACTGCCGTCGTACTTTGCTGCGGTGTTGAGTACTTTACTCCATCTAATTCTGAGTATGTCTTGTGCAGCCCCGAGCCTTTGCTTCTACTTTTTCAGACTCCTCGCAGTGGCAACAAGCCTTTGATGGGGATTCTGTTGCTCTAGGTGCCTGTCCGGTGTGATGTCATCCGGACTGCTATCTTTGCCAGAGACGGGTTGTTCGGTTTGATTCTCCGTGTTGCCGTGGTTGGACAGTGGTCCAATGCCGTGTTCGTCGTCCGCTGGCTCACCCTGCTCTATCGCTGGGTCTATATGATCGTTGTTTCTGCCGAGGCGGGATTTGGAGCGGCGCCTACGCTGCCGCTTTGACTGCTTCTCGAGGGATCGATCCTTCGCTGCGTCCTTCCGTTCCTCGTCGTTGTTTTCTTTGGGTGTGTCCACCATGTATACATCATACGATGAAGTGGGCGTCCAGTGCCCTGTGGGCAGTGGCTCCTATTCGTCTCCTGCATCGTCGTCCATACCGTCGATGTCTTCAGAGTCGAAGTCGAGCATGTCGGTCAAATCATCGACAGTGGCTACTAAGTGGGTGGTGGGTGGGCGGCGAATTTGTTCGTCATCCGCATCCCAATCCTGCCGGACAAAGTTTGGCCAGGACTCTCCTCACAAGGAGAGAGATTTTAATGAATTTAGTATGTCGCCGAAGGGTGAGTGCTGAAAGATATCCGCGGAGGTGAACTCCATGATCGGTGCCCAGTCGGATTCGATAGGCACATGCGCAGGCGGTTCGGAGTCCGTGGCCGGGGAAGAGTCCGGCAGTTCGGCGTCACGGCTCCCGTGAAGGGTAAGGTCGGTATTTGGCTCGATCACCGCTGAAGATGCGGCCTCCGTGATGGGGTCTATCCACCCATCCTTGGATGGCGCAATGGGCTCCGAATTGAGGGTCGGAACGATCGCCGGTGCGATCTCCCGAACACTCACTACAAAAAAATTCCGTGATGATATATGTTTGTCACAGTAGGTCGCGTTTTCTGTCATGCATGTACATCCATGACAAATTTATGACAGAATCAAGATAGTCATGCCTGTGTTGTCGTAGAAGTGTTCCATGACATTGCCAAAATTATCATCACGGAAGTGTCCACTTCCATGATGATAAATCGCGCGTCACAGAAGTGCTATCATCAAGGGTGACCGCCATGTGGCATCCACCGTAATGGAACGCCGTTAAGCTATCGGGTCGGATTTTGGATCCGATAACCCGTTAACAGCCACGACCAATGCCGATTTTCCACGTGTAAAATTCTCATTGGCTGACGGATCCACGCGTCAGCTCCGCGTTGGCACAGGTGTCACTCATCCAACGGTCGAGATGGGCCTATGATATGTTGACACGTGGACCGGCCCAAAAGTGGCCCACAAAAATTAAATGGGCCGGCCCAACCGAAGGCCCATAAGATTTAGCGGACCATAATGGGCCGGCCCAGCTAAAGGCCCACAAAATTTAGCGGACCATAATGGGCCGGCCTAGTTAAAGGCCCACACGATTTTGCAGACCATAATGGTCCGGCCCAGCTAAAGGCCCACAAGATTTTGCGGACCACAATGGGCCGGCCCAGCTAAAGGCCCACAAGATTTTGCGGACCACAATGGGCCGGCCCAGCTAAAGGCCCACAAGATTCTACCGACCATAATGGGCCGGCCCAGCTAAAGGCCCAACATTCTCTGTCAAATCGGCCCGTCAACGGCCTGTCCTAAACTTGTCATCAACGCGGCCCATGGTCACTTCTGGCTCGTTAACAGTCCGCTAAGTAATTGGGCTGAATTACGGCCCGGTGTATTCCCGGCCTGTTAAAGGTTCGGCTTCATTTGGGCCCATTTACAGGCCATCAAAACTTTCGGCCCATAAACGACCGTGAAGGATTTGGGTCATATTCGGCCATGTCTGACATTCGGCCTGTTAGAGGCCCACTATAGCTTTGGGGCACTTTCGGCATGTTGTCATTTTCGGCCTGTTAATGCCGGACGTAAACCATGGGCCATATGTGGCCCAACGTCATATCGGGCCCACTAACGGCCCATATAAAAATGACGATAATCTAGCCCGACCGAAGTTCCGGCCTGTTAAAGGCCCATGTATTAGGTCGGCGCATTTACGGCCCATCCGAATTTCGGCCTGTTAAAGTCCAGTGGGTTATTTGGCACAATCAGGGCCCAATCTCACTTTTGGTCTATTAAAGGCCCATGTATTTTAGGTGCTCGAGATATTTACACCTATAAACAGGCTATTTTTACTGAGGGCCCAAATTATGTTAAGGCATGTTAAAGGCCCACTATGGGCAGAGGCCTACCAGAAAAATATGAAAGCTTATGCTAATTTAGGCCTAGATATTTTTAGTGGGCTACATGCCAATTTCGCCTATAATCGTTTTTAGCCCAATTGGAATGGGCCCGACGAATGTTGGCATGTTGGGCTCCTGCGAAGCTTTCGGCTGAATACATTACTAAGATAAACCTACACTATACAAAAATAGTGTCGTAATTACTGCAGCCTGAGGCAGCATCATAAATGTTGTATCACAAAAAAATAAATTCCAACCATACAACAAAAGGCCTGTTGGCATAAAGTTTACAGTCATTCCAGATAAAAGCACCATCAGATGTATAGAAGCACAAATCATTTGACTTGAGTGCTAATGTTTCAGGCTGTAGAATCTGATGGAGTAGCATGATCTCCACCTTTTTTCTGCCATTGCTCTTGAACAACGAAGCGAATTTCTGATAGTCTAGTTTCAAAACCATTCATATCTTGACGACATTTCTCAACCACTATTCTTGTTTCCGAAACAATGTCCATTAGGGATTGGACTTGTGCCTGGAGCATAGATATATCACTCTGTCTAGCAGGAAGATTTTGTTCAGTAGGCGATTTGGACGAGGTTACCTTGACAACCAACCCAGAATTATTTAGGAAGGTGCTTTTTGCACTGTTAGTGGAGAGATACTGACGCACTGCAGCAAGAGGTGACATTGTGCCTGTAGTAGCCTCGTCACCTTCAGGTGGTTGTGGTTGTTCAATCATTTGTACCATAGCTTCCTGAAAGTTTGAACTTGTAGATTAGTGTACCAGATAAGTTACTAATGAGACAAAAACAAACAAAGTAGGTTAAACGTTTATACATAACTTATTTTGGTGAACTACTGTAATACATTAGCATGTATTGTAGTTCCAACTACATAATAAAATCACTTTCGGAACATATGTCCATGTAGCATGCCTACTGTATTGTCTATTTCCTCACATTCGTTGACATCTAAGGATAAAGAGACATGGTTTAAAGTAGGATGAACATAGTATGACATCATTCATATCTTGGGCAAACAGATCTAAAACAAACAGGCTATTTTATCATTGTGTGCGCACGTGAACATAACAACTAGATTACAGATCAAGACCAAAAGAATATCCTTCATATCTCTTAAACCATGTAAGGTGAAATGATACTTTAAGATAATTGTGAATAAAAGTGAACAGAGTAACTGACATTGGCTGCAAACCAAGTAGTTAAATGAACACATCACAGTACCAATTAGTTCAAGGCAGGAGGCGTAAGGACTTACAACAGCGGCTTGAACTGGTGTGCCCATGCCCTTCATATTGCTGGTGTGGAAATCCTTGAAGATTTGCACTGCATCCGGTTCAGGTTCTTTTTGGTCCGCACGGTATTTTCTCTGTATTTGGAACAAGTCAATATAGATACGATAATATGGCACAAAAAGGAAGGAAGTAGCAGCTATTTACAAGAGCCTCGCAATGTGCAATATAGCTACGAGATCCTGTGGTCTGTTGGAATTTCACTTTAGAATGGTTGGTTTTGTTCTTCAAATAGTTAGCCTAGAAGAAGATACACTTGTAAGGCACATACGTAAATACAAGTTCAATATGTGGTCTGATCAAATACATATAGCCTACCTGATACTTTGGATCAGACCAGTGTTTAACGAGGCCTATCCAGTCTTCATTTGTAATATATTCCACTGGAGATGTTTGAGCGATTTCATTGTTAGCCTTGCCTTCAAAGTGAGATTTTCTAAGGTGGTACCGATACTGTCGCAGAGCAGACTGAAAAACATGACTGCATGCTTGTTTAGTTGCATCATCTTTCGGATCCAACTTGAACCTCATCTGTTGAGAAAAGAATGTGAGTCTTATTAGGAGGAAGCTAGAAAGTATGGGACAGAGCAAGACAATATTACTAATTGCGATGAATAACATTACTTACGGATAAATGGTCAAGGAAGGTGTTAAACTGGGTATTGTCTTTCTCATTCCTGTACTGGATCCACGTTGGGAGGATACGTGCATGACACCTAATGGCAACGGCTGCCTCTGATACTAACTTGGTTGACTCTATAGCATCACGTGGCCTTTTTAAACCTGCCTCAAAATGGATCTCCATTCTTCCTCCTTTAGATTTTGTTAATCTGTCAAGCATTATCCCTGATGTCTATTTCCGCTTGCGCCGTGGTGCTGGTTCAACAACGAATATGGGAAGTGTTAGTGTACATTAAATTGTGAGAGTACGTATAAAGGAGCATGCAACTGCAACTTGATTCGGTTAGGTACCGTCTTGGTGTTGATGCTCATGAGGTTCATCTGATCTTGCCAATTCCTGTTGTGTCAGCAGTGCTTCAGAAGTAGTGTTAGGTGTGAAGGCAGCTTGAAAACTGGCCAGTTCCGGAGCAAACGAACGAGTAACTGGTTGAGATGCTGGTAGAGTTGAAGCGGATGCTGCAGCTTGTGGAGCATGTGATACTGTGTTTGTAGATTTAGCCGGTGGACTTGGACCTTCTACTGAACTATAAGTACCAGCAGAATCTCGACGGCAGAACCTTTTCTGTTTCACCCGACGAGTAACAGCACTCCCTACTATATTATTTTCCTTGCTCTTTTTTGGCTTTGCCATGTCAAGTTGTACCCACAACACAAAAGAATAAAATCACTCTTGCGAACTCATTGATGCATGATACAGACAAGCAATACGTTGATGTAAGACAACCGTATGAGGATGGAATATGCAAGAAAAACAGGACGACATGACATATTCACAGCTACGATGTGCAAACTAAGAAGAAGGATTTTCAAGAAAATAGAAGTAATGCAAGCTAGACACCATATGAAAGATGCAACCAATATTACTCTGCCAAGTTAAAAGTGTCTTGTCATAAGTGGCAATTCGAAAAATTAGAAGCAGTACAACATAGAAATCAATGCAAGATACAACCACTATCAAACTGCCATGTTAAAAGCGTCCAATCATGAGTGACTGATGCGGGATACATAACAGCAGTACTTTGATGTAAGAACATGGTATGATAGATAGATGCAGTGTATTCTAGACACAGAAAGCCATGTCATATGCACATGTATAACGTATAAACTCAGCAGGTGCAATTTAATCAAAATAGAAGAAATACAGGCTAGACAACATATGCAACATGAAACCAATTATCACACTATCAACTTAGAGCAAGCACCTGCTATGGTGGAGTACGGGAGATGAACTCATCATGTAGACTTGGGACTTCAACTTCATTAGCAGTAGCAGTGGCAAATCTAGAGAGTCTCTGTTTGCGTCAGTGCGGAGGACCACCAACATCCCCTAACTTACTCTTTTTCTTCCTATTTTCTGATATTTCCTTAGGAAGTCAAAACCACAAGAAGATGAATAAAATTAGCTCTGCATAACTGGTTGATGCATGATATAGACGAACACTACTTTGATGTAAGGCAAGCACAGGATAGGAGGATGGAATATATACAAAAAAGACAGCATTTCATATTCACACGTATGATAGGAGGATGGAATATGTATGAAAAAACAGTAAGCGGAAGGCATTTCAACAAAATTAGAAGAAATGAAAGCTAGGCACCATATGAACATGCAACCAATATCACTCTATGTAACGCCCCGAGACCGATGTGCCAGGTGTCTTGCGGTTATTTGCTGCCGTTGCCATGTCATTCGCTTGCGTGTTGCATTTTATCATGTCATCATGTGCATTGCATCATCATGTTTTAAAAAAACTTGCATCTGTCCGGGTTCCCCAGTTCCGTACGTTGTCCGTTCTGAGCCCAGTCACACTTGCACGCGCCCGCGGCATGTCCGAAATATTATTATATAAGTGGCCGGAAAATGTTCTCGGAATGGGATGAAAGTTGGCGTGTGGTCTTATTATAATGTAGATAGACCGCCTATCAAGTTTCATCGCATTCGGAGTTCATTTGACGCCCCAACGTTTAACTATAGCGGAAATATAGCCGGTCTAACGTCGGACGTTTTCGGTCTTCGAAAACCGTGCCGGGCTGCATCTCTCCCCTTGTCGGTGTCAAAACCGGCGGATCTCGGGTAGGGGGTCCCGAACTGTGCGTCTAGGCCGGATGGTAATAGGAGACAGGGAACACTTTGTTTTACCCAGGTTCGGGCCCTCTCGATGGAGGTAATACCCTACTCCTACTTGATTAATATTGATGATATGGGTAGTACAAGAGTAGATCTACCACGAGATCAAGGAGGCTAAACCCTAGAAGCTAGCCTATGGTATGATTGTTGTGTATGGAGTTGACTGCCTACGGACTACAACCCTCCAGTTTATATAGACACCGGATAGGGTTAGGGTTACATAAAGTCGGTTCCAAGGTAGGAGATCTTGAATATCCACATTGCCAAGCTTTCCTTCCACGCCAAGGAAAGTCCCATCCGGACACGGGACTAAGTCTTCAATCTTGTATCTTCATAGTCCAGGAGTCCGGCTGAAGGTATAGTCCGGCTACCCGAACACCCCCTAATCCAGGACATCCTCAGTAGCCCCTGAACCAGTCTTCAATGACGACGAGTCCGGCGCGCAAATTGTCTTCGTCATTGCAAGGCGGGTTCCTCCTCCAATTCCTTCATAGAAGATTGTAAACACCAAGAGTAGTGTCCGGTTCTGCAAAATAAGCTTCCACATATTGCCATAGAGAGAATAATATTAACACAAATCAAATCTGCTGACGTATTCCGCAGTGCGTTATCACACTACGGCCAAGTCCTTTACTCGAATCATTTTGACTTTTCCACCTCAGCATGTTTTGCGAGGCGGTTTCCTTGGCACGTCTTGTCAAACCAGAGATCGTGTACCCCCTTTATGGGATTCTCATCAATACGGATGTGGGTAATCCAACCGCGCCACTTATCACAGCACTTGGGAGGCAAGCGAGTTTTACTAGGCAGGTGGGGACGCACAACCGCATCCGCCCATATAAGGGGATAAGGATCCACCTTTTTACCTATGCCTTCTTCCTCCTTTGCCCATCCATCTCCTGCGCACTCGAGCTCTAGCGCCCCAGCCCGCACTTCCCACCTCAACCTTCTCCGGCAATGTCCGGAGCGGGAGGCAAGTGGAAGGTCTCCTCCGTCACGGAGGGCGACGTCAAAAAGCTAAGGAAGGCCGGATACTTGTCCAAAGACATCGCGCACCGGATTCCCGAGGAGGGGCAGCTTCTCCCCACCCCAAGGCCCCATGAGAGGGTAGTATTCCTGCCCCACTTCCTCCGCGGACTGGGTTTTCCACTTCACCCATTCGTCCGGGGGCTCATGTTCTACTACGGCCTGGATTTTCACGATCTGGCCCCGAACTTCATCCTCAACATCTCGGCATTTATCGTCGTGTGCAAGGCTTTCCTCCGCGTCCGCCCCCATTTCGGCCTCTGGCTCAAGACCTTCAACGTCAAGCCCAAGGTGGTGCGTGGCAGCCAGGCGGAGTGCGGAGGCACCATGGCGGGCAAGATTGCCAACGTCCTATGGTTCGAGGGCTCCTTCGTAGAGACCCTAAAGGGGTGGCAAGCCAGGTGGTTTTACATCACCGAGCCACGCGATCCGAACTGGATTGCACCCCCCGAGTTCCGATCCGGACCCCCCACGCGGCTTATGTCCTGGAAAGAGACGGGCCTGTCGTGGGGCGACGAAAAAGAGGTGACCGGATTGCAAACATGCATCCAGTCCCTGGTGAACAAGCCAATCCGGCTTGTTAATGTAATCTAGGTTATGCTTGTCCGCCGGATCCTCCCGTGCCAACAACGGGATTTTAATCTGTGGGAGTTCGACCCGGCGCAGCACCAAACCCTCAGCAGGCTCTTCGACACGACGTACGAAGATGCCTGGAAGGTGCTATTCAAGGGCGCCAAGGCTCCCGTATCCGCTTCCGAGGACTGCGGATACAGCTCGCAGCGTCACGCTGGCGAGGTAAGCTATCTGCACCTTTTTCAGGATGTTAAGCTTTTTTCATAGTTTGACTCTATGCGGGATCTAAACTCCCTTGCCTTTGACAGGCTTGGCGGGCGATATCCGGACCGGTTAACTGTTCGGCTTCGCTGCCCGAAGACCCAGCCCCAGCTCTACTAGTGAAGCTGCTGGCCTCGACGCCTTATGTGTTGCCGGAAAAGAAGGCCAAGAAGAAGAAGACCACGGGGACTCGAAAGAGTGCCCGTAACGTGGTGGGGTCGGACTCGTCATCTGACGAGTCCGAGAAGCCCTCCTCTCGCGAAAACGAGGAGGAGGAAGAAGAAAACTCTCCCCCTCCAGCCGGGGGAGGAAAGAAGAGGAAGGCCACCCCAGTAGGGGGGGCCGAAGGGTCCAAGAAGAGGAAAACCCCTCCGCCGGACTACGCCCCCGACGCCGACGAGGACGAAGAGGAGTGGCCGGACAGGGCCAGGCGTCCGGCGAAATCGTAAGTGTTCGGATACCAGAGTAACTCATGATATTCCTTTTGTTGCACAGCTTTCCCTAATGTCGAATATAATTATGTAGCCCGCCCCGGGCCAAACTCAACGAGTCGTTGAGCGGCTCCCTGGATTTATCAGACGTGAACTCAGTTCCGCCCATTGTCTCCCCTGCACTGCGGACGACGCCGAAGTGGCGTCGCGACAAGCTCCGGGGCAGGAGGAGGTGGTCCTGGAGGAGCCGCAAGGCAACCTCCCGGACTCCAGGAGTAAAGGGGACGAGGCCCCCCAGGGCTCCAAGTCCAGCTTTGAGCCGGACACCGTGCCGGAATCTTCAACAATTCCGGACCTCGGCAGGAGAACTCCTTCCAAGAGGAGCAAGCCTTCTGAGCCGGCAGCTTCCGTCCAACCGGAGGCGCCGGACAATCTACTGGAGGTGCTTGAAGGCGCCTCCATCGACGAGGAGCACCGTACTATTATGAGTACGGTGATCCAGAAGGTTCAGTCCGCCAAGAGCGGACTGGCTGAAGCTTGCGCTAGCCTTCTAACAGGCTTCGAGGTAAGTAAAAATATATAAAAATAGTACCGCAAGGAAAGTAGCCCCTGATGCTCTGTTTGGCGTTCGGAAAGAAAAGCCGAATAGAGGATCTAGTAAATTTCGCAGGAGTCTAACAATAAAGAGTCAATATGCGTGTGCAAGCTTCGCTGCTATCCACGGCTGCACTGACTGCGGAGGTGGGTGTCCTGAAACAGGACCTCAAGCGGACCGAGCAAGAGCTCGGCCTTTCCAAGCGGCAGCTCGAGGAAAAAGAAGGTAGGAAATACCATACAGAAAAAGTGCCTATAGAGAGGCGTGATTGCAAAAAATAATAGGATTGCACTGCTTATTATAGGGGCCACGACTGAGGTGGCGACCCTCAAGCAGGCGCTGTCCGAGGCCGAAAATAAAACGACCGCGGAGCGCACCGAGCGAGAGAAACTTGGGGTTCAGGTCGGCGAGGTGCAGCAAGAGCTTCAGGCTCTCATGAAAAACATGAGAGTTTGGAGCTTGAGTCAAAGACCCAAGCGTCCGAGCTCGCGGCGGCCCTTGAGACTGCCAAGTCTGCCAAGGCCGAAGCACAAAAGGCCCTCCGAGAATTGGAGGAGGTGAAGAAGATAGCAGCAGGTAAGGCATTCTTCATGCAAAGCAGAAATATAAAAGTAAACTACTTGTTACTTACCCGAATTCAGAGTTCTCCAGGGGCATTTGCAGATCTTCCCCGCAGCGTATCCGACGCTGCCGCATTCTACCGAGCTGAAGAGGGCAGGTCGACGGAGAAGGTGTTCTGGTCTCAGTATGCTGAGGCCGGACACCCTATGCCCTTGAGCGACCAGCTGAAACAGCTGGTCGAGCTCCACAAGGCGGCCGAACAGGCCATGAAGGGCTTCATAGTTCGGCTGTGGCCCGGAGAGGCCCTGCTTGGGAGCTACTTCGGGCTGGTGCGGCGGCTGGTGGAGGCCTGTCCAAGGCTCGAGGTCATCAAGCGCTCCGTCTGCATCGAAGGTGCCCGTCGGGCCCTTGCCTGTGCAAAGGTGCACTGGGGTAAGCTGGATGGTGAGAAGCTTGTGAAGGACGGGCCGCCGTCGGGGAAGGAGCATCGCAAGCCCGAGAACTATTACAAGGATGTTCTTGCGGGTGCCCGCCTTGTGGCGGATGAATGCACCAAGGATGTAATTTTTGAATAAACTCGCTCGTTTTTATCCTGTGCGCTGAAAACTTGTTCATAGGCGCTTTAAGCAATGCTTGTTGAATTTAAAATATTATTTTCTGTGCGGCCGTTTATCAAAAATTGAGAGATGGCCAGTCGTCGGCTTCTGCCCCCATGCCACTAGTTCTGGGGTGTTCGGGATAAACCTGAGCGCTCTTTTTCCCATAGTTGGGTCCTTCGAGGGAGGCGCTCAGCACAGCGAACCAGGCAATCGGACTATAATGCTTGAACACTCTCACTTAGCCATAGAACTTTATAATTTTAAATTTCGGCGAAGCCCCGAGTTCGGAAGACCGAGTTCGGGGCGCTATCCACGCCTTGGCCGGGGTTATCCAGCTCCTCGCTTGAAGCGGCATAAGTCTTTAGGGACTCGAAAAACCTCTCGAACAGCGACCGGTCTCTCGCCTCATCATGACAGTCAGTTTTAGCTTTCTCCACTGAGGTGCTTAACCCAGCTCAACCGGGGCACAATCGCAGAGGTTCTCCTAGTGCTACCTTAGCCGATATAGCGGAACGTAAGGCACCAAAACATAGGAGCCGGGCAAACCCAACTATTGACCCAAATCATGATTCGGAGCCGATGCATATAGTTCTATAAGTTCGGGGTACCGCACTTGTGAAAGTGTATGGACTTCTCACACCATATTAAAGGGTACTGAAGCCCCTGGCGTACTTGTCGTACCATAGTGTACGGGTGCAACATGTCATTAATGAACATATATAAAAGAGAGTAATGCAGAAAATAGACAAAAAGCTAAGCATTGTTTATAGAGAGGCTATTTATCAAAGCCGAACAATACAAGTAGTGCGGTAAGCGAAAGATATTGGACTATTCAGTATGTCCTGACCAGGGGCAGGCCGCGGAATTGTATTCAAAACAGGTATAACGCTCGTAACAGAGACCACCTGGGAGTTCCATAATGCGGCATGGCTTGTCTACCTCCCTGGATCTTGCATCGTTTGTGTGGCAGTCGAATTGCCGAACAGGTCGTCCGAAGTATGGAGTCCTAAAAGTAAGAAAAAATTAAAAAAAGAATCCGGCAGCCCCTAGTACGTTTTAAGCCGTATTTTGGGTGTGCCGTTATTGTGCCCCTTCCCCTGTGCCCATGGTATGTCAAGGGCGTAGTTATGTACGCGAGGTACTGGTTTCTCTATGTCGCGAAAGCTGGGGTTGGGGCCGCATTGCTACGCTTGCTCAGAGTGTGCCAGGCGGTCCTACTGTGGGTTACTTCGGGCGCGCTTGGCAGTGTCTGGCTTTTTAATGGCCGGACTGGAGAATTGCCTGAGAAGGCTACTTTGTACCTCCGCTGCGAGAGCCGCCGTATGCTCCTCCGTACGGATGGAGCGTTCAATGTTTCAGTTGACCGTAATTACTCCTCGAGGGCCTGGCATCTTGAGCTTGAGATATGCGTAGTGCGGCACCGCATTGAACTTTGCGAATGTGGTTCGTCCGAGCAGGGCGTGATAGCCTCTGCGAAACGGGACTATATCGAAGATTAACTCTTCGCTTCGGAAATTGTCCGGGGATCCGAAGACCACGTCAAGTGTTACTGAGCCTGTACAGTTGGCTTCTACACCTGGTATAACGCCTTTAAAGGTCGTTCTTGTGGGCTTAATTCTTGAGGGATCTATGCCCATTTTCCGCACTATATCCTGGTAAAGCAGGTTCAGGCTACTGCCGCCGTCCATGAGGGCTCTTGTGAGATGAAATCCGTCGATTATTGGGTCGAGAACCAATGCGGCGAAGCCGCCATGACGGATGCTAGTGGGATGGTCCCTTCGATCAAAAGTGATCGGGCAGGAGGACCATGGGTTGAACTTTGGGGCGACTGGCTCTATCGCGTATACATCCCGTAGTGCACGCTTCCGCTCCCGCTTGGGAATGTGGGTTGCGTATATCATGTTCACCGGCCGCACTTGTGGGGGAAAGCCCTTCTGTCCATTATTGTTCGGCGGCTTGGGCTCCTCGTCGTCGCTGTGCGGCCCCTTGTCTCTGTTTTCGGCCCTTAACTTGCCTGCCTGCTTGAACACCCAACAGTCCCTGTTAGTGTGATTGGCTGGCCTTTCGGGGGTGCCATGTATCTGGCATAAGCGATCGAGTATTCGGTCCAAACTTTTGTCCTTGGTATCCGAATTACCAGGGTTCTTTGATAAGTTGTTACTGCGAGCTAGCCAGCTGTCTTCTCCCGCGTAAAAGCGGGTCATGAGTGTCGTGAGGGCTGCCATGGATTTCGGCTTTTCCTGTCCCAGGTGCCGGGCAAGCCACTCGTCGCGGATGTTATGCTTGAAGGCTGCTAGGGCCTCTGCGTCCGGACAGTCGACTATCTAGTTTTTCTTTGTTAGGAACCGTGTCCAGAATTGTCTGGCCGATTCGTCTGGCTGCTGAATTATGTGGCTTAAGTCGTCGGTGTCCGGCGGTCGCACGTAAGTGCCCTGGAAGTTGTCGAGGAATGCGGCTTCCAGGTCCTCCCAAGAACTGATTGAGTCTGCTGGCAAGCTGTTAAGCCAATGCGGGGCCGGTCCTTTAAGTTTGAGCGAGAGGTATTTGATGGCGTGTAGATCATCGCCGCGTGCCATGTGGATGTGGAGGAGATAATCCTCGATCCATACCACCGGATCTGTTGTGCCATCGTATGATTCGATGTTTACGGGTTTGAAACCCTCTGGGATTTTATGATCCATTACTTCATTCGTGAAGCATAGCGGGTGTGCGGCGCCTCTGTACTGGGCTATATCACGACGCAGCTCGGAAGAGCTATGTCTATTGTGTTTGGCCCGGCCGGATTCATTGTATCCGGAGTGAGGATCATTGTCACATGCCGTAGGGCGCCTGCGCGATCCATAGATCGATCTTGTTTCTGTTGCCTTATCCTCCAGTATGTCTCGCAGGTCAGGCGCATTTTCCCGTGCCTTAGTTGAGCGGCGTCGGGGCATGGCTTGGGTGGAGGGCCGAGAGGCCTCTCTGTCGCACCGGCGAGGTGGCCGGTCTGCCATGTCATGCGCTAGTGATGTAGGTGCTTCTTCCTCTAATCGGGGTAGCGGCCTGCGCTTCGGGTAACTCTTGGAGGGGCGTTCGAGTTCATACTCTTCGGCCGCAAGGACTTCAGTCCATCTGTTAGCTAGAAAATCTTGGGCAGTTCTAAGCTGTTGCTGCTTTTTCTTGAGGCTGCTTGCCGTGGCTAAAAGCCTGCGTTTAAAACGCTCTTGTTCGCCGGGGTCTGATGGTATGACGAATTCGTCGTCATCGAGGCTTGCCTCGTCTTCGGAGGGAGGCGTATAGTTATCGTCCTCGACCTCTCGGTCTGCCGCTCTCTCATGAGGGTTGGCTTCTCCATCTTCCTGTGCCGAATTTTGCTAAGGTGGGTGTTCTTCGGCGCTATCCGGGGTAGTATTATCTCCCGTGCCGGAATCACCGTTTTTGCTTTGGCGGGATTTAGAGCGGCGCCGCTGACACCGGCGCTTTGGCTGTTTCTTGGGGGCGTCATCCCCCACTGTTCCATCGCCATCTCCATCTTTTGGAGTATCCACCATATATATGTCATATGACGAGGTGGCCTTCCAGCGCCCTACAGGTGCTGGTTCCTGTTCGTCTCCTACATCGTCGTCCATGCCGTCGATGTCTTCGGAGTCGAAGTCAAGCATGTCGGTTAGATCGTCGACAGTGGCTACAAAGTGGGTGGTGCATGGGCTTTGAATTTCCTCATCATCCGTATTCCACCCTCGCTGACCGTAGTCTGGCCAGGGCTCTCCTGATAAAGAGAGAGACTTTAGAGAATTCAGGATGTCGCCAAAGGGCGAGTGCTGAAAGATGTCCGCGGCGGTGAACTCCATTATCGGCGCCCAATCGGATTCGATTGGCAGGGGCGCGGGGGGCTCGGAGTTCAGAGAGGAATCCGGCTCCTCAGAGTCATGGGCCATGCGAAGTGCGGGGCTGGAGTTCGGCTCGATCGCCTCTGAGATCGCAGCCCCTGAGGCAGCGTCCAACCGCTGATCCTCGATTGGTGCAGTAGGCTCCGAATCAATGGTCGAAACCGATGCGTGCGCGGCCTCCAAGGCGCTGTTCGGCGGCAGAGCTATATCATGCCCATCGAGACAGTGCGGCGCGCTTGGCTGTGGCTCGAATCTGTCGAAGATCAAGTCTCCGCGGATGTCAGCCGTGTAGTTTAAGCTTCCAAACCTGACTTGATGGCCAGGGGCGTAGCTTTCGATCTGCTCCAGGTGGCCGAGCGAATCGACCCATAGAGCGAAGCCGCTGAAGATGAAGATCTGTCCGGGGAAAAAAGTCTCACCCTGGACCGTATCGTTGTTGATGATCAAAGGAGCCATTGGGCCTAAAGGCGACGACACAGAGGAACTCTCAATGAAAGCACCAATGTCGGTGTCAAAACCGGCGGATCTCGGGTAGGGGGTCCCGAACTGTGTGTCTAGGCCGGATGGTAACAGGAGACAGGGAACACTTTGTTTTACCCAGGTTCGGGCCCTCTCGATGGAGGTAATACCCTACTCCTGCTTGATTAATATTGATGATATGGGTAGTACAAGAGTAGATCTACCACGAGATCAAGGAGGCTAAACCCTAGAAGCTAGCCTATGGTATGATTGTTGTGTATGGAGTTGATTGCCTACGGACTACAACCCTTCGGTTTATATAGACACCGAATAGGGTTAGGGTTACATAAAGTCGGTTACAATGGCAGGAGATCTTGAATATCCGCATCGCCAAGCTTGCCTTCCACGCCAAGGAAAGTCCCATCCGGACACGGGACGAAGTCTTCAATCTTGTATCTTCATAGTCCAGGAGTCCGGCTGAAGGTATAGTCTGGCTACACGAACACCCCCTAATCCAGGACACCCTCACCCCTCTTCTGTCAGACCAACCCGCTCTTCACAATCCGCCAGACCCAACCTAACCTCTCTTGTCAGCCCGCGGCCCTCCTCATGCGCGCGTCCAAAAGTTGTCCCGAACCCGACCCGGACTGTCGCCACCGTTGTGTCTGGATCATCCCCAAACATCTACAAAACGTCTCTGTTTTCTTAATTGGGCTCCCTAACCTATTTATCCGAGACCGTCTGATTTTGATCGGAGGGTCCAAACCTAATCCGATTGTCCCTATATATATAGTCCACCACCTACCCAATCAAGCCAACCCTAAAATCTAGGTCATTTGTCCCCCTCAGCCGCCGCCACACTCCACCAAATCCCCCTCCAGATTTCCCCTGCCCGATCCAGCGCGTTTTCAGCCACCACCGAATAGAGCATCGGCAAATCATCTCTGTCCCATCCATCCCCTCCTTCCGATTCAACTAGCTCCTCCCGATCCACCAGTCAGCCAACAAGCCGTCCCTCTCCTTGCCTTCGCGCTTTCATCCATCTCCTCTGGTTTCTCCCTTCTCACATCTCTCTCTCTCAGGAACCCCACACCATGGATGGGTGAGGCCCCCGCCGAGCTCCTCGAGTCCTGCTGCAGCAGCAGGAGCTTCCGCCACCGCGCCATGTTGCCCTCCTCTGCTTCTCCTTCGCCGGAACCACACCATCCTGCCGTCCCGCCGGAGTCCTCAGCTCGTCGGAGTAGTGCCAAGCGCCCCTGCATCCGTCGCTGTGCCCCATCTCTCCTGCCTCGCCATCAAGCCCCGCCATCCTCGCCAAGCCACCAAGTCCCTCACCGTGCTGCATCTTGTCTGCAGCGAGCGGGAGTTGCAGTCGCTGCAGGTCGCTCCATTGACCATGCCTCCCTCCGCCTCGTCGAGTCCTCGCCCCGCGCTGGGTCTGTGTCCTGCCATGGCGCCGCCGCCGAGGACGCGCAGCCTTCTTCTACTCCGCCCGCAAGCCATCGCTGGACCCGCCTCCATCAGCCTCCGTTCGGCACATCGCCGCCGGGATCTGCTCGCCGCCTCACTGACCCACCGCTTCGCACACCTGCCGGCCTCGCCGCGAGTTCCCAGCATCGTCTCCTTCTGCTTGAGCGAGGGAGACTAGCGACAGATCTTCTGCATCGACGCTATCTGAATTGAGCGCTCGCGTTGACCGAACGAAGCAAGCGCCAGGCCCAGCCTGCTTCGTTGCCATGGCCCAGCCGCACCTCATCCACCCACCGACCGGGCCGAGGCCCAGATCTGTCAGCTCCCTGAAGGCCCAAAGTGAGCAGCCCCTCTCCATTCCTTCTCCTGTACACTATTGGGCCAGCTAGCAGATTCGGCCTGACTCGTATTTTTTCCGTGGAACGATTTATCTTTTTCGAGGAGTCTGGCAGTTTTACAGAATAACCCCCCTAGTTAATGCATATCGTAACTCACAAACCGTGCATCGGTTTTAAACAACTTATATATGTAAAATGCCTAGAATTTTGTGTAGTTTCATAATATGCCACTTTTATCCATGGTTAAAATGTTTAAATTGCTGTTTGTTTAAATTTGCCCCTATGCCATGTTAAAATGATTTATTTCATAACTAAATAATCGTAACTCCGAATTTAATAAACTTTATATGTAAATGGGGTAGAAAAATGCCTAGTTTAACATGATGCACTCATCTAGCATGTTTAACAACTCTAAAATTATGTTTAGGGCAGAACAGTACCAAACCTAATATATGCATATGAGGAGTTTCCGGACTTGCTGTTTTGTTGTTCCGGCCTCATTTAAACTTGCCTAGATTAGATAGTTTCATCATGCTTCACCTCTTGCCATGCTAACAACATTTAATATTGTTGGGTACATAAACAAGATCTATCTAAATAAGTTATGTGGTGTTTCGTCAATATGCAACTCCGTTGCATAATGAGCTCCACTTAATTTGTAGTATTGTTTGTGCACTTTGCCATGCCATGCTTCATTAAACCGGACATGCATCATACTCGATTGTGCATCATGCCATGGTCATGTGTTGGTTGTTTACAATGTTGTTTGCTTCTTTCCGGTGTTGCTTCTTCGGGTTGGTTCCGATAACGTCGTGTTGTGAGGATCCATTGGCTACGTCCGTTTGTCTTCTTCATGGACTCATTCTTCTTCCTTGCGGTATTTCAGGCAAGATGACCATACCCTCGAAATCACTTCTATCTTTGCTTGCTAGATGCTCGCTCTTTTGCTATGCCTATGCTGCGATACCTACCACTTGCTTATCATGCCTCCTATATTGTTGAACCAAGCCTCTAACCCACCTTGTCCTAGCAAACCGTTGATTGGCTATGTTACCGCTTTGCTCAGCCCCTCTTATAGCATTGTTAGTTGCAGGTGAAGATTGAAGTTTGTTCCTTGTTGGAACATGGAGATGTTGTTCCTTGTTGGAACATGTTTACTTGTTGGGATATCACAATATCTCTTATTTAATTAATGCATCTATATACTTGGTAAAGGGTGGAAGGCTCGGCCTTATGCCTGGTGTTACTCTTGCCGCCCTAGTTTCCGTCATATCGGTGTTATGTTCCCGGATTTTGCGTTCCTTACGCGGTTGGGTAATAATGGGAACCCCTTCACAGTTCGCCTTGAATAAAACTCCTCCAGCAATGCCCAACATTGGTTTTACCATTCGCCACCTAGCCTTTTCTTTCCCTTGGGTTCTGCAGACTCAAGGGTCATCTTATTTTAACCCCCCCGGGCAAGTGCTCCTCTGAGTGTTGGTCCACCTGTCAGCTGTCGGTGGCCACCAGGGGCAACTCTGGGCTGGCCTACCCGTACCTAGGACAATCTGAGTGTGCCCTGAGAAAGAGATATGTGCAGCTCCTATCGGGATTTGTCGGCACATTCGGGCGGTGTTGCTGGTTTAGTTTTACCTTGTCGAAATGTCTTGTAACCGGGATTCCGAGTCTGATCGGGTCTTCCCGCTAGAAGGAATATCCTTCGTTGACCGTGAGAGCTTGTCATGGGCTAAGTTGGGACCCCCTGCAGGGATTTGAACTTTCGAAAGCCGTGCCCGCGGTTATGGGCAGATAGGAATTTGTTAACGTCCGGTTGTAGAAAACCTGAAGTTGACCTTAATTAAAATACATCAACCGCGTGTGTAACCGTGATGGTCTCTTCTCGGCGGAGTCCGGGAAGTGAACTCGGTTTTGGAGTTATGCTTGACGTAGGTTGTTCTAGGATCACTTCTTGATCATACTTTTATCGACTGTGCTTTGCCTTCTCTTCTCGCTCTCATTTGCGTATGTTAGCCACCATATATGCTAGTCGCTTGCTGCAGCTCCACCTCATACTTTTACCTTACCCATAAGCTTAAATAGTCTTGATCACGAGGGTGCGAGATTGCTGAGTCCCCGTGACTCACAGATACTTCCAAAACCAGCTTGCAGGTTCCGTTGAACCGTGTAGATGACGCAATCAAGCTCAAGAGGAGCCCGATGAAGATCTTGTCCTTTGTGTTATTTCGTTCTAGTTGATCAGTAGTGGAGCCCAGTTGGGGTCGATCGGGGACCTTGTTGCTTTTGGGGTTCTTCTTTTATTTTGGTTCCATAGTCGGACCTTGATTGTATCTGGTTGATGTAATGCTTTATTCATGTATTTGTGTGAAGTGGTGATTGTAAGCCAACTATGTATCTCTTTCCCTTATGTATTACATGGGTTGTGTGAAGATTACCTCACTTGCGACATTGCTTTCAATGCGGTTATGCCTCTAAGTCGTGCTTCAACACGTGGGAGATATAGCCGCATCGAGGGCGTTACACTCTATCAGGTAAAAAGTGTCTCGTCGTAAGTGCCATTTCAAGAAATTAGAAGTAGTACAAGCTAGAAGACATTGCAAGATGCAACCTACATCACAGTCCAAAGTTAAATGTGTCTTATGGGTAAGTGATCGTTGCAGGTATAAGTTGTAAGCTACGCAGATGCAATTCGACATAATTAGAAGCAATACAAACTAGACATCATACGGAAAATGCAACCACATATAACAGTTCCAAGTAAGAGCAAGCACCTTTGATGGTGGAGTAGGGGAGATGTGCTCATCATGTACACGTATGTTCTAGAAACAGGAACACGTGTCATATTCACAGGCATTATGTGTAAACTAAGCAGATGCAATTCAAGTTAGAAGCAATACAAGCTAGACATCATACGCAACATGCAACCACATATAATAGTGTCAAGTTAGAGCAAGCACCTATGATGGTGGATTAGGGGAGATGTGCTCATCATCTACACAGCTACGTTGACTGTCCAGCCTTGTGTTGTCTTGTGAATCTTGTTGGGAGGATGGCGGAGTAGAATCTGTAGAGACCCCCTGTTTGAATTGCTCCGAAGGACCACCATCATCCACTTCCGGACTAATTTCCTTCAGCTGTAATGATTTTGCATTGTGAAGTCAAACCGATAAGAAAAAGGAATAAAATTCGCTCTTCAGAACTCATTCATGCATGATACTGACGAACACTACTCGGATGAAAGGCAAACACATGATGCGAGGATGGAATATGTATGAAAAACAGGATGGTGTGACATATTCACACCTATGATGTTGTAACTAAGCAGAAGGCATTTCAACAAATTAGAAGCACTGCAAGCTAGACACCATATGAAAGATGCAACCAATATCACTCTGCCAAGTTCAAACTGTATGGCATTTCAAAAAATTAGAAGCAGTACATGCTAGAAATCATATGCAAGACACAACCAATATCATAGTGGCGACTTAAAGGTGCCTTATCATAGGATATAGTATGTACCAAAAACAGGAAAGCCTGTCATATTCACATGTATCATGTGTAAGCTAAGCAGATGCAGTTTACACTAATTAGGAGCAATACGAGCTAGACACCATATGCAACATGCAACTAGATATCACACTGCCAAGTTAGAGCAAGCACCTTGGATGGTGGAGTAGGGGAGAGGAGACTTGGACCTTGTAATGCACTATCAGTACAAGGAGAATCGGTACAGATGCTCCGTTTACGTTGCTGCAGAGGACCACCATCATCGCCTTCCTTACTATTTTCCTTCCTCTTTCTTGATTTTGCCTTGTCAAGTCAAACCCACAAGAAAAAGGATTAAAATTTGCTCTTCAGAACTCATTGATGCATGATACTGACGAACACTACTTTCATGTAAGACGAACACTACATATCACACTGCCAAGTAAGAGCAAGCACCTGCGATGGTGGTGTGGGGAAATTGCGGTGATCAACTAGAGAGCTACATTGACTATCTTCATTTAGCCTTGTTGTTTCTTGAGAATCATGTTGGGAGGATGACACTGCACTCTTTAAACGAGTATGGCGTCTCATAGAAACCCACCCGGGTGACTCTCTCATCATAAGTGATTGACCAGGGATACCAAAGAGCATTAGTTTGATGTACGAACATGGTTAATAGACATATGTAGTATGTATCAAAAATAGGAAGACATGTCATTATCAAAGGTATAATGTGTAAAGTAAGCAGATGCAATTTAACCAAATTGGAAGCAATACAAGCTAGACACCATATGCAACATGCAACCACATTTGACAGCGCGAAGTTAAAGCAAGCACCTGGGATGGTTGTGTGTGGCAATTGAGATCATCAACTGCAGAGCTACGTTTACTGTCTCCAACTTCTGACATTGCACTCGTTAGAGCACTGGAACGCTTAGTGCTTATCTTCGAATTACACTGGAGCGACTTCTGTCTTTTCTTTTCTGCATTCATCAACACATCGTCAGAGTCTGAAATACCCATGCATAAAAAAACAATAGTGTGAGTATGGGTGAAGTCTGTGCATAATTAGTAGAGTGTAAAGGTAGCAGATAGCAGGTCAGTGAGAAATAAATGACGGGAGACATATGATAGCTCTACAACATGCATGGCACACTAAATTACTACAGGATTCAATGAAAATAACAGTCGACTGAAAGCAAATAGGTCAGTCCATTTTTTCTGCACCGTCCGATGTACAAAGAACGGGCAGATCGCCTTCATCTACCTCGAGTGAGTCAGTGTTGACGATCTTCCTCGAAACGCCAGCGACCACCGGCACAATATTCCTCCCCTGCCTGCGCCCTCCCCTTGACCTCACCGCACCGCCGTGCTTGGCACCGCCCCCCCCCCCGGCCATCCATTCAAGCCCCGCCGACCTCCAGATCGGGCGCAAGCAGCTCCTGCGCCCCACACCCCTATGATAGACACTGATGCGCCACTTCCCCGGGGAAGAGGCGGACTAGGTGCTCCTTGCCCCTAAGCAGGTGCTGCTTCTTTTAATTGTTGTTCGACTGACCCTGAATTGAAATCCAGGCGGGCTACTAACCTCTAGCAAAGGTGAAATAGTAAAAGGGAGGAAACCTTGTGCATTTAGTATCACGAAGAAGATGCAGTAAGAAGCGGTCAACTAGTTTCTTTCGTGGGATGAATACGGTGTGAGCGGAGACGTAAGATTTTCACGAATAAGGGAAGAGGAGTACCTATTTCTGCTGGCAGTGCTGTGTCCTCCTTCTGTTTTTTCGACGATCTTCTTGTTGTTCACCGGAAACCGAAAGTTGTGGAGGACGGTGCAGCCTTGGACGAACCCATGGCTAAGTTGCTGAGTGGGGTGCGGTGGCCGTTTGTCGGTGGCGGGGAAGCAGATCCGAGGCGGCGAACGACGGCGTAGCGGGAACAGCTCCGGTGCGGTGGACGGTTGCGACAGTGGAGCCGCAGCAGTGAGGCGCAGGACGGCGTGGTCGGAGTGGTTCTGGTACGGCGCACGTCGGCGTCGGCGTCGTGGAGGCAGCTCTGCCTCGGCTTCAGCTGCTAAGTCCTTGAGGGCGTTGCGGTGGCGGTTGCGTTGGGCGACAACGTCAGTGTCGGATTTCGGGTTCCGGCAGACCCTTGAGGTTCGAACACTAGGGTGCGTGCGAAGATTACGCCTCCTACCTACCCGCACCCCTCCGCCACACTAGGATCTAAACTATGGGAAGAACAGCACAAGAGACATAGGGTTTATACTGGTTCGGGCCACCGATGTGGTGTAATACCCTACTCCAGTGTGTGGTGTGGTGGATTGCCTCTTGGGCTGATGATGATGAACAATACAAGGAAGAACAGCCTCGCGAGGGTCTGTTCTCGGCCGGGGCGATGAACTGCTGGGAGGAGTTCAGTCGCCTTTCTCTTTCTCTCTCTCTCTAACTGACCGAACGAACGAACCTCTCTTCCCGCGAAAACCCCCCCTTTGCTATGTGGGTGGCTGGTCCTATTTATAGAGGCCCTGGTCCTCTTCCCAAATATCGAGCGGGAAGGGAGCCAACAATGGCGGGCTAATTTGAAAGGAGGCAACAAGTATCAGCCATCCTGACAAAAGTAGTCTTCGCCTGCGCAAAGCTCTGGTGATGACGCCGTCTTGGGCTCCACGGTGACCTCCGTCCCGTAGTCCTCCTGGTCTTGGTCTCGTTGCATCGAAATTGCAACCTTTACCTGATTCCTCGGTTCTCCGCAGCTGCGCTTGCCCCCTTTGCACCAAAGAGGAAAGAAGGACGCTGCGCGGGCTGGCACCCGCCTGGCGCCCTGAGTCGTCATGGCTTGCGTCACGGGCATGAGGTACCCCGCCTTGATTTCTCCGCCTCCTCGTGAGCCAACCTGACGAGGCCGTGCCTGAGGAAGCTCCACGTCATCCGCCCCGCGAGGCTTGGCCCCTCGCGAGGGTCTTGGGTTTGTGTTGGTGAAGACGGGCCGTGCTAGGGCCCCCTTTTGAGCCACGCCGCAGGCCGCAGGCAGGAAAGTCTGGGGACCCCCGTTCCCAGAACACCGATAGTAGCCCCCGGGCCCAAGGCGCGCCTGGACTTGACCGTGCAGGGAGGCGGAAGGGCGAGGGCGAAGCGCTGCGGGCCCTAACAGCCGGCGGCCTTGGGCGCTGCGTGGCGGTTGATTGGACGTGAGCGTCTCCACTTCCCCATGGCGCCTCGGCAACTACATGGATTGGACGAGTCCCTGCAAGCAAAACAGGTCATGATTACCTGCGATCGTGCAGGCCGGCGGTTGGCCTTCGCCGGCTATAGGTACGGAACGGCGCACGCCCTTCCAGTCCATCCCTCCTTGCTTCTCCTTCTTCCCGATCCTTGCTCCGTCTTGCCGTGATGGCTCCGATCCGCCGGTTCTTGACGGCAGAGAAGGGAAAGGCTCCCCGAGAGGGGCCAGACCCACTCCTGCCGAAGAAACGGCTCGTCCACCGTGGCCCGGACAAGGGGGCCCTTCAGGTGGTGTCGAGGCCTTTGTGCGAGCGGGCGCCGCCGGGGTTCCCTCTCCCATTGTACGCCCACGTCGAGGGCCCCGGAGGAGCTGATGCTGACCGCCACGGGCGGTGTCGCCGTCGGCGCCGACGGGTCACGAAGGTGTGGGTCGTCCCCCCTAGGGTCCACACCGAGGGCTTCTCCCAAGAGTCCGTGCTCCACGTCGCCATTCCTCTTCAGGCTTGGATCAGCCTGCCTCCCTTCTTCGCCTCCATCATCCCGCGGGGGGAGCCCCTGGAGCTCTGGCTGCAGCACGCCGGCTGCAGCACCCTCGCGACCGAGGCAGAGGTCGCGGTCGTCGCCTCGGGCGAGTTCTACATGACTTGGGGCTGGAGAGAGATCGCCCGGGTTTGCAGGACAAGGGGCGTCTTCGCGGTCCACTTGGACTATGATGGTGCTTCGGTGATGCTCTTCAAGGTCTTCGATGCGAGCGGGCGCCGGCTGGAGTGCTGCCCCGGAGAAGGCAGCCTGGGCCCTGCTGCGGCGAGGACTGGGCTCGCCACCCGCTCCCTTGGAGGCTCCTCAGGCAGTGGAGACGCCGGAGCTTCCAGCGACTCCGGCGAGTTCTTCGCGACTCCGGAGATGAGCGACGACGGCTACGAGCCCCCGAGCCGGCGCCGCTCCTGGAGCAGGGCGGGCTCGTCAGGCCGCCGCCGACTCTGATCTGGATGGGGTTGGCGTCGGTGCTTGACGGCCCACTGTTGATGATGGCGTCTTTTGCAGGGACGCGCGTAGTTTGTGTCCCTTTAGGATCCGTTCCCTGCGAGGAGTCAAAAACGCGTCCCGTAGGGGCTTGTAAGGTGCCTGTGATCCCGTTTTGCTAATATAACCCTTGTCATAAATTTGCGCGAGTTGCTCATTCCGCCTTAGCTCGGTCCTCCCTTTCGAACCTCACGAGGGCTTGGTGCTCTGCGCCGACAGGTCCTAGTCTCAAGGCGGCTTCAGCCGTCGCTGGTATGCCAGGTCGCGATGCCGTGGTCAAGGCCAGGAGGTGAGCGACCCGGAGTTCGGTAAGTGCCCCTGAGTCGCGATGCTTAGGAGGTCCCCTTTGGCGCTCAAGCAGCCGTCGTTTGGTGAGAAAGGAGAATGGCGTCGCTAACACAGGATGGCATTAGGTGCGGGGATGGTGCCATGGCAGCTGGCGCTTCCGGGCGATGACTTATCTCGATGATCAGGGGCCGCTCTCTGATGTGTCGCCGGGCCCGTGCCTCGGCAGGCGCGAGGTTGCTCGGCGAGGTCCTCGTGTGTCTCTCCGCCCTCGCCTTTGCTCCCCTTTCTGCTCTACGTCCTCGGGTCCCAGCCCTCGAGCGAGTCTCAGCCGTCGCTGGTATGCCAGGTCGCGATGCCGTGGTCAAGGCCGGAGGGTGAGGGTTGGAGAGCCAGTAGGAGCCCTGAGTCGCGATGCTCAGGCACCCCCCCTTTAACATGCAAGAGGTTCGCGCAGACGAGAGCGAAGGAGACATAGCAAGAGCCTCGCCTGACGCAGCTCCTTCAGGAGGTCCTGCAGGTCCAGCATAGAGAAAACAAGGGGTTGCCATGACAATCTATAGTCAGCCGTTGGTTGCTTCCAAGGAGTAGCGAGGCACTGAAGGCTTGACGAGGTGACGCTATGCGGGGCTGCCGCGGCCAGAGCTCAACCATCCAGGTTTGTCGGCGTTGCAGGGACGGACCCATGCGCAAGCGTCGTGCCATTTGGGAGCAGCTTCGTTAGTTGGCGTCAGCTGAGCAGGCAACTAGGTAAAACACGTTAGCCGTGAAGGAGTGGATTCGTTCAAATAGATGCTGGGAATGTGGGCATCACCGTGTCTGGCCCGAGCGACTTGGGGGGTCATGCAGCCCGAGGGGCGCCCCCAACAAGGTAAGCTAACGACGCGAAATAAAAAGGGATACACGCCGCAGGGACGGACCCACGCGGCCTGGGAATAATGCAACCCTGGGGGGCGCTCCCAGTTGGAAGTGAAACTAGAAAGATGTCACCTGATGATGTTGAGGACGAAGGAGTGTCGGTGTAGAAGACTCGGTGGGCTGCGGGAGCCGATCCTCACGAGCCCCCAGGCCCAGGGGCCTCGGGAGGCTCCGGAGGCGCTGGCAGCTCCTAGCGGGCCATCTCCATCTCTGCCAGGGCTGCGGAACGCCTGGACTCTTGTGCCTCCACGATGCCCCTCATGAGGCGCTGGTACATGTCAGCCGCGCTCGGCAAGCCGTAAAGCATGCGAACGTAGCTGTGGGGTGGGCCTCCGCAGCGCCCCACTCGTGAGGGCCAGAGGCGCTCCAGGGAGGAGACTTGGTTGAGCCCTGGTACATCGATGCAGACGCGTAGCCCGCCATCCTCGCCTGGATGGGGGGCCACTGCTGGTAGGCGACGGCCGCCTCTCATGACTCTTGACTCCTGTAGCTCCTGAATGGCCTTGCTGACAAACTCCTGAGGGTCTGGATCTCCCTGCCTTGCTCCTTCTTGAGGGAAACATGCTTCGGAACATGCCTCCAGGTGGTGCCCAAGCGCCTCCCTCGTGACCCTAGCTAGGTCGGCGGCCCTCCAGGGGAGAGCCCCCGTGCCCTGCCTGAGGAGGGCGCTGGGCGCGCTTTCCTATGCGATGGAGGGAGGTTCCCCCTGGGCAGGCGCAGGCCCGGAGGGGCCTGCCTCCTGAGGGGCCAGGCCGGACGATGTCTTCTTCTTCTTGGGGGCGGTCTCGGGAGGCCTCCTGCTTCCACGATCCGGGTCTTCCAGTGATGCGGCCTGAAAGGCTCGCTCCAGGGAACACACCGCGTCCTTCTCTTCAGAGGGCACCGTGATGACTCCGCCGCTTCCTGGCATCTTGAGGAGGTTGTAGCCGTGGTGAGTTATGGCCATGAACTTGGCCAGCACTGGGTACCCAAGGATGGCGTTGTACGGTAGGCAAATGTGGGTGACGTCGAAGTCGATGAGCTCGGTGCGGTAGTTGTCGCGTGCCCCGAAGGTGATAGGGAGGCGGACCTGCCCAATCGGGACCGTGGAGCCATCGGTGATACCGGAGAAAGGCTTGGTTGGCTGAAGCTGGCTGTAGGGCACTTGGAGGTTGTTGAATATCTCCACGGACAGGATGTTGAGCCCTGCCCCGCCATCGATGAGGGTCTTGGTGACCACCATGTTGCTGATAATTGGGGAACAAAGCATCAGGAGGACTCCGGCTGTAGCCGCACACTTGAGCTGATCTGCTGAGCTGAACGTGATGGCGCACGCCGACCACCTGAGAGGGCGCGTGGCTTCGAGCCTGGGGAGGACTGCGTTCACTTCGCGGGCAAACTGCTTGAAGATGCGTTGAGAGGTGGGGGCTTGTGCTCCGCCCAAGATGCAGGCGATCGCGCGCGGCTCCTGGAAGCCCCCAGCCTCCTCGTCCTGGTGACGGTCCTCGTTTCTCCTTGGCTGCGGCGGCAGCGATGGGAGGCCTGCGTTGCCTTGCGGGCGATCCTCGCGAGGCTGATCCCTCCAGCCTCCCTCGCGAGGCGGGTCTTGCCAGCGATCCTTGCAAGGTTGATCGCGCCACCCCTGGCGCGGGCCAAGGTCTTCCCAGCGTCCTGTGTTCCTTCCTCCTCCTCGGCCGTAGCCCCGGTCATCGTGGTCAGGGCAATGGCCGATCCTTCCTTCACGCACGGCTCGGAGCTCTTGGCATTCGTTGGTGTTGTGTGTGTGGAAGTCGTGGTACACACAGTACCGGCTGCCCTTGGAAGGTTTGGGCTGATCTCTACCCCGCTTGGTGTCCGGTTCTGCTGCGAGCACGGCAGCCCCTTTGCACTTCCCATCCTTGGCCTTGAGCTTCTTCTCCTCTGGGTCTGCGGTAGGCAGCTCGAGGAGGGAGAGACGCCCTTCCTCAGCCCTGGCGCACTTGTTCGCGAAGTTGAATAGCTCCAAGGAAGTGCACAGGTCTTCATGCATCGCCAGCTCCTCCTTCATCTTGACGTCGCGCATGCCGTCGGAGAAGGCCGAGATGATGGCCTCCTCAGTCACCTTGGGAATCTTGAGGCGTGCGTTGTTGAAGCGCTGGATGTACTTCTGCAGTGTCTCCCCGGGCTGTTGCTTGATGCGGTGCATGTCGCTCACGGCGGGTGGCCGGTCGTGAGTGCCTTGGAAGTTGGCGATGAAGCGGGTGCGCATCTCGTCCCAGGAGGAGATTGTGCCTGGAGCTAGGTTCAGGAGCCAGGTGCGGGCCCCGTCCTTGAACACCATGGGAAACCAGTTCGCCATGACCTTCTCGTCTCCGTTGGCAGCTTCAATGCCCAGCTCGTAGAGCTGGAGGAATTCTGCAGGGTCGGCCGTGCCATCGTAGCGAGGAGGCAGGTCTGGCTTGAACTTGTCGGGGCACGCGACTCTGCGTAGTTCGGTGGTGTAGGCGCGGCAGCCTGCTGTGGCCACAGGAGGCCTTGGTCGATGGAGAGCCTGGTCTTGCATGTCCCCACGTGCTGCAGCTGAGAGCAGCGCGGGGTCTTGACGCGCGGGAGCAGGAGCATGGTCGCGACGTGCTGGAGCAGGGAGCGCCCGGGCAGCTTCTTGCGAGCGAGGGACTTCTTGGCAGCTCTGTTCTTGCTGCGCTAGCACCTGACGGAGCGGGTTTCCCCCAGGGGCCACGCGCCTTGGAGCCATGGCATCTTCTTGAGGAGGAGGCGGTCGGGGCGCCACCGGTGCCTCGTCGCCCATGCGGGGCGGGGTGCGGTGCAGCGGAATGGACGGCGCGGACGAGCTCGGCGACACGGTCGAGCCATTCTTCATAGACGTCGTCGACGGGGCGGTAGCGCAGGAGCTCGTTTGCCGCGTTGAGCGCAGCTCGAGCCTCCATGGGTGCGCGGAGCGCGCGGGACGAAGATCAAGCTGGGGCGAGCGAGGGAGTTGCGGTGCGGCCATCTTGGCGCACGGATGGATGCTGAGACGATGCTTGTTGTTCGTCCCCCGCCGGGCGGGTGGCGGTGTTGATGGAAGGTGACGGGGAATGGCGAGGACGCCCGCCGACAGGGGCCGTCTAGGCGACGAGGGAAGCGAGGGCGGCCCGGCGCTCCGCGTGGGCCCGACGAGCGTCAGACATGGGCGCGATGGTCGGAGGAGAACGGGGTGATGGAAGACGAATTCCGGCGCACCCCTACCTGGTGCGCCAAATGTCAGATTTCGGGTTCCGGCAGACCCTTGAGGTTCGAACACTGGGGTGCGCGCGAAGATTACGCCTCCTACCTACCTGCACCCCTCCGCCATGCTAGGATCTAAACAATGGGAAGAACAGCACAAGAGACACAGGGTTTATACTGGTTCGGGCCACCGATGTGGTGTAATACCCTACTCCAGTGTGTGGTGTGGTGGATTGCCTCTTGGGCTGATGATGATGAACAATACAAGGAAGAACAGCCTCGCGAGGGTCTGTTCTGGGCCGGGGTGATGAACTGCTGAGAGGAGTTCAGTCGCCTTTCTCTTTCTCTCCCTCTCTCTCTAACTGACCGAACGAACGAACCTCTCTCCCCATGAAAAACCCCCCTTTGCTATGTGGGTGGCTGGTCCTATTTATAGTGGCCCTAGTCCTCTTCCCAAATATCGAGCGGGAAGGGAGCCAACAATGGCGGGCTAATTTGAAAGGGGACAGCAAGTATCAGCCATCCTGACAAAAGTAGTCTTCGCCTGCGCAAAGCTCTAGTGATGACGCCGTCTTGGGCTCCACGGTGACCTCCGTCTCGTAGTCCTCCAGGTCTTGGTCTCGTTGAACCGAAATGGCGACCTTTGCCTGATGCCTCGTTACTCCACGGCTGCGCTTGCCCCCTTTGCACCAAAGAGGAAAGGAGGACGCTGCGCGGGCTGGCACCCGCCTGGCGCCCTGAGTCATCATGGCTTGCGTCACGGGCACCTCACGAGGTACCCCGCCTTGATTTCTCCGCCTCCTCGTGAGCCAGCCTGACGAGGCCGTGCCTGAGGAAGCTCCGCGTCGTCCGCCCCGCGAGGCTTGGCCCCTCGCGAGGGTCTTGGGTTTGTGTTGGTGAAGACGGGCCATGTCGGGGCCCCCTTTTGAGCCACGCCGCAGGCCGCAGGCAGGCAAGTCTGGGGACCCCCGTTCCCAGAACGCCGACAGTCGGGGTACCGGCTCCGGCGTGATGGAGGAGGGCAGCGGTGGATTCCCCGCTATGGGGTGGAGGACGGAGGATGCTGGGGTTTTGCGGCTGGTGGAGAGGGCGTTTCGCGCCCACGGAGTATGAATGGGGAAACAGAGGGAGGCGGGGAACTAAGGGGGAACAATGTTTCGGTTTGAGACGCGCTTGTTTGAAATTTGGGGAAAGTTACAAACTTTCACCCCATCTAAAATTTTGGACATATTGCGGGTTGGGGGTAGGACAGTCATGTCAGGTGTCCCAAATGTGGGCAGGATAGATTTCGGCCGAGCGCATGGGTAGGCGCCCACGGCGTATGAATGCTTCTCTGGCGTCTTGGTGAAGTTACAAACCTACCCCGGTTTAGACCTTTGGACATCGAGCCGATAAACTACATGGGCCAGAGTCAGGACAATAATTTCCTACCACCAAAACATTAGTCTCGCGCGGTTTCGGGTGACCAAAGGCCTATTTGGCGCTTCGTTCGATATTTGGGAGCAAAAGCATTAACATTTTCGGTTCTCTCGAATTGAACTTTCAGGATCTGTCAAACTTCACAAATATTTACTCTTGAAAATCCTAAAGCTACGATTATTTTGGAATGGAGGGGGTACATTTGAATATACATTGTACACGAGTATATATTAAAAAATATGCAACTTACCTCGGTTCATGCATGGTTCCAGATATAATGTCCTTGGTTGCAAAAAAAGTTAGATATGCATATGAATATATATCGCATGTTCAAACTCACAACAAAGATTGATGCCCCCTTTTACATCTGATTTACAAATGCCATTATCTCGGGTTCAAATAGATGAATGCACTTCCTATGAATTCGAATCTTCGAAACCCCCTTTAAGTTGAATTCGACATGTATTCTATTTCGCAGCTAGCAATTTGGAATGTATCCATGCAAGTTACAAATGTATAAAGTGCTTCACACTAACAACATGGAGTGCACTAATTAATGTTTATATATGAATTGCAAAAGCATCCATTGCCTGTATTTCAAACCGCTCTCACTCTATAGATCGATAATATGAAATAAACACATGCACATGCTAGAATTCAATTGCAGTTGAAGAAAGAGCCTACTCCTGGTACTGTATATTAGTGATAGGGGTGTGTACAAAGTACACGTGAATACCAGGCATTGTGCGTGTGTGTGTATACTATCGATGAACTAGCCCCCAAGCTTGTATAACATACTAAGGGCCTAGGGTTACAAATCATATATAGTTGGCTTATCACCAGTGGGGATAGAGTCCTCCGCGACTCTGGTAGCTTCGTGTTGTGCGCCGAGTCCTCCACATGGGTCTTCGTATAATATGTCTCGGTCCCCCTATATGTGGCGCAGGATGGAACCGACCCATGAGTCTTCATGTTGACCCACCACAACTAGAAATGATGTTCCCACCACACCACACACGCAATCGGCCACTAAGAAAATAAGCATATAGAATAGTACAACGGTATCTAGCTCACGATACGTCTCCATATTTTGTTGATGACACTGACGGACTTTGCATTTGATGCGTGCTTCGTATTTTGTTGACGACACTTACGGTCATTGTATTTGAAGCGAAAGCACGATATGGTAACTGGACTTCAGAATAAGCTCATCACGGTCACCACATACATTTTGTCGTGCTAACCAACATGTGGTTCGATGGTTAGAGGACAGTGGTTTCTCGAGCCCACCAAGGTTAAAGTCTCGGTGCTCGCATTTATCTTGTGTTAATTTCAGTATTTTCCGGCGATGTACGTTCAGTGGGAGGAGATGTTCCACTCGACTACGACGCACCTATGGTGACTTCGTAAAATATCAAGATCATATATGCTGGTCCACTCTCTCGAAGGTGCTCATAGGGGTAGGGTTCGCGTGTGTGCGCTTATAGCGGTGAGTTCTTGCACGTATATATGAGCCGATGCGTCTGTACCGTGTTAAACAAATACATATCATGATTATACGGTCACTAGCTCACCCGTACAACTCCGTATTTTGTTGATGACCCAATCAATTAACCAGTAAAACGTTCCACGCGACGCAACTAGTGTTGCACCATCAGGGCACGTAACCGTGGGGCCCACCTGTCAGCCCGTATATGAAAGAAAGAAATAGTAGTTTGTGTCTGTACTGTGTTAATATAATTGGAGTACATTTTAGGGTGATCATACAGTCACTGGCTCACCATACAGCAACGTAATTTGTTGATAACATGATCAATTGACCAGTCAAACGGTCCACATTTGGCAGCGCACATTACCATAGGGCCAACCCGTCAGCGCGTATATGAAGAATAGAAATGGTAATAAATTAGTGGTCGGTGGGTATTCGAAGTCGTGAGACCTCTGGTTGGCAGTCACCGGCGGTTGGTGGGGCATTCATTGGGCGGTGGGGTGGGGATCCTCAGAGAAAAAGCTCGGCGGGGGGGGGGGGGGGTGCTAGAGGGATGGCCGGTGCAGCGGCGGACCGGCGGTGGGGAGTGGTTTTGGGGAGGGCGGGGGCTGGCGGTTCGGCCGGTGGTGGCTGGCGGCTCAGGGGGTGGAGTTTGATGATATACTGGAGGCCCTTGATTTCGTATCCAACGGCTGGGAAATCTAATGACCAAGATGAAAAAGGCAGTCGACTAACGTGTAGCCTCACCACGCACGTACGCATGCACGCACGCAAGACACGCACACATGTAGGCGTGCAACACTGACACGTACACATGCATGCATGCTGGCGTGCAACACTGACACATACACATGCACTCACGAACACACGCACGTACGCACCCATGCATGCAACACTGAAACGTACCCTTGCACGCACGCAACACTCACACGCCTGCATGCACACATCACACGACGCAAGACACGCGTTCAACCTATACGTGCATGCACCCTTTGTTAAGGACATGGATTGTTACGGGTATTAATCAATCTTATCTGTGATAAGCAGAACATTGATGTTTGTAGTGGTCTTTATGAATCACAATGTATCGAACGGGCTATCAACATAGTAGGCTTATCTACATGAAAAAGATGACGTCACACTCAATGAACAATAATCGGTTTATGAAATGCCCGCTTCTGACCGCCCCGGCCCACCAAAGGTTCCTCTGCTGTGTGCTGCCTGCGTTGGGTCACTGACATGCATGCCATACATCCAAAGAGCCCACATGTCAGTGGAAGAACGGCGTGGTGTCCTAGGTCAGAGTCGCGGGTGCCACACGCGGCACGCCCGGCTGAACACGCCTTCGTGCCGCATTCAAACGCCTCCATGAAACCCGCCCGTGTGGAAGCCGAGAAACCCACTCTGGACACACGTCCATTCATGACCAGGCCGGCGTTAACGCAACGCCAGCCGAGCTCCTCCCGTCCGCCATCTATTTAATCTCCTATTTAAACGAGGCCAAACGCCGGCCAAGAATCGCACACCTCCGCCGCTCCCCTATCTCCTCCACCATTTAGTCCACTCTTACAATGGCTTACGAAGAGTAGTGATTTCGCATCCAAGCCGGCTGGGTAGCCCGCTGGATATGAGCTATGCAGCTCGCTGATCCACCTCCCTCCCCTCGCCTGACAGAGCCAGTTGCCGCCCCAAGCCGGCTCGCGGTTCAGCAACTCGCCGCTCCAGGCCAGCTCGACAAGGAGCGGCGCACGGGCGTCATTGCTGCCATCCACGCTGTCGCCTCGTACCGCGTCTCCCATTTCTGTGGCCGAGACTCCCATGCCGGCGGCCGCGCCATGCAAGCAGTGACAGAAGCCGGGTGCGCAGAGAGTGACGAGTCGGTGGCCAGCGCCTC
Organism: Triticum urartu; assembly: GCF_056163025.1. Classification (NCBI taxonomy): domain Eukaryota; kingdom Viridiplantae; phylum Streptophyta; class Magnoliopsida; order Poales; family Poaceae; genus Triticum; species Triticum urartu. Next base: position 121,947,716 of record NC_141875.1, read on the forward strand.
CGCGTCCGCCGCCATCATCGAGGAGAAGTAGAACACAGGAGGCCACCGCCGCTTGGGTCCCATGAAGGCCACCGCGGAGGTGACGCCGGCATACACAGCAGGTGTCTTGCCGGATCCTTTTTTGCGAGGACCTTCGTCGACCCCGCATGGGCTCCATGGAAGAGGGGAATGTTAGGATGAACTCGAGCCGGTGCCGGCCATGGCGAAGTAGTGGTAGGTGATGAACTCGAACCGGTGCCGGCCACCATCATCTTCGGCACCAGCCAATGATATCAGTTGGGCAGTGGGGAAGCGAGCCATCCTTTAGGCTGAAGCATATACCTCCAGGGCTCTCGACAGTCCGGTGATCGTGCTGCCGGACATGAGGAACACAAATCGATCGGCGGGCGACCATTTAGGCCAGGTATTATATAGCCGTGCTGTCCAGAACTAGCACCGCGTAGTTCATTTGAATGTAATGAAATCCGTCATATTTGTATGAAAATCCGGTATTTTATAGGATTTCCGTCGTTGTTTATATGAAACATCAGTTTGTCTATGTGTTTGCGTGAATTTCGTCCGGTTGGTTGAGTTGATGTCATAATGTGTGCGGCTACGGTTGGAAGGCGTAATTTGCGGGTCGTCGGTCGGTCTGCGGGCGGCTCGGGCGGCGTTGTGGGACAAAAAAACACAGCTCATGCGAGCTCGTCTCCAACGTTTGCGCTGGAGGATGCATGACAGCATGAGCACCCGAGCCATTCCTCGCTCATCGGTGGCAAAGGCACCGGTGGTCAAAAGGGTTGCCAATATTTTGGCTACCCCGGGCAAGATCCAAACAGCCCCTCCGAATAGATTCAAATCCCTTGTTCCCGTGGAATTTTGCCATGTGTTGTTTTCATGGACTAGCAAGATGCCCGTGCATTACGCGGAACATCAAGATGCATTTTACAAACTCCCGCATGCATGCAAGGGATAATTAATGTCCTCCTTTGCTAGTACCAAGAGTTAAACACCATTAATATTGCATCGATTAGTGTTAGTGGCCTTGTATATCTGCAAATTGTAATTTTGATAGTGGCCCCTTGTATATAAAAATGGAGGGAGAAAGATGAGAGATAAGGTGAGGAGGAGTGGGGCGTGGTGGTGACTGGTGGTCGGACTGGGCGGAGGCATGGGGATGGACGTCGCATTATGTCGAGGTTTGTATCTCTCTCACACACACCCACGTAGGTGGGGGACGTGCACGAAGAGAAGAGGTGCACGCATGGCGCATGTACTCCCATCTCTTTCCCAACCACACCCGCGCGGGTACACGGTGGATCTCATTTGTGTACGAAAAAGGCAGCCCACGTGGTAATTTGGCACGTGTACTGGTTGTCCACTTGGTGGAGGGAGTATCATCTACCATGGGTGAACAAAAAAATTGCGACTTGACGCGTTATGTTAAATTTAAAAAGATGCAAACCATGTGGGGCCTACCTTAGAGGCAAGGCTCTATACACTGTAGTACTTTTGATGTGTCCCGTCAACTCGCAGAACGAGGAGAAGCTTGCTTAGTACGCCGTCTCCCCCACCCACGGGCGCGGTGGCTCGCAGGATGAGGTGAAGCTCGCTTACTACGCCTTACTCCCGCTCCCTCGCCCACGCACGCGATGGCTCGCAGCACGAGGAGAAAATTTTACTACTCCCTCCATTTACTCCTCGTCCCTACTACGTACTTTGGTTAGTACTCCCTCCATTTACTTATACAAGGCCACTATAAAAAAATACATTTTGCATCTATACAAGGCCACAAATAGTAATCGAGACAAAAGTTACTACTCCCTCCTTTCCAGTTTATGGCTCAATTTCAAAATCTCTCCAACCAAGGTAGACGGTGAGTGGTCAAATTAATTTCGTAGTTTGCACAAGTAATTAGTACGCTCATTTTTCTCAATAAGTTATGTTTACTGAGGCATTAATTAGAATGAATGCATGAATGAGCACTAAATTTCCATGAACTTGTACATGCATTGGTTAGTTTCCTCTTGACACTGCTTGCGTCGGGTGATCTAACGCACCTCGAAATCCAACATGTAATGGTACTACTACTAGTATAGTAGAATTGAGACTTATCAAATGGAAAACCGAATGTTTTTTAGATGAGCCCTATAAACCCTAGTGGGTATATACTCCGTAAAAACAGAGTTTTCCAAAACTAAGTCGCTCCCTTTCATGAATTCTATAGTATACTCCTTCGTCGACGCTCCCTTTCATGAATTATGTACTTCCTGTCGCCGACATGTGGGACATATAGCAACCGGGTCGACGTGTCAAGCACCAAATAACAGTGCAGAACAGCAGGGGGGACGCACCCCACTCGTACTGGTCCAGTAGTAGTAATGAGCAATGAGACGTCAAATCACAATGCCGCACTTTCCCAGACGGACGAAGCAACCATTATTTCTGAAGGAAATATGCCCTAGAGGCAATAATAAAGTTATTATTTATTTCCTTATATCATGATAAATGTTTATTGTTCATGCTAGAATTGTATTAACCGGAAACATAATACATGTGTGAATACATAGACAAACAAAGTGTCACTAGTATGCCTCTACTTGACTAGCTCGTTAATCAAAGATGGTTGTGTTTCCTAACCATGAACAATGAGTTGTTATTTGATTAACGGGATCACATCATTAAGTGAATGATCTGATTGACATGACCCATTCCATTAGGTTAGCACCCGATCGTTTAGTATGTTGCTATTGCTTTCTTCATGACTTATACATGTTCCTATGACTATGTGATTATGCAACTCCCGTTTGCCGGAGGAACACTTTGTGTGCTACCAAACGTCACAACGTAACTGGGTGATTATAAAGGAGCTCTACAGGTGTCTCCAAAGGTAAATGTTGGGTTGGCGTATTTCGAGATTAGGAATTGTCACTCCGATTGTGGGAGAGGTATCTCTGGGCCCTCTCGGTAATGCACATCACTTAAGCCTTGCAAGCATTGCAACTAATGAGTTAGTTGCGGGATGATGTATTACAGAACAAGTAAAGAGACTTGCCGGTAACGAGATTGAACTAGGTATTGGAATACCGACGATCGAATCTCGGGCAAGTAACATACCGATGACAAAGGGAACAACATATGTTGTTATGCGGTCTGACCGATAAAGATCTTCGTAGAATATGTAGGAGCCAATATGAGCATCCAGGTTCCGCTATTGGTTATTGACCGGAGACGTGTCTCGGTCATGTCTACACTGTTCTCGAACCCGTAGGGTCCGCACGCTTAAGGTTATGATGACAGTTATATTATGAGTTTATGCATTTTTGATGTACCGAAGTTTGTTCGGAGTCCCGGATGTGATCACGGACATGACGAGGAGTCTAGAAATGGTCGAGACATAAAGATTGATATATTGGAAGCCTATGTTTGGATATCGAAAGTGTTTCGGGTGAAATCGATATTTTACCGGAGTACCAGGAGGTTACCGGAACCCCCCGGGAGCTATATGGGCCATAGTGGGCCTTAGTGGAAAAGAGAAGAGGCAGCCCAACATGGGCCGTGCGCCCCTCCCCTCCCTTGGTCCGAATAGGACAAGGAGAGGGGGCCGACCCCTCTCTCTCTTTTCCCCCCTCCGCGAATCCTATTCCAACTAGGATTGGGGGGGGATCCTACTCCCAGAGGGAGTAGGACTCTCCTGGCATGCCTCTCCTAGGCCGGCTGCACCCCCCCCCTTTAGTCCTTTATATACGGAGGCAGGGGCACCCCAGAAACACACAAGTTGATCCACGTGATCATATTCTTAGCCGTGTGCGGTGCCCCCTTCCACCATAGTCCTCGATAATATTGTAGCGGTGCTTAGGCGAAGCCCTGCAGCAGTAGTACATCAAGATCGTCACCACGCCGTCGTGCTGACGGAACACTTCCCCGACACTTTGCTGGATCGGAGTCCGGGGATCGTCATCGAGCTGAACGTGTGCTAAAACTCGGAGGTGCCGTAGTTTCGGTGCTTGATCGGTCGGGCCGTGAAGATGTACGACTACATCAACCAAACGCTTCCGTTGTCAATCTACCAAGGGTACGTAGATCACACTCTCCCCTCGTTGCTATGCATCACCATGATCTTGCGTGTGCGTAGGAAATTTTTTGAAATTACTACGTTCCCTAACAGTGGCATCCGAGCCTAGGTTTTATATGTTGATGTTATATGCATGAGTAGAACACAAGTGAGTTGTGGGCGATATAAGTCATACTGCTTACCAGCATGTCATACTTTGGTTCGGCGGTATTGTTGGACGAAGCGGCCCGGACCGACATTACGCGTACGCTTACGCGAGACCGGTTCTCCCAACGTGCTTTGCACATAGGTGGCTTGCGGGTGACAGTTTCTCCAACTTTAGTTGAATCGAGTGTGGCTACGCCCGGTCCTTGCAAAGGTTAAAACAGCACCAACTTGACAAACTATCGTTGTGGTTTTGATGCGTAGGTAAGATTGGTTCTTGGTTAAGCCCGTAGCAGCCACGTAAAACTTGCAACAACAAAGTAGAGGACGTCTAACTTGTTTTTGCAGGGCATGTTGTGATGTGATATGGTCAAGGCATGATGCTGAATTTTATTGTATGAGATGATCATGTTTTGTAACCGAGTTATCGACAACTGGCAGGAGCCATATGGTTGTCTCTTTATTGTATGCAATGCAATCGCGATGTAATGCTTTACTTTATCACTAAGCGGTAGCGATAGTCGTGGAAGCACAAGCTTGGCGAGACGACAACGATGCTACGATGGAGATCAAGGTGTCGTGCCGGTGACGATGGTGATCACGACGGTGCTTCGGAGATGGAGATCACAAGCACAAGATGATGATGGCCATATCATATCACTTATATTGACTGCATGTGATGTTTATCTTTTATGCATCTTATCTTGCTTTGATTGATGGTAGCATTATAAGATGATCTCTCACTAATTATCAAGAAGTGTTCTCCCTGAGTATGCACCGTTGCGAAAGTTCTTCGTGCTGAGACACCACGTGATGATTGGGTGTGATAGGCTCTACGTTCAAATACAACGGGTGCAAAACAGTTGCACACGCGGAATACTCAGGTTATACTTGACGAGCCAAGCATATACAGATATGGCCTCGGAACACGGAGACCGAAAGGTCGAGCGTGAATCATATAGTAGATATGATCAACATAGTGATGTTCACCATTGAAAATACTCCATCTCACGTGATGATCGGACTTGGTTTAGTTGATTTGGATCACGTAATCACTTAGAGGATTAGAGGGATGTCTATCTAAGTGGGAGTTCTTTAAGTAAATTAACTGAACTTAAATTTATCATGAAACTTAGTACTTGATAAGTATCTTGCTTGTTTATGCTTGTTTGTAGATAGATGGCTTGTGCTGTTGTTCCGTTGAATTTTAATGCGTTCCTTGAGAAAGCAAAGTTGAAAGATGATGGTAGCAATTACACGGACTGGGTCTGTAACTTGAGGATTATCCTCATTGCTGCACAGAAGAATTACGTCCTGGAAGCACCGCTGGGTGCCAGGCCTGCTGCTGGAGCAACGTCAGATGTTATGAACGTCTGGCAGAGCAAAGCTGATGACTACTCAATAGTTCAATGTGCCATGCTTTACGGCTTAGAATCGGGACTTCAACGACGTTTTGAACGTCATGGAGCATATGAGATGTTCCAGGAGTTGAACTTAATATTTCAAGCAAATGCCCGGATTGAGAGATATGAAGTCTCCAATAAGTTCTATAGCTGTAAAATGGAGGAGAACAGTTCTGTTAGTGAGCATATACTCAAAATGTCTGGGTATAATAATCACTTGATTCAATTGGGAGTTAATCTTCCAGATGATTGCATCATTGACAGAATTCTCCAATCACTGCCACCAAGCTACAAGAGCTTCTTGATGAAATATAATATGCAAGGGATGAATAAGACTATTCCCGAGCTCTTCGCGATGCTGAAAGCTACGGAGGTAGAAATCAAGAAGGAGCATCAAGTGTTGATGGTCAACAAGACCACTAGTTTCAAGAAAAAGGGCAAAGGTAAGAAGAAGGGAAACTTCAAAAAGAACAGCAAGCAAGTTGCTACTCAAGAGAAGAAACCCAAACCTGGACCTAAGCCTGAAACTGAGTGCTTCTACTGCAAGCAGACTGGTCACTGGAAGCGGAACTGCCCCAAGTATTTGGCGGATAAGAAGGATGGCAAGGTGAACAAAGGTATATGTGATATACATGTTATTGATATGTACCTTACTAATGCTCGCAGTAGCACCTGGGTATTTGATACTGGTTCTGTTGCTAATATTTGCAACTCGAAACAGGGACTACGGATTAAGCGAAGATTGGCTAAGGACGAGGTGGCGATGCGCGTGGGAAACGGTTCCAAAGTCGATGTGATCGCAGCCGACACGCTACCTCTACATCTACCTTCGGGATTAATATTAGACCTAAATAATTGTTATTTGGTGCCAGCGTTAAGCATGAACATTATATCTGGATCTTGTTTGATGCGAGACGGTTATTCATTTAAATCTGAGAATAATGGTTGTTCTATTTATATGAGTAATATCTTTTATGGTCATGCACCCTTAAAGAGTGGTCTATTTTTATTAAATCTTGATAGTAGTAACACACATATTCATAGTGTTGAAGCCAAAAGATGCAGAGTTGATAATGATAGTGCAACTTATTTGTGGCACTGCCGCTTAGGTCATATCGGTGTAAAGCGCATGAAGAAACTCCATACTGATGGACTTTTGGAACCACTTGATTATGAATCACTTGGTACTTGCGAACCGTGCCTCATGGGCAAGATGACTAAAACACCGTTCTCCGGTACTATGGAGAGAGCAACAGATTTGTTGGAAATCATACATACAGATGTATGTGGCCCGATGAATATTGAGGCTCGTGGCGGATATCGTTATTTTCTCACCTTCACAGATGACTTAAGCAGATATGGGTATATCTACTTGATGAAACATAAGTCTAAAACGTTTGAAAAGTTCAAAGAATTTTAGAGTGAAGTTGAAAATCATCGTAACAAGAAAATAAAATTTCTATGATCTGATCGTGGAGGAGAATATTTGAGTTACGAGTTTGGTGTACATTTGAAATAATGCGGAATAGTTTCGCAACTCACGCCACCCGGAACACCACAGCGCAATGGTGTGTCCGAACGTCGTAATCGTACTTTACTAGATATGGTGCGATCTATGATGTCTCTTACTGATTTACCGCTATTGTTTTGGGGATACGCTCTAGAGACAGCCGCATTCACGTTAAATAGGGCACCATCAAAATCCGTTGAGACGACGCCTTATGAACTGTGGTTTGGCAAGAAACCAAAGTTGTCGTTTCTGAAAGTTTGGGGTTGCGATGCTTATGTGAAAAAGCTTCAACCTGATAAGCTCGAACCCAAATCGGAGAAATGTGTCTTCATAGGATATCCAAAGGAGACTATTGGATACGCCTTCTATCACAGATCCGAAGGCAAGACTTTTGTTGCTAAATTCGGAAACTTTCTGGAGAAGGAGTTTCTCTCGAAAGAAGTGAGTGGGAGGAAAGTAGAACTTGACGAGGTAACTGTACCCGCTCCCTTATTGGAAAGTAGTACATCACAGAAAACTGTTTCTGTGACACCTACACCAGTTAGTGAGGAAGCTAATTATGATGATCATGAAACTTCAGAACAAGATACTACTGAACCTCGTAGATCAACCAGAGTAAGATCCGCGCCAGAGTGGTATGGTAATCCTGTTCTGGAAGTCATGCTACTAGATCATGATGAACCTACGAACTATGAAGAAGCGATGGTGAGCCCAGATTCCGCAAAGTGGCTTGAAGCCATGAAATCTGAGATGGGATCCATGTATGAGAACAAAGTATGGACTTTGGTTGACTTGCCCGATGATCGGCAAGCAATTGAGAATAAATGTATCTTCAAGAAGAAGACTGACGCTGACGGTAATATTACTGTCTACAAAGCTCGACTTGTCGCAAAAGGGTTTCGGCAAGTTCAAGGGATTGACTACGATGAGACCTTCTCACCCGTAGCGATGCTTAAGTCTGTCCGAATCATGTTAGCAATTGCCGCATTTTATGATTATGAAATCTGGCAGATGGATGTCAAAACTGCATTCCTGAATGGATTTCTGGAAGAAGAGTTGTATATGATGCAACCAGAAGGTTTTGTCGATCCAAAGGGAGCTAACAAAGTGTGCAAGCTCCAGCGATCCATTTATGGACTGGTGCAAGCCTCTCGGAGTTGGAATAAACGCTTTGATAGTGTGATCAAAGCATTTGGTTTTATACAGACTTTTGGAGAAGCCTGTATTTACAAGAAAGTGAGTGGGAGCTCTATAGCATTTCTGATATTATATGTAGATGACATATTACTAATTGGAAATGATATAGAATTTCTGGATAGCATAAAGGGATACTTGAATAAGAGTTTTTCAATGAAAGACCTCGGTGAAGCTGCTTACATATTAGGCATTAAGATCTATAGAGATAGATCAAGACGCTTAATTGGACTTTCACAAAGCACATACCTTGACAAAGTTTTGAAGAAGTTCAAAATGGATCAAGCAAAGAAAGGGTTCTTGCCTGTGTTACAAGGTGTGAAGTTGAGTAGACTCAATGCCCGACCACTGCAGAAGATAGAGAGAATATGAAAGATGTTCCCTATGCTTCAGCCATAGGCTCTATCATGTATGCAATGCTGTGTACCAGACCTGATGTGTGCCTTGCTATAAGTCTAGCGGGGAGGTACCAAAGTAATCCAGGAGTGGATCACTGGACAGCGGTCAAGAACATCCTGAAATACCTGAAAAGGACTAAGGATATGTTTCTCATATATGGAGGTGACAAAGATCTCATCGTAAAAGGTTACGTTGATGCAAGCTTTGACACTGATCCGGATGATTCTTAATCGCAAACCGGATACGTGTTTAAATTAAATGGTGGAGCTGTCAGTTGGTGCAGTTCTAAACAAAGCGTTGTAGCAGGATCTACATGTGAAGCGGAGTACATAGCTGCTTCGGAAGCAGCAAATGAAGGAGTCTGGATGAATGAGTTCATATCCGATCTAGGTGTCATACCTAGTGCATCGGGTCCAATGAAAATCTTTTGTGACAATACTGGTGCAATTGCCTTGGCAAAGGAATCCAGATTTCACAAGAGAACCAAGCACATCAAGAGACGCTTCAATTCCATCCGGGATCTAGTCCAGGTGGGAGACATAGAGATTTGCAAGATACATACGGATCTGAATGTTGCAGAACCGTTGACTAAGCCTCTTCCACGAGCAAAACATGATCAGCACCAAAGCTCCATGGGTGTTAGAATCATTACTGTGTAATCTAGATTATTGACTCTAGTGCAAGTGGGAGACTGAAGGAAATATGCCCTAGAGGCAATAATAAAGTTATTATTTATTTCCTTATATCATGATAAATGTTTATTGTTCATGCTAGAATTGTATTAACCGGAAACATAATACATGTGTGAATACATAGACAAACAAAGTGTCACTAGTATGCCTATACTTGACTAGCTCGTTAATCAAAGATGGTTATGTTTCCTAACCATAGACATGTGTTGTCATTTGATTAACGGGATCACATTATTAGGAGAATGATGTGATTGACATGACCCATTCCATTAGCTTAGCACCCGATCGTTTAGTATGTTGCTATGGCTTTCTTCATGACTTATACATGTTCCTATGACTATGATATTATGCAACTCCCGTTTGCCGGAGGAACACTTTGTGTGCTACCAAATGTCACAACGTAACTGGGTGATTATAAAGGAGCTCTACAGGTGTCTCCAAAGGTAAATGTTGGGTTGGCGTATTTCGATATTAGGATTTGTCTCTCCGATTGTCGGAGAGGTATCTCTGGGCCCTCTCGGTAATGCACATCACTTAAGCCTTGCAAGCATTGCAACTAATGAGTTAGTTGCGGGATGATGTATTACAGAACGAGTAAAGAGACTTGCCGGTAACGAGATTGAACTAGGTATTGGAATACCGACGATCGAATCTCGGGCAAGTAACATACCGATGACAAAGGGAACAACGTATGTTGTTATGCGGTCTGACTGAAGATCTTCGTAGAATATGTAGGAGCCAATATGAGCATCCAGGTTCCGCTATTGGTTATTGACCGGAGACGTGTCTCGGTCATGTCTACATTGTTCTCGAACCCGTAGGGTCCGCACGCTTAAGGTTACGATGACAGTTATATTATGAGTTTATGCATTTTTTATGTACCGAAGTTTGTTCGGAGTCCCGGATGTGATCACGGACATGACGAGGAGTCTCGAAATGGTCGAGACATAAAGATTGATATATTGGAACCCTATGTTTGGATGTCGGAAGTGTTCCGGGTGAAATCGGGATTTTACCAGAGTACCGAGTGGTTACCGGAACCCCCCGGGAGCTATATGGGCCATAGTGGGCCTTAGTGGAAAAGAGAAGAGGCAGACCAACATGGGCCGCGCGCCCCTCCCCTCCCTTGGTCCGAATAGGACAAGGAGAGGGGGCCGGCCCCTCTCTCTCTTTTCCCCCCTCCGTGAATCCTATTCCAACTAGGATTGGAGGGGGGGGGGAATCCTACTCCCAGAGGGAGTAGGACTCTCCTAGCGCGGCTCTCCTAGGCCGGCCGCACCCCCCCTTTAGTCCTTTATATACGGAGGCAGGGGCACCCCAGAAACACACAAGTTGATCCACGTGATCATATTCTTAGCCGTGTGCGGTGCCCCCTTCCACCATAGTCCTCGATAATATTGTAGCGGTGCTTAGGCGAAGCCCTGCAGCAGTAGTACATCAAGATCGTCACCACGCCGTCGTGCTGACAGAACTCTTCCCCGACACTTTGCTGGATCGGAGTCCGGGGATCGTCATCGAGCTGAACGTGTGCTAAAACTCGGAGGTGCCGTAGTTTCGGTGCTTGATCGGTCGGGCCGTGAAGACGTACGACTACATCAACCAAATGCTTCCGTTGTCAATCTACCAAGGGTACGTAGATCACACTCTCCCCTCGTTGCTATGCATCACCATGATCTTGCGTGTGCGTAGGAAATTTTTTGAAATTACTACGTTCCCTAACAATTTCACACTTCGGTTCGCCATCATCTCAAACCACGTACTAGTATTGCTTCTGTCTCAAGAGGGACACGCGCATCGCCTCGGTACATCATGACACGTGGGACCGCATGACAGGCCATGCTCCCACGCCGATCGCTTGGAAAAATCACCTCATTTTTACTATACTTCCTCCGTACCAGTTTACTACATGGCATGCACGTCATTCTAGGTTGAGAATTTAACTGGCTATATATGTGATCAACAGTACTCTAGCATTTTATAAAATGTATACTTTTGTATAGTAGTACTATCGATGGATTGCGCCATGGAGCAAAAATTGAAATTGAAAAAAGGTGGTACATATAGAGAGCGCTCGTCACCAAATTATGCATATAGTACTATTAAAAAAGCTAGTACGTGCTTAATTGGGGTGCTAAATTCTATTAAAGTAATACTAGTAGTATGTACAAACTGAAGAGTTAAAGTAACGAGAAGAAACATAACATAGTTCTGCTAGGGGCTCAGCACAACACACCCCTCAAATTAAACTAAGCACACATGAAATTAAACTATGCAACTAATCCGGTAGACACTGTATTAGAAGTTTAGAACCACCATGAGCAACGACACTGCCACCTTACTCGGAGTCCTCGTCCACGTCCTCGACTTCGTCCTTGTCCCTATTCCTCTTGGCCGATACTTCTTTGCTTGAACCGCACACTTGGCTGTTGCTCTTCATCCAACCCATGTAGATATTGAAACAAAGGTAGCCATCCATTGCAGCATAGTGGATGTGGTCTATATCTAGTACATTCCGCTGCCATGCATGATGATGAAACATGTATGGAGGTTTCTCCAGTTTACCGTACGAAGGATGAACCATGCCTCCTGCCAGGGTCAGCATTGAAGGCTGACGAGAGGGCACCAGCCGATTCTTCTGGAGGTCGAAGGGGTTGCCTACAACGAGGCCTATCTGACCCAGGACTTCTTCGTTGTTCATAAAGTCTACAGTAACGAATTTCACTATTTTGTCCTTGAGGAAGTTCTTAAAATCCTGGCACTCAACATCGGCATGGCATATGTGGTAGACCAAGCAAATGTTATGTACGCAAACCTGGATCACGGCGGGCTTCTTCCTCTCTTCGTCCTTTAGATCCTTCTCTCGTCCCAGGACTATAGTGTACTCAACATCTAGCCCAGCGACCCACTCATCATCTGAGTTTTCGAACATGCGTCTGAAGCGAGAAAGGCATCCTTTCACCGTCGTGGAAGAATGGGTGTAGATGACGTCGAGCTCGTCGTCGGTGATGGTTCTAACCTTGTACTCACCGCCGATCATGGAGATTTGGGACACCATGGATTTGGGAGGAGGGTTAGGATTAGTGGAACTGCCGTAATGTGAATGGACGGGACGACTAGGAGCGACCCGCCGTAGTATTGAAGGACGTGTGGGGACGAGTAGGAGCGAACTGCCAGCGTGCGAACGGCAGGGTAATGGCTTTCCATTCTCCCATGATACGGGCTTCCGAGAGCCCTTGGATCTAAGATCGCACGGTTGCATGGCGTGATTCTAGACCTATGGGTGAATATCCTATCCTGGAGGGTTATTCTTAAAATTTTCAGCAACTTAGCATGCGACAGTTTGATCTCAGATCCAAGGGCTGCCAGCAGCCCATATCATGGTCGCGCCTACCACGACCGTCGCATCGATCGCGCGGTCGTGCCCTTGGAGATTTAACACGGTGCGTTAGGCTATCTGATGTTGGCATGTCATACATAGTCATCACTTAGTCACTCATACTACAACAAGGTTGGCTATAAGTGTATTTTTTACTCCTCTCTATCTCTTTCTTCTTACTCAAGGAAGAAATGGTGCTAAGCGCGTGTATTTATTGCATTTGCCAAGGAGTGACCTCTTCCAATGAAATGGTGTTGCTAAGTTTGCTTCATTTAATTAGCTATAGACTCAAAATTGTCTTTTCACGTAGGTACACGCGCTTAGCACCGTTTCTTCCTTGGGTCACCAAACTAGTCTCTCTCTTCTTGATTAACTTGCCACATCAGACTTTATGCCTATGTGGCAAGCTTAAGCACCTGTAGGAGCAAGTAAAAGTAAGTACAATAGTGCACTTTACATGGCATTTTTGCATATGTGGAGGAAAGAGAGGCAAGGAAAAAGTGGAGAAGTGGGCTCTCATGCAAGAGCCAGCCTCTACTACATGGTGGAGCATTGGGAGAGGCACCTGTATGGAGGTGGTCAGGAATCTGGGAGACTCACGCCGGTCGTAGTGCAGCAGTTAAAATGATAATGGCAAGTCAAATCACGGGGCCCCACCTGTCCAGCAGTAACTTGCTGTCAAATCACACAACCCTAAATTTGCAGCAGCCTACTCCCTTGTCTTCTCGCGTCTCTGTCGAACCAACTAGGCGGAACTGCCCCGCCGCCTACCGCGCAGGAAAAGCCCTGCCCTCGACTTTTAAATACAACTACATCCGCTTAAGAATCCAATGATATACTTTTTGTGACATAGTAACTCATATTTAGTTAGTCAAATGGATGACCTAGAACTACGTGCAGGACCTATAAACCGAGACGCCTAAAAATAAAAAAACCAAGACGGAGAGGGTAGTTCAGCACGTATCTTTTTAGATCAATATAGTCGGGAATCACCAAGGAGCAAAACCAAGTGGTAGGCTGCTCGTCTCGTGTTGGCGTAGCAACTCAAGCAGGGTCAGTCCGCACACGAAATGGCGACACACTTAGCAGGACCCCTTTGGCCGACATGTGGCTCATCCACCGTCTTGTTCCACGTGTGATGCACCAAATTACAGTTCGGAGCAGCGGTTGGAATTGGAGGCACCCCGGTCGTAGCACCATAGTAGTAGAAAATGAGCGACGAGGGGTCAAATCACAAAGCCCCACCTTTCCCGCATTAAGCTGGATGGACGAAGAAACCATCATTTCACTCTAGGGCGCAAGAGCATAAAGAAAATAGAAAACAATGATGCATGCGGCAGCTACCTAGGGCACCCTATTGTAGGGGTCTCCACTACAGATCCATTTTTTTGAAAGCGCCTCCACTACAAATCGGCTTCTCCCTCATCCTCTTGAAGAAAATCGATGATGAGTGCGGCGATAGGGTTTGTAGGAGTACTACGGCGTGCGGGCCACGTAGTAGTAAACGGGTTCGAGCCGACGCCTTAAATATGTGTGGGCCACTTGGTTTTACGGGAACGAGGCAGCATTTTGGGTTCGGGGACCAGTGGAGATATAGTACGTACAAAAAATTGTGGTGGTAGGTTCGACCGAAAGACAATGATGCATGGGCCCTGCATTTTGATATACCCGGGGCCGCGTGAAATTTGCTACTCTACTCAAAACTAGTAAGGTACACATGTATTGAATGCATGAGATTTCGAAACCAAATTATGAATAAATACACACTATAGCATGTAAAGCTTTGAGTCATATATGCATGATGTAGATGTTCGTTTAGTTCTTATAGTTCATCTCATTCAAAATCAATAAGTTTTATAAAAATGTTAAGATTCATGGGGTTGTGCATTGTACTCCCTCCGTTCCAAAATAGATGACCCAACTTTGCACTAACTTTGTACAAAGTTAGTGCAAAGTTGGGTCATCTATTTTGGAACGGAGGGAGTAAATCATAAAGTAAGAAACAAATAATGGCAATTCATTTAGAAAAAAATAATCAATTATGATACAGAAGATTCTAGAACAAAGGAGAAGTGCTTGTGTTTTGAGGTTTGTGCATTATGCTTAAGTTCAACCATGGAGTCTTCAAAATTGTATATGTGGCAGATCTGGTGGAATGTTGATGATATCCAACGGCCAGTAGTGCTCAAATTTGCCTATCTCTGCACTGTCGGGTTAGCTTCATCCAGCGACCATCTTTCAAAGTTATTGGCACACTATATAGTTCTTGTGCAATAGTTGCATGTTTTGGAAAAAAGCTACTAGTGGGTTGTACTATCTATTTAGGAATAGAAGATGTATACATGGAAGTTGTAGGGAAAGAGATGACATGGAGCATCTCAATTCCTATGAGTAGGGATTGGAAAAGAGATGTCATTTGGTTCACATCATAGGAACTTTTCTATTGAATCTAGAGATGACATCTTTCTCAATTCCTATGAGGGATTACAAAAGAGATGTAATTTGGTTCATATCATAGGAACTTTTCTATTGAATATACGCTAATGTTTATTTTCCTTTGAAATTAAGGGAGTATAGGAATCCATTCATATGAACCAAGTGGCTCTAAAGCTATAGAAATGATATCATGTTTATTTCCTTTGAAATGTGGAGTATATGAATCTATTCCTATGAAC
This sequence comes from Triticum urartu, assembly GCF_056163025.1. Classification (NCBI taxonomy): domain Eukaryota; kingdom Viridiplantae; phylum Streptophyta; class Magnoliopsida; order Poales; family Poaceae; genus Triticum; species Triticum urartu. The sequence goes on from NC_141875.1 coordinate 121,963,163, forward strand.
CAATTGGCTCTAAAGGAAAAAATCCTATAAAAATCATATCATATAGAGTTCCTATGATATTCCTCGACACTAAAGGATGCTTGAAATTGCTATGGGTGACACGATGGTCTTTCTTTATAGTAACCTCTCGAAGATGAATGAAATGATATATACATGGTATTCTACATGTGCAATTTGGTACATGAAAACTCGGTAAAAGTTTGCGAGGTTTGAATTTTCAATAAAGCTATATGCACTGCATTTCGGAACGAAGGAAGCATACGGCAGTTGCTAACACTCATGTGGAAGATTTGTGTGTAGGAGGAGTGGCTATTCTGTTAAATGACATGGCAAAACTGACACTGTCGGATGCCGATCTAACGGTCCTTACGGCGTTTGTCAAGAAAAGGCTTGTGGCGAACGTTTGTCGGATAATGATTTACGGACACATGCATTGCATTGATACATGCCCCCCTCTCTCTCACGGACACGCACCCTCACGAGTCACGACTCTCCCAAGTCCTCTCGCAGACTCGCACGTTGCACCCACCGTCTATCTGCAGGTAGACGTCACGCACATATGTGCTCTTCACACCCTGCCCTAAGAACTTCTAAAAACCAAAATACAGCGCACACATTTTATTTTAGCTCACACGTCACACACTTGTACTATTACTCTTGCGGCGAACGTTCTTTGGGCATAGTATATTGTACTCTCATGAAGAGAAGCGGTGCACGCACACACTAGTTCTCTCACACCCACTCGCGGGTACACGTAGGAGCGCATTTTTTTGAAGCTGGTACAACAAAATCACTCCACTATATATAAAAGCAGGAGCCTTAGCGCTTGCTTTACTAGGGTTCCTCTTGTTCACTCTCTCATGCTCTCCAGATCTAAGAAACACATAGGTGGCCACACTCTCTCTCGGCTCATGGCTAGTCACAAATCCGGCCGGACAACCTCGACCGGGGCAGGGGTGTAGGTGCATCGTTCACGCTGTCGTCGGCGGCGAGGGAGGAGACCAACGGCTGCTCGCGCATCTCGATCGGTGGCCGTGCCATTCTCTCTGAGAGAGCGCCGGCTCGGGAGGGCTTCCGAGCCCTTCTTCCTCCCTGCGGTATTGTGGCCAAGATGCGGCCTCCCGACGCCGTCTTTGCGACATGCCGACGACCCTCAGGTATATATTCCTTCAAAACCTGCCTTACTCTACTGCCCCAGCTCCCTTCATGTGGATTCTTTTCTACTTTCGTTCGCTGTTCCAAAGCCACCTAGACTTCTACTAAGGCATGTGCTTTGCACGTATGTTCTGTATGATAGATACTCATATACCTTCTTTTTAGAGAGAGAAATGGGTACTCGTATCTTGAGTAGATACCATAGTGTGTTTGTTTGCATGATCTAAGGACTATTCTGAAATAAGAAGCAAATCACTTGCACAAATCAAACTGAGTTCCAAGTAAGAATTTGATTACAAGATAAAAGTTGTAGTTTTATTATATGCTGTTTCCTGGGTTCCACTGATGTATAGTTCCAGAGTTGTTTGACAGTTTACATGCATGTTTATGGACTATTTTGTGCAAGTAAATAAGTCATTTAGGTCTGACAGACACTCATGTCCTGTATTAGCTTGAGGTATAGCTTATGTATGACTGAAATAAAATATTACACTTTTTCTGCGAATAATAAAAATATTACATTTCTCGATGAAGCAGAATAAAACTTTAGCTAGCATCAACCATGCAATGTTATGTTATGTGAACAGTGTAAACTTTGCATTATAGCGGCATCTAAAAAATCCATTTTTACAGTAATCTAAAAAATAAGTTAGTAGTAGAGTGTTTATTTCCCAGGTGACAACGGGGAACCAAAATGTGCTAGCTATTTTCCAACTTGTCGTACTTGCATGTGAGGAGGTGGCAGCAGTTTCTAGACATTTCTCAACTTTAGTAGGTGCAATCTAGATTCAACGAGGACTTCTTTATTTGTTTTCTTGGAGAGTAGAGTCGGCCATGTGCACAAGGAGTGGGAGCGAATCCGGCAGCTCTTAGCTGTCAGATCATGTCATCCATTGTTTGATGGACGGCAGTGATATGCATGAGAGGGGAAATGAACGGTGGATTTTGAGCCAATGCTTGTTTGGGCGGGAGAACCGAAGATGGAGTGGTAAATCCAATTTCAAAACTGCCGCATTATAGTAGTAGTAGATTAGAAGTAAAGCTATTTCATACAGTCGACTCAAAGGATTGGTTCAAAGAGGGAAGAAAGTGGGAAAGCTGTAGCATGAATCTAGGACTTGGTTCTAAGAGGAAACGGGGGAAAGTAGAAATATCTGTCACTGTTTAAATAACCGTATTTCTTATTTGCGCAAACAGGGATGTCTATCTCCATATCGTTTCGGGATGTCTGTCTCCGTATCATTTCTATCCGCGCAATCAAAAGCACACACCTCAGTTTTAGTACAACTACGCAAAATGAGATGGCTATCCCTCGCTGCCGTCGTCTAACCTCCCGTCTCCAAGGTATCCCTATATTGGTAGTAACCAAGGTAGAATGACCAACACAATCTAAAAGAAGCTGATTCGTACATTTTACTTCCTGATTGCAGTGCAGGATGAGCGAAAACAACTGCATCCTAGTCCGGAATGCACTTTCTACCAGTTCATCCATGGACCAAGGACTAGCTGGCACGGCTGCACGGCGGTTTTTTGGACAGGTGCGCGGACAAGAGGCATTGTGGTCTACTTATTTCTGCAAATAGCGGTGCTTAAATTTAGTGGAATGCACAAGCATTTC